>NC_042496.1:22855802-22858895 GCF_005508785.2 Acyrthosiphon pisum
GTTAGGTACCTACTTTTAAAGATTTAAAGCAATAAAAGAATACCTACCTAGTACCCTACATTTTTTGAAAATTAGGCTAAATTTTCAAAAAATAAAGTAAAACTATCATATCCAGTATAATTTAAGCAGCTTGTTTTAAACTTAACATCATAATATTGAGTTACAATGTATAATTATAATACTTATTTTCGTTAAGTTTAAAATAAATATAAATTTTATTTAGAAAATGTACAAACTAATTTAATACTATAGAATGATAGGCACTGGGAATAATATTATCATTAACTTCCGTCTCCCGTTTCCGGTACAAATAAAGAGGTTTTTTTCATAATTATTAGAGAAAAATGCGAAATTGTTGATCAGAAAATACAAACTTAAAACAATAGGCAATGTAGGCTACTAAAAAAAAATATGACTATGCATAATATTAGACATCCATGGATGTTTAATATTTTTCAACTGCCATTGTAACAATATATTAGCCTAGTATTAAATTTGCAAGGTTTTTGATCCAATGAATACAATTTTATTGACATTTAAAAAAAAAAATTGGTAACTTAAGATGTTCGTAAACAGCACAAACCAAGTCATATTTTGTAAATGCTGTCGTGTAAAGAAAATGCTAATATAAACATTCTGTATAAACGTCATGCATCTATACGGTCATTTGTTTTAGAGTTTGATTATTTATAAAATTATGCTTGACAAAACGTCTCCACTCAGAATCGTTTTCATATACAATGATTTATCATTGAATTCAAATATAACTTTGAAAACTACTACTGTACAGCATCGTGGTAGAAACTTGTCCGCATTTTTTTTCTTTCCCCGTGCTTTTTGAAAACTACTGGGGTTTTTTTACTTTTGACCCCCAAAATACCAAGTATAGAATCACTTTGCTAACAGAAAAGATGCTGTTGAAGAAAATCTAACCATTTATACTGTCCAAAAAAGTGATGACAGACACAAAAAATAAAAACATCATTGTAGAACCAATACATTTATCGCTTCGCTCAGAATCTAAAATTTCCAATACCTAGTTTTCAAAAGCATCAGGAAGCAACAGGAAAACTGAGATTTTTATACGCCCAACAAGTTTTTGACATTTTTACAGTATGTTTATATGAGCAATTTTTTATAGAAGATTTATAGAAGTTTAAAATTTGACATTTTTTTAGTTTTATATTCCATAAATTTCAATAGAATTATAGAGTAGTAGGATCAAAAAGCTTGAAAATTGAACACAAGCTTCCTCATAAATTGTTTTAATAGCAGTTGATAAATACTAAAGATCCATATAGGTACGATTTTTTTTAAAAAGTATTTAAATTTTATATTTTGACATTTATCAAATTTTAAAAATTTTAAAATTTACTGTAATTAAAAATTATAAAATTATAAATTTTATGGGTAAGGATTAAAAATGTATAACAAGGACTCTCATAAACAGTTCAACTTAACGAACTATTTATCCGTCTTATGCCTGATATATTTTGATGCAAATATTCCTCAATTGAATATGGTCTCTTCGTATTAATTAAGCTCACCACATCATTCTTGAGGCAGATGTCTTAGCAGTTTATTGTGCTAAATGTAGGCACCTATATTAATTCGAGACAACTCCGCGGAGTTCATGCATGAACCATTTACCAGTATATATCCTCATATGAGCCTCTCCTACAAACCTTAAATCTTGATACTCTAGAAATTGGACGGTTAAAATTGGATTTATTTATTTTTTCAACTAAGTGCTATATCCTATATGGCCAAATTGATTTTCCTAAATTCTTTGAAGTTTGATTGACTATCCTTCCGTCACGTTCCTGCGCTATACATTTTACATTCCTTTAGCAAGTTACGAATTATGCTATAATTCCGCAACAAGATTATTTTAATTTAAAAAAAATGTTAAAAAACAGAATTAATTGTAAATTTTACTAAAATATTTTGATTTTACGTCCCTAATGTACGAAACAACTAATAATAGGTATATTTATATTAAAATTAAAATACTCATTTTTCGATTAAAAAAAAAACTAAATTATGCATAGTAGGTACTATATTATATGGGTACTTACTATATATTTATTTAAGATTGATATCATAAAATAATATTTAGATCGATAATTATAATTATATTATATTATATATTAAAATACATTGTTTATATTCTGCAATTTTAATTTGTACTTCAACGACCCGTTATATTATTACTTATAGGTATACATGTTTATGTAAGCACACCGCAGATATATAATATCAAAATAACTTTGGTCACGAAGACATGAACTCGTTACAGCGTTGTGTGCCACCTTTGTGGTTTGTGGGTAGAACACGATATAGCTTCCAATGCGGTTTGTTGTCAATTGTTAATAATTTAGATCACCTCCAAAATGCATGTCAATAGTGTTAATTACGATAGAAAAAAGTTATTATAATAAAGATATATAATATGAAACATCTGTTAGGGTTTCTATCTATGTTGGCTAGAGTTACCGTAAACGGTAAACTATATGTATCTATCACAAGGTATATATAGTGATCAAGTCACCATAGGACGTATAGCCGTTTAGGTACCGTAAACCAACTGAAGCGCAAACACCATAAAAAAATGTCTACATTTATAAGGGATATAGTCAGTCCATTTCTTTGCAAATGAATCTTGTTGAGTTAAGCTTTAACGCCTTTAACTAAAGATATGTATATTTATGTACGTTAATTTAATTGTATCAATAGATCATAGGTTAATGAGTAATGTTATATGGTGGATATAGGCCCATAGGGAAAAGAGAATTTTCCCAGTGGGCCCCCGTCTATGTTTATGTTGGGGGTCTCACTCGGGTCTACACGTTGTTTTTTTTGCAGAATAAAATATTCACCAAATACCTAGGAATAATTAAAATTTATTTTCTTTTATTCTTTTCATTTTTTTTTTTGGGCCTATATTTAGTACTGAATTTATACGATAAGACCCTCAATTTGTACACATTTTTTTTTTCGAAGTTATACGATTAACAACGAGACACTTTGTGTGTGTCTGTGTGTGTGTGTGTGTGGGGCTATATAAACGTTTCTCCACCCCTCCATATTTCC
>NC_042496.1:22859352-22898130 GCF_005508785.2 Acyrthosiphon pisum
TTTCTAAAGTAAAACGTGGGATATAGTGTTTCCGCACTATTATATATAAAAAAAAGGTCAAATGGGGATCCATGACCCATTACCACCACCCCGTGAATACTCCCATGTAATATACATGGTATTATTGACGAATGATGGACACCTAGAAAATGGCAGCAACAATAGTGCCAACAACAGCGTTTTCATAGCAAATGGTGGAAATGATCCGGTAAAGCACGATTCCGTACGTTTTACCCGCGATGTAGATAATAAGGTGTAGTAACTTCCTGTGTTTTGATTAAGACATTTTTCAGTCGTATTTTGACGGCATTTAATGCGGCAATTGTCTGCCAGAAGCGCTAAAAAGTCCGATTCTTAAAATAATTCTATGTATCTAGCGGTTTACGCATTAAAACTTTACGAACGAATGTAGTTTACTTCCCAAATGACTTTTAGGAACTTTTTTTTGGAAATGTTACTACTTTTTATTTTTTAACAAAAAAAGTAAGTAATATAGGTAAATTCTGATTCCGCCAACACGTTGAGTATACAAATATCAACATTCCATAAAAAAAAAAACTAAAAAATGTGAATTCTTACTTCTTAGTGTTATAAACTCAAAAATACGATTTTTCCAAAAATCGAGCATATTGAAGTTTTTCAACTATGGCTTACAAATTAAGTATGAGCGATTTTTTTTCAAGTACCATTAAAACGAGCAAAGAACAATTTGGTGTTTTATTTTAGATATTAATTTTCCTTTAATTATGTAACCTACCTAGCAAATTGTATATTATAATATGCTATGCATAGTCATACTGTCATAGCACATAATGACATAATCACAAAATGACTACCTAACAATCATTGTAATTAATATGATTAATTAAATAATCTTCATTAAAGTTTATAGATCTGACATTTCTGAGTAGGTACACAAAAATACCGTGATTTAAATCCAAAAGTACAACCTTAAGTTTGGCATAAATTATCAACAACATTTTGGCACTAAACTTTGAAATGCCAAAACGGCCAAGTTTCAAGGAAGTTAGCCGTGATTTCAACTTTTTAAGATATTTGAAAACTGCTGTACAAAATTTGGAGCAAGCATTTTCAGATTGAACGGCCAACTTCAAACTTGATAACAGGTTATATGGGATAACCGATTTCATCAAATTTAATACTCAAGAGAAAGCAAAAAACGAGTTTTTTCTTAATTAACAAGATCCCTCCAAAATACCCTATCCATTGTCAAACTTAGTCCTATTTTCTTTGTCAGTTGTCAGTTGTTTTGTTTTACAGAAATATGTTGATCCCATAATTTTTATTTTGTTTGCTTCCAAAATTACATTGTTTTGAAATATTTTAGCAGGATATAGTATGTTATAAATTGTATCTGCTTTATGTTTACTACTATTAATTTCAATATTCCAATCCCTGCATTGGTTAAATTCACTTCAAGGTATTTAAAAGTATCTACTTTTTCAAAGGTATCACCATGAAAATTATTATTTTATAGAAATTCTCTAATATTATTATTAAATTGTTATATCCTTGCACAAATAAAGTAAAAGTTTAATGGTTACACTCAGGTATAAACATTGCAAAATATTGATATTTTACATTTAAAAGAAAATACCATTTTAATGAATATACAGTATAATATCAAATTTATTTATTTCTTTTGATAAAAAAAAAATGTATTTAATAAGAATCAAAATATAATATAATGTTGGTACATAATAAGTGTAATAAATAATATCAAATATAATATAAAATAAAAATATTTAGATGATTTATCTAGTTGTATGCAAACACAAAAATGTTATAACAAAAATGAAATTAATAAATTGTTAAAAATAAAATAATTTCTATGAATGTGTTATCAGTTTTAAAAACAAATTCACTTAGTTTACATACCTAATTATTTCATAAAAAATAAATCACTGTAAACAAAAACATGAAGAATAACAGAGATCAATAATTTTCAACTACTACAAGAAACATAAAGAACATTTTTAATTTTTGGTTTCACTTTTGGGAAAATAATAACATATTATACTAATTTATATAAAGCAAATATACACTATTATAAATGTAAGGATAGTACATACATTACATAAAATAAATTACAGTATGTTAATAATTCAAAATAGTGCTAGAGGTTTAATAATTATAATGATGTTGTTAGCTGATTCATAGTTTATTTTATTCAAATGGTCCTCATATAATTATTTTTAAGCTATATCAACATCATTAGTTATTGTTTGTAACCTCTTGGCTTGTTTCCGCCAAAAAAACTGAGTTATGTTATTTGGACCATTTTACAACCCAAGGTTGTTTATATGAATCGAGTATCTGTCCATGGCCAAACAACTGAAGTGATTTGTAATTTATTTACAATATAAAAAATTTAATCTATTTCATATTTAATACTTATTAGGTTATTTCAATCAAATTTATAGGTCAGTATCATACCAAGCAGCTACTTGATTGTTATCTTGAGGAGGTTCAGGTAAATCTCCTAGACGACCAAAATCAATATCATTAGCTGTTACTACGTCCATTGGACTACAGTTGGATTCTTGTTGAGAACATATTTCTAAACCTTGCATAGAGTCTATTGGTAACGTGTCATACCCTTAAAAATATAAAATCAATTGTTCATTATTTACATAAATTACAAAATTAAAAACTAGTATATTAGATTAATAGAATCATTATAATCTAATCTAAAGCCAATTTATTAAAAATTATATTTCAATGTCTTATACAAGAATTAACTTAACATATATAATTGATTTGCATTTGTTAAAATGTTGATAGGAGTAACCGAGTAAGTTATTTTTATTGCATGTAAATTACTTAAGCTTATTTTTTCAACCCTTGTATCGGGGGTCTTTAATCCTTGATGCACTTTATATTTGTTTGAAGCTAGCGAATACATTTTAAGCCCTTATGTAATTATTAGTAAATTTTTTTTGTTTTACGAAAGTGGCCGGCAATTTCTTTTACAAATAATAGGTGGTCTGCTGCCTGAAAAGGTTAATGTCCTATATGTATCTATAAATAGCTCACGCATGACCTTTGTTATGGATCACAAAAATATTTTTTTTGTATATAATAAAAATGGTTGCCATTGGTATATTTTTCAGTTGTTGTATAATAAAATAAAATACAGAGGTTAACAGAAAGACCTGACAAATAAAAAATTATGTAATTAGTGAAACATATAACAAAAATGATATGGATAGTAAATAAGTTTAAAAAATATAATTTTTAGGGTTCTCCAACGATACGCAAACTTTTTTCGTTAATTTAGGTATTGATTATTGGAATATATCGATGATGGACATTAATTTTTAACTAATAACTAGTCAATTGACAATTATAGTCATAGAGATCTAAATATTGATATATCAAAGCACCGGAATATAGTTGGAGAAACCTAATAATTATATCAGGAAATTTTGAAAAAAAGTTATTTAGTTTAAAATTAATTAACTATAAAAAAATATTGATATTTGAAAAAGGTAGACAAGTGGGTACCGTTCTGCTGCACAGTAGTTGTCAAACAGGTTGTTGTAATGAATGTGTTATATTTGAATGCAATGATTAATCATTATACAGGAAAAACGATTCTGAGCAGAAACATTGTGTCATACTTGTATAAATAATCAAATTTTATAATTAAGAACCAACTAATTCACTTCTATTAGAAAAGATGCTGATCTCGAAAATTGGAACATTTTTATTATCTAAAATATTGCTGACGGACAGAAAAAAAACACACATCATTGTAAAATCAATACATTCTTTCGCTACTATTAGAATCTAAATTTTTTTAATATTGTTTGAATAAAGGTCCATTTCATTTGTTAGATCTGTCTGTTACGCCCTGTAATCTTTTCAATGGGTCATTTCATCCAAAAATTGTTTGGATGGTTAAGCATAAAAAATGTACGGAAACTACAGACTGGCTAACTCAATATCTTTTATCATATGGATCATATTAAGATTTATAAAAATTGATGTTGAACTGAGAGTTAATAGATTTTCTTATATTATTATTATGTACAAAAAGGTTTAATATTAACAAGAAGATTTAATGATAGTCTAGAAATTGATCTGTTGTATGAATAAGGAATAGTGGTCCCATCTTGTCTAGAGCAATTGGTACAAAGTTTTATACTAGCGACAAAGCTTGACAACACTGTCACTTAATCCCACTCATTCTAACTGTTCCCATATAATATGTTGTTAATAACTTTAATTAAACATATTTAATATTTATTTTAATGAAACAAAAATGTTAAATATTAAATATTTTTAATGAGAAATTTATTTACTTTGTACTTACTGTTAATGTAGAATTGCATGCAAAACAAGCGCAGAATAATTAGTATAGTTAAGCAAATTCAGCCACTAGATCTAAAATATGTGTGTACCTGACTGTTGATGGTAGTTGTTACGTCTCATTGGGCTCATTCCATTGTGAACGCTACCAAGTCCGTGACTATACAAATCGTATGCATCCTGTTTACAAAATATAAAAAAAAATCTAACTACCGTACAAAACAATAATAAAATAAATATTCCATGCCAACACTGCCTAGGTGTACAAAACACCATGCATCAACTTATAAAATTATATAATATATATGCATTTTTCAGATAAAAAGCAACAATGACATTTTACTGTTTATTCGAAAACATACCTCAACAAGCGATGTATGCCTCTGGCTAATAGAAACATTTTATATTAAATCAGACTTGAAAAAAAAGAAATCTTAATGATTTTAATTACCTGAAGATCAGGCCCCATTCCAAGATCATTGGGTGGCCATGTATTTTGATCTTCACGGCATAGTGAATTACTCAGCTCTGCTGATAACCGTTTTTTATAATCATTTGGTTTATCTTCTGACATTCGGAATAAAACTGCTGCTGCATATGTTGCTTTAAACAAAATTATAAAAAATATGATGCATTTTTTTTTTTTATTATTTCATAAATAAAAATAATTTACACTTACCAACTCCTTCATTACGGGAATGTAATAGTTCAGTTAGTGGCGCTGTCGCACCTTCTGCTTCAATCATATCTGCCCCATCTTTATCAATAGCTAACTCGCATAATGCACCAGCAGCTACTCGTTGAACATTTTCAATATCATTAAATAACAATTGAACTAATACTGCTATCAGTCCTTGTTGGGAGCGCATAAGCACTCGATTGTGTGATTCTCTTGCAAGAATATGCAATGCACCAGTAGTGCCTTCAACAATTTCTTCCATGCGCACTCCATCAGCATATACACCACCTGATTGTGATCTGCCAGATCCTGCTACACTACTATTTGTAGATGTCTATACAGTAAAATTGAAAATTGTATATATAAATATTAATTTCATGGATCAAATGGAAAATTAATAATATATATGCATACAGTAATAGATTACATACCCTTTGAATATCTTGAAACGCTCTCATCAATAAACGTATTAAATGGTGAATTGCGCCGTGTTCTCTTAATGGCACATGATTTCCTTGACACTGAGCTACATTTCGAATTAGTCCAATAGCAGCTTTGACAAGTGGCCAACGGGAAGGAGGTTGTAACAACTTTACTATAACTTGAATACCTCCAATGTGGCGTATAGCATTTTGAGCACTATCTGATTCAACATGTCTAGATGTCAAATGTCTCAAAGCACACACCTAAAATGAAATATATATTTTTTAATTCAAACTATTTAATACAATTCTATCTAAGCAATTAAATTTACAGCTGGTTCAGTTATTTCTTCACGATCTCCAGCGTTCATAATTGTATGTACTAGTGCTTCAACACCACCCACTTGAACCACAGTAACTTTATTACGTTGATTATTACAAGTCAAATTTGATAAAATTCCAGCAGCACAGGTAACTACATTAACATCTGAATGATTTAAAGCAATTACCAACGACTGCAATAACTGTTCTAACCCATCAACCTTAAAAATATAAAATAATTTATCAGTAAACTTATTAATATATTAATATAATCTATATTAATAAAATGCAATGTGTATGTGTGTGTGTGTATGTATATTTGTAAGCAATCCATAGCCAAGACTATCACACTCATAGCTTTGAAATTTGGTACATCCTGAGGATATGCACCACGGAGCCAATTTTTTATATTTTGTATTATAAGGAGAGGCTCACCAGGGATTTGTGGGTTCACAAACAAACATTATTTTGTTTATATACGATTGCTTACAGATAATCAAATAGTTATTATCAGATACAATTTTAGACCTGTATTTTATATTTGCTCAAAACCACCCAAATTACTGTGTAAAAATATGTGTAGCTTACATTTAATGGAGTTAAAAGACAGTAAATCCACTGTCATTATTTAATTTATCACAGTAAACGCTGTGCAAGATCAGCTATAATTAATAAATATTATCTAAAGTATAAAATCATAAATCAGATGACACTTATGCAAATTCAATTTTTGCCTGATTTCATAAAATGTTTGTTAATATAGATTCAGTAAGAAAATAATTATTATAATAGGATATGATTTTCAACCTGTAATTTATATTTTGTCAAAACAACCCAAATATACACTGTTAAAATTTTTTTGTAGTTCACATTTAAGAAGGGTTAAATTTAAAATCTACGAAATTTAATTTGTCACAGACAGATCTGTATGCAAGATCAGTCAGAATATGATATAAATTACATTTCCAACATAATATATTTGAATATAAAATACCTTAGTTCCAGCGTCAGACAAGTTACGCAAGGTCCATAAAGCATTTTGTACCAAACGTTGACTGCCATGTTGTAAATGCATTGCAAGAGCTTGCATGCCACCAGCTTCAACAATTGCCGGTTTGTTACTTGAACACACAGACAAAACTGAAAAGAACATTTATTTATTTATTAAATTTAAAATGATAAATATTAAATAATATTAAATACCTTTCAAAACTCTAGACGTTGTCCACAAAAGCTTCTCATAGTCATATGAACGCATAATACGTACAAGTTCAATAGGTCCTTGAGAGGCAAGAATAATTAATTTACTTTCTTGATTACCGTATGCTAATATTTGTAAGCAATCAGTTATGATTGTCAAAAATTTAACATTGTTACGTTGCAAAAGCGCTACCATTTTTTGAAGACCTCCAGCAAGACGAACTGCCATTTTTGAACCCTCTTGGTGTAGCAATAAATTATGTAAAGTTGTTATAGCATAATATAATATAGACTCAACAGGAGAACTAAAAAATATATGTAAATTATTAAATAAGTTAAATCAAAAATGAATTAATAATTAGTAGTTACCTAAGTAGTTTAACCAAAGCCGGTATTCCTCCACTTTTAAATATAGCTAAAAGTCCTTGTCGATGATGTGATAAATTGTGTAGAGTACCAACTGCGCCTTTAGTCATTTCTAAATCATTACTATTTGACAATGCTTTCACTAATGCAGCAACCATCTAGACATCAATCAATCATTAAAAAAATAATCTATTAAAATAAATATGAATAAAAAAAGTTCAACTTACTTGAGGACTATTCATGATTGCATGCCGTGATGCTTCTTTTTTCGATAACTGGTGAACCATCATGGCAGCTTGTGATACAACAACTTGGTCTTCATCATTCAATAATTTTATAAGTTCTGGGATAGCTCTAGTTGCTAAATCAGCATCATCCTAAGATATAAAAATGTATATTAAAATATTAAATGTCGGCTATAATTTAGAATTTAGTATTATAAAAAAGTTTTTTAACTTAGTTTTTACCTGATAATTAATCAAATTAACTACGGCATGTTTAAGCATTTGACTTGGCTCAGCTAACCGTTGGACGGCTGTCAACTGTCCTTGGTTGAATTGTGTAGAAGGAATCTCAATTCCTTCTTCCAGTGTTTCTGGAAACATTGCTGCTCTTACTCTTTGGGTACGTGACTGACTCAATTGTTGATTCATTTCTGGAATTACATTTTAGTTTAATTATCGATATATAGGTATCTAAATATAATTATGCTATTTACCATCAACTTGATCTTGAGTAAACCCGTGTGAAAATCCTTGATTAAGTTCATAGATCAATTGGTCACGTTCTAAATCATCTTCTTTGTCAGTGATAGAATGTGCTTGGGTGGTTCCACCAGAGTGGATACCGGACTCTGGCAAGTACTGGCCACCTTGTTGCCACATCATGGCTGTATCCTTTGAATAACCCGTGTTACTCGGCACTTTACAAAATTTAACATAATATGAAATTAAATTATGATTTATACCTAATAAGTAGATGAAATTATAATGGAAGGCTGTTTGTCAATTATACTTACACACTCGTGATTGATACATTCTGTTAGAGCTACAACAAAAAAATAAATAAAAGAGAGTACTGGTTAATAATATGATACTGGTACGGTTTGCTTAAGTCTAAATTACATCATTTTTTTATAATATAATTCCACAATGGTAATAATATGCCAATATGGTATTCCTAAAGATTGTATGACTCATAGTATATGTTTAGTCATGCATTGTTTACCAAGTATTTGACACGATTTGTACAGTAGTTACCTGCCTATATGAATCAACTAGACACGAACAAAGATTTATCTTATGGAAAAATATCACAGATATCAATAGTCCTACAAAACTCGGGTTCCTCTTGGAGGGTACGGGACGGGAAGCAAGCGCCAAGCGATATTGCTCGATTGTTAATCGTTAACGGATGGGATTAAAATATTGTATCGAATAAGAAGTAACGACGTCGCACCGAGGACACTTACTTTTGAACGATGTTCGGAACCGCAGCTAACAATCCTCAGACGGAATGGATGAGACGATCGGCAGGAAAAAATTAAAACACTCAACGCGTAAACATCACTGTCTCGCGAAGATCGGTAATGTTACAACTGCCGTGGAACGCGTAGTGATCGTCGGGCACTATCAACAAATTATTCAATTCTTTCACTCGGACCTCTGAGTCACGTCCGTCCGCGGGAGCCGTTTGTCGGACAACGAAATATGGCCGAGTAGGCGTACAATCACAAACAACGATAGTAATAATAATAATAAACGAGGAAAGAAACGGGAAAGAAAAAAAAAAGACGACAAGAACGGATTACTCGAGAGCGGTGGGGGCGGCGAACGCGATCCGAACAGGATAATATTATGCTTACATGAGCACTGTAGCAGGCGGCGGCGGTGTAGTACAACTATTTACTACGAAAATACTACGCCACTCGGCGGCAGTGGTCGGTGGACGGGTCGATACGAATATTTTCCTCGCCGACACGGATTCCGTCAGTGTGACCGCCGCCGCAATATTATCGGGCACGTACAGCGGTAGAATGTGTGTAGAATAATGAATTACTATTACCATTGTGTATAATATCAACTTGCCTTGTATATTATAATATTATATACGTGTAGTTTTGTAGTTGTGTGTGTATCCCACCATTATCCACTGGTGTGTACCATAATATTGAAGTGTCTATATAGTGTACTACTATAGACGGTGTACTTCGTATTACGCGGTCCAGACGTGGAGTGTGCGCTCGCTATATATATTATTATTATATATAGCTGTCAGTGACAAGTGTACTACCGTCAGGCTGCCACGGCCCGCGGAGGATCCTTCTTACACCCCCGGTGAATAGTTGTGCTACTCAGTACACTTGTACACACCCGGGACAGGACAAACGGGAATACCTCCCCAACGCCATTTTGTAGCGCTTTAACTCCGATACATCCGAGCGGTGCGTCCGAATTTCGGCAGTTGTGCGTACAAAACGAGAGACGATCCGAGACCACAGAAGTGAGAAAAACATTTGTTTCATAAAAAAAAACATAAATACCGAAGACCCCGATAACGAAGGAGCACTTCGGCGGTATCAGTGTCTTTCGCAACGTCCGAGAAAAACTTCGCACGTCGTCGAGTGAGTTTCAATAAATACATTGTGCTGTGGCTTGTGACTTGTGAGTGCCTTTACGGTCGAAATACCTGCCGACAGCCATGAGCTACCAACCTAGAGGAAGTACGTATTTTTCATGATGACTACGTTTCACTTATTGTTATTTTATTTTTCGTAATTCATCATAGACCTTACACAGAGTATAAGGTCTACGTAGTTCATGTCTTCTTATCTACGTATAGTATACATTATAATAACTATGTGTACGCTTAATAGTGTCCGGTAACATGGTGAACCCGATCAACGAGACCATGGACATCAAAGATCCGTCGCTGGTATGGCAGCAGAGCGGTCAGTATTTGCCAGACTCTGGCATACAATCTGGAGGTAGCACCCAGACGCATTCTATAACTACCAAAGAAGATGATATGGAGAGGGACCGACTTTTGTTTGATCTCGATCAAGGGTTCCCGCAATCTTTTCCACATGACCAAGTCGAGGGTATGCTGATTGAATTATTGTTGCAGTGTAACAGAAGATATTTTATATTTTGTAATGTTTTCAGGCATGAATCAACATTTAGGCCAAACGTGTGGTGAAAATTTAGAAGATGAAGTGGAAATGCCCACCCAATTCAATGTCAACAGTGCTGCGAATGTACAAAATATGACTGGACCAAGCCAAATGTTGAAATATGCCGTTGTCAATTTGATCAACTACCAAGATAATGCCGAACTTGCCACCTGGGCTATTCCAGAATTAATAAAGTTGTTGAATGATGAAGATCAAGTTGTTGTATCACAAGCTGCTGTCATGGTTTATCAACTATCTAACAGAGAAGCTGCGTTGCATGCAATTATAAACAGCCCACAAGTATACATCTATTTTCCTTTAAAATTATTTGTTTTAAAGTAAAACAACTTAAAATTAAATTAAATCTTCTAGATGATTGGTACATTAGTTAAATCTATATCAAACAGCAATGATTTGGACACCACAATTGGTGCAGTTGGAACATTACGAAATTTGTCTAATCATCGTCAGGGCTTATTAGCAATTTTCAAGAGTGGAGGAATACCAGCTTTGGTAAAATTAATGAGGTGAATTAACATTGTCTCATATAAATCTTGACCAATAACAAATATACTTTATTATATATTGTGTATGACATGTTTATATATGACATGTTTCGTAATTTTATTTTATTTTAAATCTGTTTTTATAGCTCTCCGGTTGTAACCATTTTACGTGATGCTGTGATAACTATTCACAATTTATTATTGCATCAAGATGGTTCTAAAATGGCTGTTCGTGTAGCTGGTGGCTTACAAAAAATGATATCTTTGTTGACATTCAAGTCGAACAGCCATTCAATTACCGTCAAGTTTTTAACTATCATCACCGATTGTCTGCATATTTTGGCTTGTGGAAATCAAGAAAGCAAATTGATAATACTAGCTGCACAAGGACATGTAGAACTTGTGCGTATCATGCGTTCATATAATTATGAGAAATTATTATGGCTCACTTGTCGTGTTCTTAAAGGTATAAAATAGTTATAATTTAAAATTACCTAAATTAATGTATCCATTCTATATTTAATTGTTTTATATATTTTTAGTTCTTTCTGTGTGCTCACGAAACAAGCCAGCTATTGTGGAAGCTGGTGGAATGCAAGCTTTGGCAATGCATCTTCAACACGACAGTCAACAATTAGTGTATAATGTTTTATGGACTTTAAGAAACTTATCAGATGCAGGAACAAAGGTAATTTAAGCAATATTCAGTATATTGATTAATTGTGTAAATGTTAGTATAAACTTTAATGTCATAATATTATGAATATTTAAATTGTCGATACTCTTTATAGACTAAAGCCTCGTTCACACGGTGACACTAATAAGTATGGCAGTGATGATATTGTGTGACGTGACACCTAGTGCGGTATATTTAATTCGTTGAATATCGCGACACTGGTGTCATGCAACTGTCGCCGTGTTAACGAGGCGTTTAAACAATTATCTTCTAACTAACAACTTTGTTCATACATTAATTATTGTTTAATTTTGCTAGTCTTTAATACACATAATTAACAAACAATACAATACATTTTCATTGTATAAAAATAATTTTCTTTATTTCATAAAAAATAATATACTTATATTAGATTATAATTATATAATAATTTTTTGATATTTACTTTAAAAGTTATAAACTATAGTTCGTTCAAAACTTTAGGTTGATGGATTAGAACAACTATTGCAATCGCTAGTTGCAGCATTGGGTCACACAAATATTAATATTGTAACATGTGCTGCTGGAATATTATCGAATTTGACATGTAATAACCAGAGAAATAAGTTGACTGTATGCCAGTTTGGAGGTGTTGAAGCTCTTGTACGTGCAATTATGAACGCTGGAGACAACGAGGAGATAACCAAACCTGCTGTAACATTTCATTCAAATATTTTTACAACTTGAATTATTTATAAATTAAAAAAATTTTTCTTTTAGGTTTGTGCTTTAAGACATATAACATCAGGACATGCTGAAGTTGAAAACGCTCAAAATGCAGTTTGTCGATCAGGTGGTGCTCAAGTTGTGGCCAAGCTATTACAACCATCATCTCATTGGCCTCTTATTAAAGCTGTAATTGGTTTGATAAAAAATATTGCACAGTGTAAAGCAACTCATGGATTACTTCGTGAACATAATGCCATACACAATTTAGTTGGACTTTCAATGCGTGCTTTCCAAGATCTTCAGAATGTAATTATTTTTATAAAATTTATGAAAATAATTCATAATGTAATATTAATAACTTAACATATTTCAGCATTCGAATACTAGTGTAAAACCAGAAGGAGTCCGAATGGAAGAGGTTATTGAATGTGTAATTGGAACGTTACACATATTAGCTAAAGAATCGCAAAGTCGATCGATAATGCGTTCTCAGCAAGGATTTATGGCTATATTAATACAGTTATTATTTAACAACTTTGAAAATATACAACGTTTAGCTGCTGACACATTAAATGAGTTAGCTGCAGATAAAGAAGGTGCCGACATGATAGAAGCTGAAGGAGGAACTGCCTCACTTAGTGAATTATTACATTGTGGAAATGAAGCTCTTGGTTAGTATTTTTCTTTTTTTCTAATTTAAAATAATATATAAAATTGGTTTAATAATTTCTATATTTTTCTAGCTACATGTGCAGCTGCTATTCTATCTAGGGTTTCTGAACATAAATTACAAAAATGTCTGTCTATGGAACTCAGTAACTCATTATTTAGCGAAGATCAAAATTTATGGCCATCTGGTGATCTTGGTATAGCACCAGATCTTCAGGTATATATTAATAGGTTTAACTTTTTATTAGTGTGCAGATATTTGATAAAACATTAGAGCGTGAGATATTCATCTTCATAATATTTATCTATGAACATTCTGTAGGTAAGTCCAGTAATTAAATTAGATATGTGTGTTACAATTTGATCCAAAAGCTAGTTGTATTACACTACGACAATATAATTCCTGCACATAGTTCAATATACTCTTATCAATACAACCATGTTTAGCTTGACACCATATTTTGTATTTCTATTACAGTATTATTAGTACCCAAGTATTATTGTCTGAAGTTGTTTTTATGTTTTTTAGTTAGGCATTATAAATATTAGAAAATTTGCACACTTGTACATTGTTTGAGCTTTTGTGTGTTTTTCAACCAACAGGACATGATAGGTGCGAACGAGTATGATATGTATGGTCAAGGATTGAGCACTGTCTACAGTGGTGTAGGGTCACCCAAACACAGTGCTTCAGGTACACTTTAAATATAAAAACCACTGCTTGAATGTATTTTCATAATAGATAACCTAGTATTGCTTTAGCTCACTTTTTTTTTATTTCATCGCGTTGCTTGGGGATTTGGTAAGTTATAGTACTACCAAGTACCAACTAAAATGACTAATATTATATATTTTGTAAGTATTGAATAATATGATAATTAGGGATGGTTTGATCTTAAGTATTCACAAACTCTTCATTTTGAATAGTTAGTTCATAACAAATTTCAAAGTACAATAATAGTTCAGGTTACTCTTGACAAAATACTGTCATACTTCAAACTTGATTATGCTTGATCTGTTTTGATGTATGAGTTTGAACTTACTTTTTTCTCGAGTTACCTGTTTTGGTGTGTGAAAGACTAATAAGCTCAAATACCCATCCCTAATTATAATGTATAATAACATAACTTGTAGATCACATGTGAACTATAAAAGACTTGAGATAATGAGATCAACTAAATATTCCTAACAGTTAAAATTGTATACTTATATATTTTTTAATTTGAGCCTTTTATCAGTAAAAGTGGGTATCTAAATTTTGTTGGGTCATAACTTTTCAGTTTTCTTTGAAACTGATAAACAGTGCTCGGTAGTTAGAGCACTAAAAAATATAATTTTTAGCATTTAATTTAAATCATTGAGTATATTATACTGTATTTCAATATGTACTATCTATGCCCTAAAAATAGGAAAGATGCTAAATATATTTAACAAAAACATTTACATTTATTTTCATTTTTATTCTATGAATTGCCTTTTTATCATAATTTGTGTATAGTATAATGGCATATATTATATGGTAGATAAAAGATATTCACTGCTCGGGAATTAGGTACTGGCTGTTCATTTACTAAAAAAATAATTCACTTAATAATATAAAGATATATCCAAAAGTTTTAATTTTATTTATTTTTAAATTATCTATGATCAAATATTTAAAAAGTTCAACAAAATTAGTTTGACTTCATTCATATATGATAATAATCCTAAAAATAATATTCAAAAATCAAAATAAGCAAATATTTTGTACCTATATTACTTCAAGGAAGTATGATATTTAATAATCAATATTAAATTGATAATAGGAGATTAATAGTTACTAACGCAATTTTTTAATACCTACTGTGCTTTCAACTCACTTAATATTATCTATATTCCATTAAATTCTTTAGAGGACGCCGCACAGACATTTGTTCTCTCTGTCCTATAGGTGCGTAACATAGCAAATTTACGCTCACCGGATAACGTTTTGCTCCGTTAGTTTAACAATTAGAGTGAATAAAGTAAAAACCTATTATAAAACTTGATAGTAAGACTATTATCTGTGTCTGTATGTTGGTTTTTTAACATATTGTTATGCGTATATCATATAGCATAAATTAAAAATGCTCAAACCTCACTTAAAAACTGTACAATAGTAAAAAAAAAAACAAACATACAAACACAGATAAATATGTTCTTATCATCAAGTTTCATAACAGGTTGAATCACTCTAATTTTTAAACTAATGGAGCTAAACGTTACCTGGGCATAATCTTAAGCTTAAATATTTCTCCATCCATCTAAACAATCATATCATTTTTGCATAGATCATAAAATATTAAGTATATAATATAACTTAAATATTTTTAAAATAATTTTTTTATGAACATTAACATCAATATTACTTTACTAACAGTTAAAATGATTATAATATTATATTATGGATTATCATAATATTCTATATTAATGTAATATTTCACATGTTTTTCAGGGTATGACACGCTACCCTTAGATTCAATGGAAGGATTAGAAATTTGTCCTCAACAAGATTCCAGTTATGGCTCAATGGATGTCGATTTTGTTATTCAAAATGACATGACTTCTTTGCCACTCTAATGATGAGATGAACAATGGCATGTATTTGAAATTTATTTTCAAAGTGTATACGTTTATTTTAAATTATTTGGATTACTGATTTATGTTATAAATTTAGTTTTTATATATGCCATAAGTTAAGTATAAATATCATTGAATATGGAAATGTACTTACAGATGGATATAATTGAATATTTTAAGTTTAAATCGATTATTGACTGTTTAATATTTAATAACTAAATCCCAGCAATAGTAAGACAGAAAAATAAGTATGACGTAAAATGAACTTCTTGTATTAGTGTTTTATTTATCATTGAGACTTATTTGAAATAATTTTTTTATTATGTGTACTGTGTAGTATGTAATTTTACATTATTATTAAATTTGAATGTTTAATGCTTCAATTGTTGCAGTTTATTTTATGTTTATTATTTTTTTGTTCATGTAAATTATATCCCTAACTTCTGCAATCGATTTTTGGAAAATACTATCATTGTATTTAATTTAGCAATAATTGTGCCTTAGTAGTATGGGTTTCTAAGAATTATTAAGGATTTACGTTTCTTTATTTATATTATCTATAAATATTAAATAATATAATTCCAAAAGCAAATGAAAACTATTCAAATGTTTACCAATTTACATAGAAAATCATAGAGTAACCTCAGGCACAACTGATATATGTCAGATTTGGTCTGACCACAATTTTTGATTAAATTAGATATTTTAAAAGATTTGCGGGATTTTCTGTACATTGTTTTCTTCGCAAACCCTAGGCTAGATAGTTGGAACAATAAGGACATTATGTCATTTTGAAAAGCACAGCACTTACCACGCCTATTACCATCAACCTGCACAGAAGTCCACTGCCTTCGGTTATCCTTATATGAGACAGACTGACAAAGGTATATAATATGTATATACTATCTTGTGTTCCTATATGGGACACTGATAGAGCGATATAAATACTTTTATTTAAATACATTCATCAAAAAAATAAAATGTATTTAACTACATATGTAATTATTTAGTTAAGACTTGTTTAATAATAATTTACATATTCACAAGTTGGCTGTTATATATGAATAGCCAAGTATCAACTTAAGTAGAAGTTAATTTTGTTTAATTTTAGGTAAAATTAGTGCCAGGTGAGATGATGGATTTTTTTTTGTATATAAATGTATATGGAGTCAAGTAGATATATTATGAATTATGAAAAATCATAGATATTTAAGTAATACATTTGTTTAAATATATTTTTATTATTCAAATAATTAACAAACACTAAGCATATAATCTTTTTCTCAAAATAAATATATAATTTCAGTAAATTAAAAACTAAATAAAAATTATATCACAGAAAAAAATATTTTGTATATTAGATTTTAGTTACACACAGTTTCATCAATTTTTAAGCTAAACTAGACATAATACTATTCTAATACAGGGTCATAAGTGTTTGTCAACTCGGTCGTTAATTGATATAACTCATCAAAAAATACATCTTTTTGGAGTAATTGCTTGTAATGAGTTTGTAATGTGTAAAATGATTGATATAATTCCTTATTCCCTTGTAATTTAACTTTGCATGATTTTTGCATTGCTAACAAAGATTTTCCAGACGCTTCAACCATATCATGGTTTTCTTCATCAAGTGGTATTTGGTTAGAGAGTATAATAAACTCATTGCCCAAAATGTTGCACCTGTTCAAATGATTAAAATGTGAATATTCAACAAAATCTAACAAAAATGTAATTTTTTAACATACCACCCGTTTTCAACAAGTATATCTTTCAAGTGCAAATCATCATACTGACGAACTCTTTCGGCAGCCTCAGTGCTTAACTTCTTATTAGTTTCTTCTTCGAATGTTAGTTTAGCATCTTCAATTTCTATAGTTAAGTCTTCTAAAAGTTGAGTAACTTTTAACTAACATGAAAAAATAAAATATACTTATGTTTCAGAAAAATATGAAGGATTATTTAGTACTGTCAATAATGAAATAAAATAATTGTCACCTTAAGTTTAGTATTTAATTCAGTTGTAGTCCTTTTAAATACAGACATGAAAGTTTGAATACCATTATTATCTATTAATTGTTTTTGCGCTAAGGGAAATCGTCTAGTAATCGATGATAAAGCAAAGATACAATTTTTTTGAACCTGGGTATAAATTAATAAAAATTATGATTGATAAAATAAAATAAATATTTATTCAAACAGTTAAATATAATATTAAGTACTTACAGAAAACATATATTCATCATCAATATATTTTAATAAAAGTGGTATAACATTGCTTTCTAAAGAGGCAATTTGAACTTTTTGATTATTAGAAGCAGCAGAACCAAGGAGCATTGCTCCTTGTGCTTTCATTAAACTAGAATTACTATTAATACAAGGAATTATAATTAATTGTATCCTGAAAAAAAAAATAGATAATTATGAATCATTTAATTTAAAAAGTAAAAAAGTTTAATAAACATATCATACAATTTATATACTGCTTATAAGATTTAACTACATTTACTAAACACTAAAATAATATAACACATACCCTTTATTTTTTACAAAAACCTCTGCTGTATCAACTTGATGTAAGAGATATTCAAGATCAGTTAAAATATTCTGAAGATTTTTGTCACTATCTTCATATAATTTTAGTTGTTCCTGAAATTTTTTAGAAAGTTCATCCATGATATCCATATCACTTTTTACAGTCATATTTAAATCTTTAAGATCGTCTTTAAGCTGTTCATATGATTTAAATTTGTGTGAATTATCTGGTAGACTCCTCTTTGTATCTTCCTGTAAATACATTTGACATATTGTAATTAGTAAATAGCTATTATGATTTATTTTTAGTACAACACAAAAATTACTTACAATATTCTTTGGTTTACTAGAGTCTGTAATGGCCAAACTATTTGTATTGTTTTTATTATTATCCTCCATTAATTTAACTTTTTTCTCACCAGTCTGAAGATCAATTTGTATATGAAGTCCGGGAGGAATAAGTTGATCTATAGAAAAATATAAACTTTGTTACTAATTTACATGTTTTTGGTGAAATATAATATAATAAAATGTTGATAAAGAAAATTACTACATTGGCCTAGGATTACCTATAATAAATGATTAAATTGCTCAGATTAAAACTTAAAAGCATTGATTATGTACCTAATATAGTATTTAACTAGGATTTCCATAACTCTAGAGCTCAACCGGAACAAAGAAAAAATCAGAAAACATGATAATTTAAATAGCCAATACAGAATACTATTTCAATATTACAATACTTTTTGATGAACATAATATGCAGATATTTGTCAGGATATCATGAGACACAACTAGAGAATTTTCTAATCTAACCCAATAATTACCAAACACATTTAAGGAATATTAATATATTGAATTAGAATAAATTCATAGAATTACTGTTGCTAAATAATACAACATTTAATTGTATACCTTCATTGATTATTTGCCATTCGTTTGTTGGCACAAACTCTTTAGGCTTATTGAAAGTCGTAGCATTTTTTGAAGATTCTGGCACTGTTTCAACAACCATTTCTTCGGGCTGGGGCAATACTCGGTCCCAATGATAAAACACAGTGTCCAGATACAAAAATGCGCCCAGCGACGCGGCTACAAGAATCACCAATAATAATCTGCCTAAGGACATTTCAAACATTTTCTTCGAGATTATTTTACGTTAACTGGACGTGCAGTAGATGAGTAAAATGTAGAGTAGACGTGTTACGCTGAGGTTGATTTTATGGATTCAACTAAAATAAAATAAACTGCCTGCGCAAATATTGAAACAAAATCGCCAAAATATCATCACTCATTAGTAGAAATGTTGACGGTGTTTTCATAAAAAAAAAAAGATTGAATATGGTAAATAATGTTCAACTGTTAAAGTGATGAACAACTGTTGTTATTATTATTAATTATTTTTTAGTTTTTAGTTGTTATTTACTTGTTCGCGAAAACCAAAATCCGAACCGTGTGCAGATAACGCGGCAATTACAGCATCCAATGAGAAACGAACAGATAAGGCGAATGCGACGTACGACGGGTGTACCATACGTTCGGTCCTGAACTTTTTTTTTCCTCCCTTAAATACGGCCGCACTGACCCGGCGTGGCGTCCGTAGGTAGCGCCACAGATGGTCGGGCGGTGCATGGACAGACAACGGATTTTGTTTACCGGCAACGACGACGACGGCGACGACGACGAAAACCGCTGTCGGCCATTACTGTTGCAGTTGTCGTACCGTACGCATTGTGCGCAATTGTCAATTTTAACAGTATTCTTTTTGCCAATACCGCGTTTTTACTGCAAACGCGTCGCCACTCAGGTTTAAAACATTTTCACGTCGATAAACGGTCGAAACGTCAGAATGACTGAAGACTACTTTTGGGGTGAGTATGAAGGCCGCGCGAAAACTTCGTGTTTGTCGATATTTAATATGGTCGCGCGCGCTCCACACGTTGCCGATTTTTTTCACGTTTTACTTCCCCCCGTCCACACCGATTTTCTGCGTTTTGCGTTGCTTCTTTCCTCGCGTGGTTGACACGTTTCCTGCGAATTTTTTCGACAGCCTTCCGCGGCGCGCGATTTTTTTTTATCCCTTTGACTGGCCCCCGGCAAACCGAAGCCTAAAAGTCACATGGTCCGCGCGGCCCGCTCTTTGTGTGCGACAACGGTTTCCCGGCGAAAACATTTTTCGCTATTGTTCTCGTCGACTGTGTCGACGTTTATAAATCGGTCGGCGGCGTCTTGATTTATTTTATTTTTTTATTGCCTCGTGCGCGGCCGTTACGTTCTATTTCGGTTTTCCCGGTTGGACAGGACGCGTGTCGTCGGTCGTTAAATTTTTCTGCGGTTGGGCGCGTGCCCGACGGAGTTATTATTTTTCGTCTGTACTCTCGCACTTGAATTTTTTTTTATTACACGTCCTCCCGTACCTCGTGTGCCCGTCGCACGTTGCGTCGTTACGTTTGACATAATATGAGAGGGCATGACGACCGTTTCAAGGCGAAAGACGGCGACCTCCAAAGTTACCTCCGAAGTATATCCTATCCCGCGCACCCGATCTTCCGGTTTTTAATTTTGGCGACGCGTCCGTTATTACCACCATAAATTACGATGACTTGCTTGTTCTGCTCGACGCCATCCCGTGCCTGCAGAGTCGATATTATTCCGGCGCAGGATGATTAGGGATAATTTTAAACCGGTTTGGCCCGGCGAATTTCTAGACTTGTATATTTTTAAGTGTATTCTTGTAATGTAAACGTTGATAATATATGTATACAAACAATTTATAGGAGTTACTTTGGATAAGACTAAGACTACCGAAGTGTGGGATCCCGATGTAAAAGGCGATGCCAATGATAGTGCTCACGTTTTCCGGGGTGAACATACTTTGCTTGTTAAACAGGTAAGTAAAATTTATTTTTAGTTTTCTAGGCAATTTGTACTAATACATTTTTTTTTTCAGGCTGTTCTTGGACCAGAGGTACCAGACGATGAAGTTAACGTAATCGAAGTGGAAGCAATGGGTTACAAATCTGACATTAAGTTCCCCGTTGTTGTATTGAAAGGAGGTACTGGTCATAGTCAATGTGTACTTGATCTTTTGTTCCCAGATCCCCCAGTTACATTTAAACTTGTAAAAGGAAATGGTCCTATTCATCTATTGGGAAATCACTCAGTTGGTAGTAAGTATTAATAAGCAGTGATTATTCTTTTTTATTTTTTGCTATGATGAATTATTTTTGGGTAATTTGCGTCTGATTAACAATCTGATGAACCTTTTTTAGTTTCTGAGCTAAATTTTTATATTTTTAAATTTATATAATATGATGGTTATTTAAAATACAAAAAATTTACTTGGAGTAGCTGGTGAAGGAATGGCTGATGAAGAGGATGACGATGAAATTGATGAAGAATTTGAAGAAGAAGAGGAGGAAATTGAAGAAGACAAGAATAGTGTATGTAGATTCATATTAATTTTTTTGTTTTTAATTGTTATTTATATTATTTTAACTTATTTTTTATAGGTAGATGAAAAGAAACGTAAAATAGCTGCCAATTCAAATTCAAAGGGCGGTAAAGCACCCAAGAGGCCTAAAATTGATAGCGAAGTAGGTAATGTATTTTTGTAATTTAATATTTACATAAGTTAATTTTGAAATAAAGTAGTTTTCTCATAATTCAAGTTCAAGTATAATATGGGGAAGTTTTCATAAATTTGGGCCATTTTTTTATTGATCATGAACCTTAATTTCAATTTGTTACATTTTTGGTGCCACTGAGCGAGCGCTTCTGGGTGGCGTCTAAAACTCGTCTTTTCTCACAACTATACCTACCCCAACATGGGTCATTGCCGTAGGTGGGAAAAATTTGGGTACTAAACTGCAGACATTGTTCATTTTGATATGCCAAGGGTAGCACATGAAATATACAAATTTTGGCTTCTTGTTAAATATTAATTTAGGAATAATGTATCTCGTTTTTTTTTGTAACATTTCACCTACAGCTTGCTAGATTTACACTAAATATGTTTACAAAATTCGACCAATTCGTTTTTATAATTGATCTTTTGTGTCACTTACATTTTAAGTTTATAACGTATTTTTTCCTGAGTTTTTTTTTTATTCAAATTGGAGAATCAAGTAACACCCCCAGATCAGCAATTAATTCGCTGTGTTTTTATATGCCGCTGTATTTACGTTCTTGAGTGGTGGGAGAAATGTCAGCATCGAAATGCGGTTTACCTAGACTTTTGTGGGCCGGAGTATAGAAATTAATTTTTCAAAGTATCTAGATTTCTTTAGAAACTTGCTGCTAATCATTGTCAGTTAAATGTTTTTTAGTTTAATTATTAGATACTAAATAACTTGAGACAACTAGCTTTGAATGCGGGACTACTGAAATCTTTTCTCCCAATTATATGTAATGAACCTATTAAATATTATATAAACGTACTAATACTTTGTTTTTTTTTTCAGACTAATTAAACTCAACATCAGGCTTTAATGTTCCTGGATGTATGAATTCCAATGAAACAAGAGACACTGTCCTCTGGTGTTAATTTATTTAACAATTAAGGTTTTTTAATTTCAAATTGTTTTTTTTTTTTTAGGCTGACCTTCTGTATGTAATAATTAGGCTTTTTAACTTGTATTAAGGATATCCTATCTGTTATCCGAAATAGAAACATCCAGAATAATGTTGAAGTTACTAAAATTATATATTCATAATATCTGATGTATTTTTTTTATTATTATTTAAGCCCTCCACTTATACAATATAAATACAATGTCTTGTTTTAAATTCAATTTTTTTACCACAATTACATTAATTTAATTTTTTTTTAAATAAAGTTACATATCCTACAATTGGTTTACTGTGTAGCATGTTATATATTGTGAATCATATGCAGTAGTACAGAATTTTGATCCATTTCTCGTAATGAATTGGCATCCTACAAACATGGTATCTTCTTTCATGTAGCAATATACTAATGTAATTGTCTGAAATGGTAAAATAGTAGCTAACATAGGTAATTTGCAAAATATGTTTCTGTTCATTATTATTACTGTAGAACTTATTTTCCACACTCTAATCCACGAGTCTTCAGATACACTCAACAACAAATCTGCATCTTTAGCTGCCGACATTGATGTAATGCATCTAGCGTGTGCTGATATCTGGACTATCATTGGTAGCTGATCTTCTGCATCTCCGTTTATAATTTTGACAGCTGGATCAAACATACGAATTGTTCCACATCCATAACCTACGGCCATTAGTCCGACTCTAGTCATTTCTGTCGTAGTGCACGGATGTCTGAAAGACAGACTGTAAGTGTCAATGCCTCATACCCGGATACTTCAGATGTGTTTTTTGTGAAATATATAATGGCAAATTGTGCACAGTGCTATCATATTCTTTGTATTATACAAACCCCCCAAACATTTTTGATCGAGCAATGATCATCAATTCTCCACAATCAATTTGTGAAAGTACTGTACAACCGGACTCGTCACAGGACACCAAATTATGTTTGTAAGATGACATGTCAGTGATAGGAGCCCCGTGGAACAGCTTTCGGTCTAAAAACACCACTTGTCCGTCTTCATCTGGTCCGAACACTCTGATTGATCCGTTACTGTTCCCTGTGGATATAATTTAGTGTTATAATGTTACAGAAATTGAAACTGAATTTACCTACCGACACACAGGTAAGTGCACTCGAATGCAGCTATCCCTTTTGCGTATTTCTCCTTCATGTTTTTGTCCTCACAGTTGTGTGTGTATATGCGTTTGAACTGTTTGTCGCAATCATAAATGATCAAACCTTCTGAACAAGTGACAACTAAGCAATTTATGTAGCCAAGTGTACACCAGAGTACCTAAGGATAGGGAAATAACCTTAATTCCGGTTTCATAATTGTATGTATATAATTTTATTTGTACAAATATCGATAAGTAGCCAGTAGGTAATAAACACAGTAAGTTGTGTTAGTTTAAAAAGTGTCTTTTTCTCATGAGAATAATAAGTAGTTGAAAAGTTTGGATAATTTTCTTTTCAGTTAACAACAAGTTGTGTGCTTGTATCGACTGCGTCTAAAAAAACCTTTGTAATTTTATTACTGTAGTTTATCATAGAATATCATTAGTGGAGACTAGTTTTGATGATTGACCAGGCGTATGGAGGGGGTTCAATTACGAACATAGGTATCTACCCTGGAAAAATTGACTTGAAAGGTCGTACAATTTTGCCGGTTAATAGAAGTTTTAATAAATGTCTTCCCGTATACGAATACTGCTTTTATAATTGTTATTTGTACGAGGATTTTATAATCATTTTACTTGGGTGACGTCGGTCTTCGTGTCGAGACAATGCTGCGGAACATCGGCTGCATCATCCACGGCATTTTCTGTACCCACCACGTGAACTGTTTGCCGGTCAATGACGGCAAAACCGTGCAACGTTTTTTGATACTTGGACACGTTCACGGCAACGTTGTTCGTGACCGCCGACACGGTACCTTTGACGAAAATTTGTTTTTCCTTTGAATATAACATCAGTCGTCTGTGGGTGCCGTGTGCGTTTATCGCCTAAATATATGGTTATAAAGTTTAAATTAAAAATCGACTAGGTCGTCGTGAGTCAAGCTATTTTATCACAATAATATTATATTAGAAAGTGTAGTTATTACAGTCATGCAGTAGTAGCTGTGCGAGTAAACTAAATCATATACAGACAAAGACAGTAGGGGGTTGAATAAAGGGTTGGTCGTTGAAGACTTTAATAAAATCTTACGGCCGATCGAATCGCTCGTCTTGGTCTCGGGAATGAACTTTGTTACTATTTTACTAATATTTAATATAATATACTAGCCCGGTAGTCGTACAACCGTACGAGTTTATTGATTTGTCATTCGGTATCATTCGCGCTGTTCACATTATTTAACGTGTGTGAAGTTGGGTGAACAAAGATAGGTGACTAGTGATAAGAAACCGAGTATGCCCGGTTGAGTACTGGTGAATTACAGACGCTCAACAGTCGCCTCTCGATAATTCAAATTTTCAATAATTCGAAGGAAAACAAGGCATTTAAGTACACTCGGTAATTAGAAACTAAATTTTGGGAAAACCGGCCACTAGGTTACTAACACGTCACAATTCGTTCAACGCTCGACATTTCGAAGTATATTCACCAAATATATTTTATCTGTATTCTTAGAATCTTTTCGTTAATAATTTACAATACAATCGTGTAGAAAATAGAATTTAAGCTTATTATTTTCGATAACTATAGAATCATTATCGTAAGAACCTTATCGTTTTATTTCTCAATCGTCTCTGATCGTAATTTAACTCGTCGAGTTGATGATAGTCGGTCAGTCGAATGTAGTTTTAGTTCAAAAAAATACTAATGAAAAAATTAAATTAAATTCGATGAAGCAGAAAACCATCATCCAATCAGATTACTGATCAAAGGTTACTTTCTTTGTATCTTGTTGGATAGTGAATTTCATGACAAAGTATAGTTTGTCATGGTAAATTTTCCTGGCTTTCCAAATATCTATGTTAGGTCCGTCGGACACCTTTCGGAACATTGCCAAAAAAATTAAAAACCTCGGACGGCGGATACCCGTTACACGTCATACGGGAAATAGTCACCTGGGTCTTTCGGGTGCTAAGTACAATTACTTAATCAGCCGTGTGTTTTTTTAATGTATCTCGTCGGATAGTACATTTTTCTGGCTTTCCGAATAATTATGTTAAATCCGTCGGCTCCTTCCGGAACATCGCCAAAAAAAATGTAAAACCACGGACGGATACCCGGTTTGCGTCGTATGGCCGTCATGTACGGCGCTATTTTATAATACTTAATAACCTATGAGGGTTTTTTAAAGTGACAAGGACAACAAAATATTTCGGGGCAAATCCTCTGTCGCTATTTTGTGGTTAGAAATGGTATAATATAGTAAGATATAATATAGTAGAATATACAGACGGCAATGTAAATACCGCCTAGAAAATACCATAATGCAACCGAGCATACAAGTGTTATTATCACTAAAAAAATTGTCACAAAAATAGTCTATAGTCATCCAGCTTCATTATTTAATGATTAGTTTTCGGCGCTCAATATACGCTCCGATGTTAAGTTAAATAATTCAAGTTTAAATTGTACCCATCTGACGTACGGATATTATGTCTCATAATTCGTATTTCGTATTGAATTATTATCAAAAGACATAAATCATAAAATTGTTTTTTACTTTTTTTGCCGCCTGACACAATAATATTATTTCGTCGTTCAAGCAGTTCGATCGCGACTTTCGACATTATCACGCGCGGTACCACTGTACGCTTATTTCTTTTACACAGTATATTAATATACTCCTTGACTTGAATGCCGAACTGTGATTTTGATATTACCGAAATCGGTCTTCGCGAGTCTCATTGTTGATCACAACACGTTTTTTCGTACCTAACCTCGAGGCCCGTTCTGTTGATTGTTGTTCAACCAGCAAATTTGCTTTTAACGCATCGGGTAAGTAACAAGTCAAGTCTGTGGCACATTCGTCTTGGATACGTACCGATCCTAAAGTCAACAGACTTTCAATGGCGCTAACGCTCGTGTTTTATTGCAGGAAACATGCCTGAATTAACGGAAATCGATGCGACGAAAAAGGTGAGCTTCGAGGATCCCAAGAAGGACGCTGCAGACAGTGACAGCGATTCGAGCGGCGTAGATGTTGCGACCGGTAAGGGTGGCGAGGGAGCAAGCGGCGTCACCGCAGAAGACTTGTCCAACAAGGCCAGACAGTCGAGAGGCGAGAAAAAAGCCAGAAAAATCATATCTAAACTTGGTCTCAAGCAGGTGCGTTGTAGAAAATTATTGTTCGGTTATAATGATCGTTGTTCAATCAACCCTCAAATTGTTTCTGGTTTTAGATCCACGGAGTCAATCGAGTGACCATTCGCAAGTCCAAAAATATTTTGTTTGTCATCAACAATCCTGATGTCTTCAAGAACCCAGCTTCTGACACTTACATTGTGTTTGGTGAAGCCAAGATCGAAGATTTGAGCCAGCAAGCGCAAGTTGCAGCTGCTGAGAAATTCAAGTCTGCTGATATGATGCCGAATGTATTGGACAAAGATGGTGCATCCAGGCCAATGGTCAGCCAGCCTATCCAAGAAGAAGAAGAGGAAGAAGGCGAGATTGATTACAAGGGAGTAGAAGAAAAGGATGTGGACCTAGTTTGTGCGCAAGCACAAGTGACCAAACGCAAGGCCATTGAAGCGCTGCTAAAGAACAACAACGATATTGTCAATGCTATTATGGACTTGACGATGTAAAATTAAGATACATATATAACGTTTTAAGGGAGAGAATTATCATTGTTTATACTTTAGACTGATAATGAGATCCGTTAATAAATAAGCAGGTTTACTACATGATCTTCTGTAAAATTGATTATTTCCTTCACGTTATTTGTATATACTATTTTTCGGTTCAATACAAAACTTTCTCTGGCTACAATATTGAGTTACTTCATTTTTATAGCAACCTTATAAATATGCATTGATTTATTTTATCTCTTAGCTCAGCTATATATTATTGTCTCTTAAAGTTAAGTACATAATACTATCATATAAACAATTTTTTTGGTGTTTGTTGAATTACTTTTTAAAATAACATTTAAATAATATAGTTGTGTTGTTTGATAGACAGTCATTTCAATAATCTCGGTTTTAAGTTACACTATTAAAAAATGTTACAAATAATATAAATAAAAATAATTGTTAACATCATCTTGTTTAAATTTATTGTCAAATACACAGCTACGATACAACAAAATTAAAAACATTTGAACAAAAAAAGAAAATTATACAATAGATAATTATAAAACATCAAGAGTTATAATATATAATATATGCATTATTTCCATGATATCGAGGTTAAAATAAAATTAAGATATATTTGTTTATAAATTACTTATGACTTGATTAGTATAAGTATAAGTGGTTAGTATAAGTTAAACGGATGCCTAAGTCTGGTACATTAATGTAGTAAAGAACAATTTAAATTATAACCTGGCTGCCCCTTTTATGCTGCATTGGTGTGGCCCGGCCAAACATGTATTTTTAGTGTAAATCAAACCTCGGTAATTGGCTTTGGGCACACAACACAAAATAGTGAACACTTAAATATATTTTGTAAATTCCACAATTTATGTATATGGTAGATTCTTCCATTCTTTTTGTGACAAACTATTTTCACATTCATAAATATTTAAGTTCGATTATTATTTACAAATTCCATGCTCTTTCATTGGAGTCGTCTGTGTGAAACTGGTATTTATCAAAATATATTCTATTTATTTTTTAAGTTTTCTAAGTGCTGGCATGTGGCGTTCAGTAAAAATAAAGGTGTGCAGTTGGTTTTGAATTTTCAACATTTGTCGGTTTGTAAGAAGGATTTTACTTAGTTATCATCAGCCATGTGTAGTGGTGCTCGTACTATGTGGCTGTTGACAATGCGTAATCAACACTTCCATGTTTTTATCAATATTAAAGTTGGCAAGACACCAACATACACATATACTTGGAACATATTACAAATGTGAATAGGCGTTGATTTAAACTTAAATCTTAATTATATTTCTAATTTAATCATTTCAGTGTATTCAATTGATTCATAAAAGAATATTGTAATACATAAACGTGAGTGGACTGATTTATTATATTGTATATGCTATTGCTTTTTATAATAATTGTATGTATTTGCAATTACTTTTAATATAATACCTAATACAATGATCGTGATTCACTAAGATTAGTTAACAATGTGAGAATAGTCTGTAGGTCAATATAATATATATTATATTGTGGACATTGCACATGGACACATGGTACATAATTAATAAAAACAAACTTAACAAGTATCACTTGCAGGCTAGTCTCAAATGATTAATTCTTTCAAGATTACTTATAGCTTCCTACATTTTTGATACTTCTATTTTTATTTATTTTACTAAGAACGCAACAACTTTTTAACAGTGCTTTTAATAGTTAAAGTATTATTAAAATATTCTATTGTATATTGTATATTATTTGATGTGCCTAGAAAACGTTATATTTTTTGAATTCACAATTCACCATCACATACATTTGTTAGTTAGGTTTTACAGTCAAAAGTAGAACAACATTTTTTAGTTGATTGTATATTGTAAATTTATATTTAACTAGAATTAAAAATTCTTGTGTTATATACATTTAATAACTTTAAAAATGTATGACCTATAACAAAAGGTACTAAATATGCACATATTTATTTTATTTTTATAACAGTATAACCATTTTTAATAACATCATTAAACATAATATTTAACATTCCCAATAGCGTTTATAGTTGAATAATGCATTTATTATGTGAATAGTAATTATTGAATTGATTTAGATGAAATATCAAATATACAAATTTTTTTATAACGATATTCTCAAAAGCTAATATTATTTTCTCGCATTAAATTTATGATAATTATATTTTTATAAATAGGTACAATAGATGCATCATATTATAATTTAAGCCATATACTCTGTGTCCTGTTTTCTTTCTTTTATACAAAATAAACTAGGATATTAAATAACATGACTAATGACAAAACAAGTATAGTTTAATAGTTTTCTTAACAAAAAATATATGATAATGAAAATATAAAAAAAAAAATGGACGTTTTAAAAAAAAAATATTTATAAACTAAAATTAACATTTTAAACTAATGATATATAATTTAATAAAAAAAAATAATAATTTTTATAATATAATTATATAACTGTATTAATTAATAATAATTAGCACTTAGCAGTGTTATTTGGAGAATTCTACCATCCGTATAATATATATAATATATGTACATACAAAATCATAAAGTAGTTAACACTATATAAAGAAAAACCACTCACAATCGAGTAAGCAAATCTAAAATCACAGAAAATATTTTTTATAAATAATACGCTTCTTTTTATCAGAACACATAATAATTAATAATATATAATTTATAATAATAAATAATTCTTATAAAATGTATTGTAGCGCAGTATTATTATAATGAGAAAAAGAGTTTTACCGAATACGCTTATCATCGTCGTGTCATGTCGGACACCCGCTGGACAAACTATTTTGAATTTAGCCCTGTTTTGGATTACGGACCAAAATATATTATTATCATAATTATGTAGGCAATGTTAGTGTAGAAGATAGAAAAGAATAATGAGAACCGACCCGAGAAACTTTACGTCACACCTATAAAGTAGTACATATAGTATTATAGTACAAGTAAAATATGTTGCAGTAACACAATCTGGCAAATTCCTAATGAGAAATGGGAATACAAAAATAGGGAAACGAATACCTAGTTCAGTAGACTAATACGGACGCTCTTGGATCGTATGCAATCGATGGAAGGAGAAACTGCAGGGCTATGTTAGATACGCTGCCAGAGTATCTCTTATAACTGTTCGGGATTGTAACGAGGGGTTTCACTTTCGAGGGATAAGCGATTTGAGGGCTGGTGACGTGTGCCACAGAATGGACGAGAAGAGACGACGTTTTCAAACGGTCTATACACAGGTACTGCAAAGAAATATTGTCTATCATACAACAAGTAACAACAATAATAATAATAGTATTTATGGGTGTCACAGCAGTTGTACACAATAATAATAAATAATATATATTAAATAATTATAATATCGTATGACGTAGAGGTATATATAAATATTTTATCAATATAATAATCACAAACGACATGTAACATGCAAAATATTATATATTCTACCTACGCGGCAGTACGGTGTACTAAGTATACCCAAACCGTCTCTCGACATTCGAGACCGATGGTATAATATATTATTATATAGGAATTAGGAATGTGCCCGAGGAGAAAACTATTGCACACTGAAAGAGTGTGTATAAATGGGGATGGCAGACATTGGCAGGCAAGTTAAAAATTAAACTATAAATCATAGGTGTTTGGTGAGGGGGATGGGGGCAATAGTCAATCAGGAGGACTATCCATTGACACATAGAACGAATGGCATGTTTATCAATTGGTGATTAAGACACAGATTTGAGATTTTTGTGCTATGGAAGTACACGGATCAAGATGAGATTCTAAGTATCGTGTCTATAAATAGAAATTCGCTAGATTAAACCGGTTTAAAATTATCCCACATTATCCCGCACCGGGATAATGCACCATGTAAATGATATGGTCCAAAAATCCCGGTGCATTATTTTTCATACCGGTTTAGTCTAGCGAATTTCTACTATGCATTGGTGCAAAACTAGGGTTACAATTCTGGGGGGGGGGGAATGATACAGCAGACCTAACAAAACTATTAATTTAAAATAACCCATTGGGGGGCTTATATCTAAATCAATAAGGGATATTTTTAAGGGGGTTAAGCACCCCCTAGTGCAACCACTGCCTATATGAGATTAAAAAGAAGTGGCTTATGCGCTGCGCTGCGCTGCGCCTATGCAATAAAAATGTCATAACACTTGCCAAAGCAGCGGTAAAAAAAATATAGGCCTAACGTGTGTATAATACTATTGTATTTCATCGTACCTATGTTTTGTCATTCATAACCAATCTGATGACCATACTATGGGCCATCAGATTAATTCAGAAACCTACGGATAGTTTAGTAGTAGTAGTAGTAGTAGTAGTAGTAGTGGTAGTAGTAGTAGTAGTAGCAGTAGTAGTATTACATTAATTGTATTTATATTAAATATAGTAGTAAAGTATTACATAAATGCACCGTATAAACGTATATTATAATAATATATACGATCTCATCAGTCTTATCTGGTTCGACTATACACACGGTAGATATATATATATATCTACAGGTGTAGGTATTTTTTTATACGATTATAATATTATTATTTGTTACGCTGCAGCGCGAAAGAACCGCCGACAATGCCGGTGAAGAGAAGAGAGATTGTGAGTGTCGTCGTCATTATTTTAAATTCGCGCTTCACTGGGATGCTGACTGGCTTTTAAACCCCTACCGGTCCAGCGGACGTCTTCTTTGCCCGGCAGCGGAGAACTGCTGTTGTCGATCCCATTGTTCTTGGAATGTTGAACGTTGCCGACCACCACCAGAGCTGACGCTATCGCCAGACCTGAGTTGAATAACAAAAAAATAGAAGTATTAACTTTAGTAGTAGTAGGTGCAAAGTTGAGAATAACGAACACCTTATTAATTATATTATATTAACTGCTGCAGTTGTTGGACTGGGAGATAAATATGATATCCCTCAACAGTCGTGTAGCCAGGATTGTGAATTGGAGGGGGTGGTTTAAGTATAAATCAAACTAAGTTTTTGACAGTTTTAGTATATTATAATACATTTATTCGGGCAGGAAAGGCAATGGTAGGGGGGTATAAACACCTAAATTCTCCCTCTTGACTTCGTCACTTTCCCTCAAATGTTGCTCCTCATGGCTCTAGGCTACTGTAGGCTTATCATAGACACCTTGGAAATGGTGGGGTTTGTGGCGTAGGAAACTGGCATAAGAAAATACAAAGCATTTCTAGACGTTTAAAGCCAGCTTCCCAGAATTCAAGGTTTGTGGTTCGGTAGTCACTAGTCAGTATCAAAGATTAAAAGATGGTTGCTGTGTACAAGCGCTGGCTGTGGTAAGGCTTATTAGTTTCTCATCAATACATATTGTTTTACGGTTACGGCAATGATTTCAGCGCATTTATGACATTTTCACTTTAATTATTTCTTGTAATTTCTAAGATATTGCATGGAACAAGACAAATGGACCACTCTGATATCTGAATAATCTATAGGCATTTAATATATTTGGCATACCCGAATATCCATGTGGTGTGAATCTATCGTTACCCGTCGGCTGTCTGACAAGCAACGTCAACACGGCTGCTCGATTGCCTGCACAAGGTTCCAAGGCCACTGGATTTGGTACATCCTGCATAACAAAGTATATTTTTTTAAGCACACATAATGTCATATTACTGTATAATAATAGTTATTAATATCACTTACAATTTTGCGTTTTCTCAAATTGCTCGAAACAGAAATGGTCGGTATCGATGGTATTTGGTTACCATGAATGGCGTTGCGTTTTTCTATTTCCACCTCGACCACCGAAAACGGTCTGCTGGCCATCTGTTCCATTTCCACGAACATTCTCTACGCGCAAAATGAACAGAATAATATAAAATTTTTTATACGCTTGGCTACATAACAGTGCAGTGTACAATAGGTTGGCAATTTTTTTTTGATTTAAACGGATTACCAGTAAAATTTGATATTTTGTTAATGGGCCAAAGTTAAAGACAATATGTACAGATATTTATTATTTACACAAAAACGACAAGACCTACCTGTCTCCTGCGATACATGTCGTATTTTTGTTTGAGTTTCCACAATATGGCAGCAACCAACAGTAATAGCAAGAAACATCTGCAACGTATAACAAAAATCCAAGGTAATGACAATGATAATAATACCGGCAGAACCTGCTGCGGTAAAATTATACGTACGAAGAGAATGTGATGAAAAACTGTTGTAGATTTAATTTTGGATACTGAGAAAACGATATCTGTATCCAGAGTGGAGGTTTAAAATCGTAAACGTAAACATAGAATGTTGTCAGCGACATGTTGTCGCCGGTGCCAAACATGTATTCTGATTTCAAAAACTTAGTTCTGAAGTTTGTGCAGTTCTGTAACGGTAGTAGCATCTTTTCCGGCCCGGAAGCTATAAATGGGAAATATTATAAAAATTAAACTTATAAGTTAATTAATTTTTATACTATAGATTTCTTCTCTTAAGAATACCCCCTTAAATAAGTTTGAGTGGAATCTAAAATGTGTAATGTGTCATCTAAAGAAAACTAGTACAAGATGTTTCCATATTTATTACGGTATAAACTCATACTATGAAAGAAAATGAGATAGAGCTATTAATTTTTAATACAATATTTTATTGTAGAAATTACAGGCCATGGGCCAGTTGAGTTTTGATGTTATTGACAATGAATACACTTGCACCATTTGATTTAAAAAATATGAATACATATATATTTTTTATTTTTTTACTGAAACATACCAGGTCTGACAGTGATGTTCATCTTGGCCATCACCGAACAGGTGATGCTAAAGTCGGCATCAACATCAGACTTTGAAGGTGAATTTTGAAAATTGATTTGTGTGAACCTCAGATCATCTTTTTTAGACAAGTTGAATGTGAATTGATAGTCAATGGTCAGATCATCTAAAAAAAATAAAATGTTATAATGCTTGAAATAATAGATGAGTGGAACATAAATGTATACATTATATTGTTATTTGTTTTTATCCTAAGCAAAACTAGACAATTTACTTACAAAAACAGGAACCATGATTAGATGGGTCTCCAAGATAATGGTTATTTGTGTCACATTTTTCACAGTTATCTCCTATTATCCCTTTTGTAGTACAATAGCATTTTCCATTTTCTTGATTACAATGGTTACCTTGATTGTTACACCGACACTCTATAAAATTAAAATTGTATGTATAATTTAATTATTTACTTATAATAATGATTAATTCCCTAAATAAAACAATTACCTTTACATTCACCACCATTGACTGGGTTCCCATAGAATCCTTTAATACAAGTCTCACAGTTTTGACCTTCGGTGTTATTTGAACAGGGGTGTATACACACATCAGTATTGTTCATACAAGTGCTATGGCCATTGCACTGGCAAGCTGTGTAAATAGTAAATAACATTGCATTAGTATGTATAAAACCATAGAAAGTAAAAAAGTTGTACAATGAATTCTACTTATTCATATTCCAAAGATGTCCATTAGAAATAATCAAACAATATTGTGAAAAAAAACTATATTATAAATTTGATTATTCATAAGAATCCAATTGTTGTTACAAAATTTAATTCATTTTTGACTATTGTCTACTGTACCTGCACATACATTTTGATATAGTGTATGTCTGACACTATACTCCGTCCCACGAGAGAATAATCGATCTACCAACTACCCGGCGGTGTCAGTGTGATCATGTGGATCTCGATGCACCAATCAAATCATTCATGATGCACAAAAAATGATTATTCTCTCTTGGGACAGAGAATAATCACTATGATCAAATTACTTAAAAAATTTTTATTAGTCTTGTTAAAGTATTACCTGTTCACACATACCATAGTTTGCAAAATCTTGTGGAACACTTATTTTTATAAATACCAATTAATGTTTAATTTTGTATACTAACTTGGGCAGTGAGTGAAGTACCATTTATTTTGAGAACATGATTGTGGTGGCGTATTGCCACCGGCCATGCATGAACCTAAACCAGTGCCCGACCCATCATCACACCAACCACACTCTGGATCATCTCGACAGTCAGTGCAAGTCCTATAGTAATTACACTGTGAATTTCCTGAAAACATTTGCTAATTTAAAATAAAAATAGAAGTTCTACTTGAAACTAAAGTGTATAATAACAAAAATAATTTTATACCAAATTAATACTTTTGAGTTTACATTTCAAGTCATAATTTCAAAATTTCAAGTAAAAATTATAAATAATAATAATAATAAGCTTTAAAATATCAAAATATTAAACATACAATATTATCAGGAAATGCTGCCATCACTTATCAACATTAGTAAAAAATAAAAAATAAAAATAAATTAGTAATTCCTCACCTGGTGAAGTTCTACAACGGTGCTCATCAGTTGTCCATTCTCTGCACTGACCGTATGGAAATGAAGATGTGTACGCATTTTTGTCAATGCATCGTTCATTATTCTGGCACCAAATGCATTCATCTTTTGTACAATTTGTACATTCAGTATAATGATCACAAACACTTTCACATACATCTGGTGACTGTGTAAAAAATATGAAGCTTATAAAATTGTATTTATAAAACAATGATAGACTTTAGAGATAAAACTAACTGTAAAATCTTGAATCATGGATTTGTTTGTGATTGGTACACATATAGGAACTTCAATCTTGGAATTCCAATGACATCCAGTATGCGTAACACAATATTGACAAGAGTGAAGATGGTTACAACGCATATGATCAGCATTTTCATTAGTACATTGATAACCAGATGTTATTGGCTACAAAAGCAAAATTATCATCTACATTAGACATTTTGATATAGGCGCGAATCCAGAATGTCCCCACTTTTAGAAATTGTATATATTTTATATTTATATGAATAATAAATAATTCATAGCTTAAAATCCATATATTTAAAATGTAATTGATATTTAATGGTAGTTCCGGGTTATCTCGACTATCCAAATTTTTCTAAGACTACCTGTTAGAACTACCCAGGTTATCTTGACAACCTACATATAGGAATCTATTTATAAATTTAAATTCGGATTGTTAATCTGTATCTTTGCAATACACAATAAATTTTTTTTTTAACAATGAACGCCTTTGTAGATCGGCAAAGTAGCGAATTAAAAAACAGAAGGGAATTGTTCGCCATCATAAAGATTCCTATCTAACTGAATTTATTTGGCGACAAAACTTTGCAAACAATTTATTTTATAGAATTCTAATGGATATTAAAACATACTTTTTTGATTTAAATTAATAATAATTATATATAATTTTGAATTTTATTTGTCAACATTTTCAGACAAGTTAATCATAAATTCATTTACAGTAAAAAGGGGGGTCCTATTTAAAAAATAGAAATTTGGATCACTACAGGGCACTCCATAAGGAGTACAAAACATCTAAAGAATTCGAAATATGGTCTAAATATATTTAAAGATTTCAAAAATAAGATTTTTAACAACGGCATTATTGAAGAAAAATATGAGACCATCGTGCTTGGTGAATAACTTGTATATAATCTATTATGTACTAAAGATGTATAATTGTATTTTTGCTTAAGAAAATTAGCCACTCGTCTATTTAAATATAAGTATTCACTATTAAGTATATATGAAATCGCTCTGCTATCAAGGTACAATACTTACACGTTCACTACGATATGGAATATCATCTCTATTCATTGTAGTACATTGTTCTATATCATGTACACAGGAATTCGATAAGGGGCACCAACCACAACGATGAGTATGAACGCATGATTCACATGTAGTTTGCCGCTTGCACTGATCAATAATTCCTGTGACTTGAGACTTACTTTCTTCAGGACAACGGCTATATTTTTTATTTTATAGATCAAAAATTGTAATATTTGCATTGTTAAATAGTTAAGAAATAACATAATTTTTATGTTTTATTTAAGATTAAATTGATATTACCTGTAAGTTGATTCAAAATCTATACTGGGTGGAATAGCTGGTATTTCTGAAAATGGTAAGCAAATGGCTTTTTCGTTATCCCAGACACATTTAACGCCAAAATGACGACTATTCAAACAATTAGTTATCATATTATTTGATGAACAATTCCCAGGAGAAAATCTAAATAAAATAAAAGTTGTATGTACCATTAGTAAAAATGTCAATGTAAAAAGCAAGCACTAAAAATGGTAAACAGTTTGATTTTTCTTACTTGAGAATATCATTGAGCATTTGGCCGTTGAAACCACCGTATAGATACATAGATTTTTCAAATGTTATTGCAGAATGTCCAAATCGCATGAGACTGGTGAATAAATTTGAGGGCAATGCCATTTGTGTCCAAGAGTCACAATAAGTATCATAAAGTAATGGTTGTGCAGTATAACACTGACCTCCAGATGAAACTAAATTTACTCCAGTATCGTTGTGTATGTTTCCACCGTAAATCAACATTAAACCTCCAGTAGGACTCAACATAGAACCACTATGTAAAAACCTACCACTTGGACCGTCACTCATTAAATACCTATAAAGAAAGACATATACATTATAATTATTTTTATTTATTTTACTGTGATCACTCTTTTAAGGATGCCTATTTGCTTAAAGGTTACAAGAACCTTATCTAGTTACTATAAATCATGTTTATTTTCATTTGAGATGTTATTTTTAATTTATCTCTGTAGTTCCTTAAGTATAAGAAAATAAAGAAAATAAATAGTATAATTAATAATATTAATTACCATGTATGTGAGTAAGGATCATATGCATACAGTTTTGAAGATAAAGCCGATTGCAGAGGACTCATTGATACATAGCCACCATATACAAGAATACGTTCTGTCACAGGATCCCAAGCAGCACTGTGCCCATATCCGCCCTTTACTGGATAACCTTTAGTCTTTACAACTGCCCATTCTCTAGTGCCTATAATAAAATATAATTATTGATTTGTATTCAATCAAATCAACAGATAAAATAACTTTATCACTATTGAATGATTATACAATGTGTAATCGCTAATTGAGAACACTCAAAATCTTTGAGTAGGGTAATGCAATTTGAATTCTATTTTCTATTTGGTTGTTATGACATAAAAATACACTTTATGATGGCCTATGAACTTTTTAACCTTATTAGACTTGTGTATGCGCGATACAACTTTTTTTTCCTAAATGACAACCACCTATTTTAACTACAAATTTTATATG
>NC_042496.1:22898684-22904224 GCF_005508785.2 Acyrthosiphon pisum
ATGCATTAAAAAATTAGCCAAAATAAAATTAGTAGTTAAAATAGGTGGTTGTCAATTAAGAAAAAAAAGTTGTATTGCGCATGCGCAAGTCTAATTAAGTTAAAAAAAATTCATGGGCCATCAAAAAGTGTATTTTTATGTCATAACAATCAAATAGAAAACTGAATTCAAATTGCATTACCCTACTCAAAGATATTGAGTATTCTCAATTAGCGATTACACACTGTATTTATTAATGACTTACCAAAATAATATTCTTGAACAAAATTCATAAAACCATAAGTAGGAGAATGTCCAAAAATAATAATCATTCGTTCCGTCACATATCTAGAACCTGATCCAGACGAAGTAGATTGTGATATAAACGAAGGCGGCACCAATGTTGCTGTGTGTCCAGCACTACGCAATGGTCCACACAAGGCTTGATTTGTGAAACCAATGTTCATAAGGTTACGTTCACATGAACCAGTATTGACTGTGACATTTTCCCAGGACTTGGCACTTATGTCATAAGCCCACAATTCATTACACACAATTCCATCTTCTTTTACTCCTCCATAAACATATATCTTGTCCTACAAACAATTGTAATTTTGCATAATATTTAACACTATTAAATAAAACTATAATATTGCTTAGATAATAGATATACATACACCAAACAGCACAGACGAATGTCCATATCGTATGGTTGGTGCTGTTTTGCTTATTACATGAGGTGTTTCCCATACATGACCTAACATAAAATAAAGTAAAAATAAATATTGTATTTCATTATTTAATGTAGATAAGTAATTTAGAAACTTACCATTAAAATCATAAACATATAACATATGTCCTTTTTTAAAAGACTCTCCCCCAACAATATACATAGAATCTTGCCATACAACTGCTGTATGAGATGCAGATCCTTGAGGAACAAAATCACTTGTCTTCAATAATTCCCAGTAACCATGTTCAGCTACTTGACTACAGTCATCACCTATAAAAAAAAGCACACAATTAGTAATATAGAATTAAATACAAATCTAAATAATTAATTCACCTTTATACTTTGGATTGCAGACACAGCGATGTTGTTCTTTATCACACACCCCATTACTGGCTGTGCATTTATTTGGACAAATCGGAATGTGGCATGCTTCTCCAATAAATTGGGCATCACAAGTGCATACAGAGTCTACACAAACACCATGTCCGGAACATTCTTTAGAGGAAGTTGTACTTGGACATGTGTTTAAACTAAAATATTTTATACATTAGTTTTTAGTCTTATTTAATTCAATTCTAAATTTACAAAGATAGTATCTTTAATACATAAACTTCAATACTGAATTTAATTTTAACATTTTTATATAAAAAAATGTTATTATATATAAACTTTTGTTACATAGAAGGACTCTAAGATAAATTTAACATACCTGTAAGAAATATTAAAACCGGACAAATTATAAGCTATATCACTATAAAAATGTAATAGAGCAAATCCGGAATGGGCAACTATTTCTGGTACACTCTGCAGAGAGTAATCTTTTGAGTACATAAGACCACTGAAAATATACATTATAATTACATATTATTTTTAAAACAATTTTTTATTACAGTAGAAATCCGTAATGAGTCCCAAGGGTCAGAAACTGTTTCTTGTTGTATAAGGTTAAAATGAGTGTTCACTGTAAATAAGTGGAAAAATTAAAAATACCAACAAAAAAAAAGAAAGATTTTTGTAGTTACTGAAAAACTGTAACTAAACTAACGACACAATATGATTGGAAGTTTTCACGTTACTAACAATACTTATAAGTTATAATAATAAGTATAATTTAAAACATCAGAACTCATATAAACATGTTTATATCAAAGCGCAAATAGTAGTCTGACTAAACTACTCATAGCCCCCTCAAGATAGATTAATCTTTGAATTCATATAATATAAATTGCAGTGTTGGGTAAGTTACTTTTAAAAAGTAATTAAGTTACTTTACTCGTTACTCAAGTAAAATTGTAATGAAATTGCTTTAATTTTCAAATAGAAATACAACTCATTACTTTCTCGTTACAAAAATAAATTTTTTTTTTTAATTTCTTAGCAATAATCTTCTGCAGGCAAATTGAACAAGCAAATTCTTTATAAAACCTGTATAGTTAATAGGATCATATAAAATTTAGTCTTCCACACAGCTTATATTCATAGGAAACCTATTTAAAGGAATAATACATTTAATTAACTGTTCTCGTGATTTACGGAGCAATTAGACATTTCAAATATCAAAACCATTGAAAAACGAATTGTTACGAGTTAAAATTAAATATATATAGATATTAGATTGGTAAACATAATAAACCCAGCATTATACATATACTTTTTTTCAATTTGCAATAGATAGGTAGGTACTTGATAATTCGAAACTGTAACGCGTTATTCTATAGAAATTACTTTTCAAAAGTAATTTTCATTACATTTTCGTTACTTGGAAATAATTCTAATGAAATTACGTAACATTACTACCCAACACTGATAAATTGTCAACCTGGGGTTCGCAACATTTTAATAGGGGTCGTCAATAATTTAACACCAAATGAAAAAGTTACATATTGTTACATAATAATATTATATTGTATCTAATACAATTATTTTGTACTGTCGGTAATTGGGTAAAATTGTATACGGGCACTACACATTATTATTCAAATGTTTGGGCTAGTTTCGCTCCTGTTCTTATAAAGGCACACATTCAGTACAATACGTATGTGATTAATGTAATAATGTATATAATATATTATATTTATGTTGCTTCCACTTAGTGTAATCGTATTTTTCATGAAATGAACTACCATCATATCATGTAAAACAAATTTTAGTTCATAAAATGGACATATATTTCATCCATTTCATAAAATAAAAATATCTTATTTTACACTTTGTGTTATATTTTTTATTAATTACATCAATAGGTAACTTTTGCGAAATCGAAATAATAACATTGACAAGATCACATGAATCTAATTATTTAAAATTGTAGCCATGTCAGCTTCTGTTATGTGTAACAGTCATTGACATAACGCTAATAATATTTGTAATAATAAGTATTGATACATATAATATAATAATAAATAATGTTCTACTTATTATATACTTAATGCCCTTGGGCGTTTATAAAAAAAATAAATAAATAAATAAAAAAAATAAATAATTGTAATACGAGTAATAATAAATATATTTAATAAATTTAAAATTTAACTTAATTTAAACTGGTATTATTTTTTTGAAAACAAATCAGAGTTTAGTATAAAACATATAATATTAATGTCTAAAATTTAAAAATATAAGATTCATGTAATTGTGCCAATGTTATTATTTTGATTTCACGAAAAGTTATTATATATTATTTATTGATGTAATTAATTAAAAAATGTAAAATAAGATTTTCCTTTTCGTGAAATAGATAAAATATATGTCCATTTCATGAACTTAAATATGACTTACACAATATGATCGTAGTTCATGAAATGTATGTCCATTTCATGAAAAATACGATTACATTAAGTGGATGCGACATTTACATAGTTATACACATTCATATCTACAGAACAATATGCTCTGTGTTTCTCTCACGTTAGATGATATCTGATTCTATCCGTACTTGTTGTAAACAAATATACTTATGTACAATCTATATGGACTTGTATCAGGATCTAGCATTTGAATGTTCTAACCAACTCTCATTGTAGTGATTTCTACTGTAAATAGATTTTGTTTAGTTGTGAAATAATACATGCCTATAAACACCAAGTAGTGGAGAATGAACACTATCTCCATCATATATATATAAATGATCCCAACCGCATTCCGTAATGAATTCTTCAAAATGCAATCTGATCGTGGAATTAGTGGAATTTCCAGCTTCTATAAGCCAACTACACTTTACATCCAGCGAGTAGTTACCAATGCCATCAGAAATGAAACCAGAAGTTCCATTTAATCTAGAATGAGATTTAACTTGATAATAAGACACATATTATATTATACAACCAAGTATTATATTGAATTAATCTTTTAATGATTTAAACTAAACATTATTCAGTGTTGATTTACTGTTTAATGAATATTTCTTTCAAAAAAATTTAAATAGTTCTAAACAATATTATTTATTATAAGATATTTATAGCTAATAGACGACACTAGTATAAATACAGTCTTGTAAAGAATACTTTAATTTTGTATTCGGAATACATATTCAAATAAATGAGAAATAAGGTATTCAGAATTCGTATTCGAATAGTTTTTAAAAAATATATTCAGAATACATATTCGAATACTATTAGAATACTTTTTTTACAACTAGTTTTTGGTCAGTTTTTGAATGGTTAGTAATTAACATTTATTATTTAATAATTAAAAATACATCGTAATCATAAGTTATTTATAAATTTAAATTTTGACCACAAATGATAAGGCCAATACGGGCCAATATTATATTTCATTCAAAGAATAAAATTAATGTTCATGATAAAACTAGTTTTCTGGATTGGAAAAAAGTATTTTTTTATTGAATAAAAAATACAAATAAAAGTATTCAGAATACGTATCTAAATACTTTTTAAAATACGTATCTAAATACTTTTTAAAAAAAGTATTTAAAATAGTACCTATTCGAATATATTTATTTGAATACTTTACAAGACTGTATATTTAGTTTAAAATTCAAGTGGTAAATTGTATAAATTTATATAAGATTGGTTATAAATTATAATGCTACATTTTCCATACTAGTGTAAACTTAATAATTTGTCGACTGTTACCAAACTGATATATTATGGTAGTGGGGGAAGTTTAATAGGTTATTGATTTTTAAAAGATGGATGTTCAAAGTTAAAATATGAGTTGAGATAAGGCTGAATATTGAATTAAGGTATATGAAATCCTCCTCATGTGATACCAGTGGCTTAATGAACCTTGTCTCATTTGGGTCTGCAATCTTCATTTGATAAATAAAATACTATAGTAAATACAATTTTGACAGTTTTAAATAAGCGACCATGGAAAAAAACCTCAAAAATAGCCTATGATTAGTGGCTAAAATTATATTCTTTTGCATATTTTTTTTTGAGCCCATGCAGTATTGCACTATTGCAGTCATACAAACTACGTATGGGGGGTTTGAAATCTTTACAAATCACAAATCTGTAAATTAATAGAAAGTATTTTTTGCATATTTAAAAATATTTTAAGATAAAAGAATATTAGAGAATATAACAATTAATTGTATAAATTATATGTCTGATAATAGTGATATACACAGTATGTCCCAGAAGTCCCGTAACACCCTTAGTATCTCCGTGAAAAATCAATATTTTTAAATGCAATTTTTTTACAGTAATAAGTATGGAAATTCTGATTGAATAACATAATATACGATTTTTTTTTTTCAAAAGTTCAAAAATTATCAAAAATTTTTTTTAGGAAAATAAATTTATTAAATTTCCAAGATAGCTATTTTGTTAATCATATTTTTAAAACAGTTCAAAATAAAAAATAT
>NC_042496.1:22904274-22908450 GCF_005508785.2 Acyrthosiphon pisum
ATTATTTTTAATTTTAGCCGAAAAATCAGCGTGATTGTATATAATGAACATGCGAACCGTATTTTGCTAATGCTGTATGCATAGGTAACATAACTATTATTCTTAGAAATTCACAATAATAATTAGCCCTAACTTGGACAATTTTCATTAAATTTTAATATTTTTTTTTTGAACTGTTTTAAAAAATATGATCAACAAAATGGCTATCTTGGAAATTTAATAAATTTATTTTCCTAAAAAAAATTTTTGATAATTTTTGAATTTTTGAAAAAAAAAATCGAATATTATGTTATTCAATCACAATTTCCATACTTATTACTGTAAAAAAATTGCATTTAAATATATTGATTTTCCATGGAGATACTAAGGGTGATACGGGACTTCTGGGACATGCTGTATATTATCCACACACCAATGTATATACTATAATTATAACTTATAACTTATAACCCATATATTAATTTTATAGTCCATAGATAACGATGAAAATTGAGTTAGTTAAAAGTACGTAATTAATCTAATTTAATAAAATAAAATAAATATTACCTTTAGAAGTTTTTTTTAAGCAGTACATGTTATTTTTTCTTACCTTTATAGGTACCTCATATTTATATAAGTATTTTTTGTATTATGTACTTTATTCTTTAAAATATAAAGGCATATTTTTAATTTAAGAGAATATTTTTATATAAAAGCATATTTATTGCATATTTTATTATGATTATTAAATAATATTGGAAGAATATTTTCAACTTTTTAAGAGAATATTATTCTGGCCTCTACCTAATAAAAGTCCATTTGATTGCCTTATAATTATTTTATTATAGTTAATATAATATTTTATAATTAAATATGTTGTTGTTGGTTATACTGTAACAAAGAATAATCTTGAACTTCAGAAGTACTAGAACCTCAGTTACCAAGTGTATACTAGTGTAGTAGTACATATTTTTAAATATTGAAATACCCATTTGTATGGATATGTCTAAATAAATTGTATTTTACTACTCAACTTTGATAACAATATTGACGGATTTCAACAAAGTACAGTTTACTTAATTTATATTTTTGAGTTTTGGCTAGATAAAACCACTGTATATCAGGTGTCTAGTGTCTCTCGTCATTGAGTAGGTTATTGTATGTATTAAAATATCATTTTATAATAAAAAATCTTCATTTCTTAAGCAATTTGTTAAAATAATAGTATAAAAGTTGGTTTTTTCTAGTGGATATTTATTCTGCATTTCATGCAATTTATGAGCAATTAGTATAATTTAATACTGACATATATTGAGTTAAGAAAGTACCTATGTCTGGCCTGAAGCTATAATTGAAAACGGACATCATAAAATTAACTGATTAACTCAATAAACTCTACATTTTTAGTTAATACTACCTACTATTAAGTATGTTTACTAATTCTTTCCGATGTCAAAAACTAGGCCACAGGTACAAAATATAATGTAGATTGATGTAGATTTTAAATTCACATGTGAAACTGATAGTCATGGAGATGTAATACAAATGATATAACCAATAAATTCATTGAGCGACATGCTAACTGGTTGACCCACATTACAAAGACAAATTCATAAATGAACTAGACTTCTTCACTGAGTCACAACACAGAAACTATGGTACTAGAACTTTTTGTGGGGCGGTTACTCACTTGACTTTTCCACCACAATACTGGCACTGAGGGCCTTGCCATCCGTCGTTGCACACGCACGTTCCATTCAAGCAGATGCCATTGCCGCACTCAACGTCTTTGCACCGGTCCAATGAGCATTGTGCCAAGGATGCTAAACCAAAAACGATTACCAGCAGCAGCAGCGGAGCGAAATTGGCAGCCACCTTAGAAGTCATTGTTGGGGCAATCCGTTTCCGTCGATATTTGGACTTAAACAGGAACAGAAACATGTCGAACAAGGCATGTTTCATGACGTGCAGCAATCGTCGTCGTCTGACCAAAATACCGAAAGTTGGACGACGGCGAGCTCGAGTCTCTCCTTTTCCTTTTTAATAATAATTATTATAGTTAATAGTTAATACTAATATTAATTATTACTTATTAGTTATTAGTTATTATTATTATTGTTTACTTTTTTTTGTTAGTGTCCCGAATTTTGAGCAGATCGTCGTTATCTCATTCCGTCACTCTCTAATCATGTCAGCTCGTTATCTCTGTCGCACTCGCACACGCAAGCAGAAAACATAGTCGTCACTCGTCACCATGAAATAAGATCATATTATAATTATGGACAACCGTAGTCCGTACTGGAAACACTGAACGGCCACCTAGACCCCCGGTAAACTAGATCCACAAGATCTAAATGATAACAAAACGAAAAAGGATCTAGTGATCAGTGGATCTAAATAACCACGAGGAACTAGTTGACGATGGGAGGACTAGTGGTCTCAGGATCTAAATTACTTTGCATTTGTATTTTGTAGTTAGTAGTTCCTAAATAATTTACGGAAATATAAAATACATATTATAAAAAAATAATATAATCAAAGTAATAGTTTTGATTTTTTTGAAAATTTCAAATTTATTTGAATTTCGTATCCTCGCGTGACACCCAGGCACCCAGCGCTAGAGAGCCTAGATAATAATTATTATCTAGGCTCTCTACCCAGCGCCATAGATTTTCGACTTTCCAGTGGTGTTAATTATTTTGTTGTAGTAGTAAGGGCTTGATGGACTTATGGGGAGGGACTTTGATCCAGGGAAGGGGGTGGATCACGGGGGTCATGACTCTCCCCAAAAAAATACATTAAAATTGTATTTTAATTTTTTCACACTAAAGATTTTATATTATATAATATTATGACTTATGAGATTTTTATATATAAGATATATTATTGTACATTATTACATTAAAACTACATCTTCAATTGTTCATATAAAACCATAATTTCTATCAAACTACTAAGAACATTATTAGCCATTATAAGCTGATCGATTTTTTTACTTTGGTAAATGTAGTTAAATGAAGTTACCCCATCCAAATTAGTTTTTATAATTTAGGTTTTAGGCGTGAATATGAATATAATATCTAGGACATAGCCACATAGGTGGCATAGGTTATGTACTTATGTAGTTGTGTATGAGTATGACTATCCTAGGATGCAGCTGCCAGAAATGTTGAGTACGCTTATGCACATACCACAAAAGTTTTAAATAGGTACAAAAAATCATGAGATAGAAAACATAATTTAAATATATACCTAAATTTTAAAATAATATATTTCACTAATGTTCTATGCGTCTTTTGACGGTAGGTCTAAATATTTTTAAAACTTCTGCCTACGACTTCTTCATAATAAACAGTAACCTATATTATGCTAGAGCCTATTCAACAAACATATTTGAGGGCGTATCATTCCAATCATCCCGGACCCTTAGTATTCGCAACTTTGTTTTAAAAATATTTTGTTTTGAGAAGGATCTTTCACAGGTGCAACTTGTTAGGTACCTACCGGTAAACTGTACAGTGTATTGTGTATAGTAACAAATAACTTATTAAAGCTATGATGACACTAGGAAAAAATATATTCTGTCTATCACAACAAGTGAACTATTTTATTCGTTCTTCACGTTCATTATTCAATAGTTCAATGCATTTGTAGAATTTTAGGACTGATTTTCAGTTAGTTAACATACGAGAAGTCAGTATTGTCCACGGACCGTCGGACTCAATCATAGATATTCAGCCACAATATACATATATATATATGTATATGGCCGGACTATAGTCGGAAGATATCTATTATTGCCACAGAGCAAACCGGTAAACACGCAGTTGAAACTGTCTTAGGTATCAGTTATCATTAAAAAAATATATATTAGCTGACCTAGTGGCCAGTTCATTAAGTCAAAAGAAGATTAGTTAGGTAAACCTACGGTTAGTTGAAGCCATGATTTAAGATATACCTTAAATCGTGGTTAAAGCTAAAGAACCAAGAACTTACCAAATAAAAACGCTCAAACTTAATTTGTAAGTTATGGTCAATATTTTTTTTTTTTAATTTTTGAAATCGCCACGATTGTTTCAATCAGTAGTATATATTAAAGAAATCGGGATTGACCGCCTCTGGTATTTGATAGGGCACTATAGAAGTGCATTTATAGTGCCTTAGTATTTGACTGTGTTCACCTTCACAATATCGGAT
>NC_042496.1:22909055-22948735 GCF_005508785.2 Acyrthosiphon pisum
AGCGGGATACTTTGCTCCCAAATATATTTCTTTTTTAGTTTAAACCTATACTATAGCTTCAATAACAAAGATAAAAATTACCTGTTCGCGTTGTTTTATATATGTATAGATGTTGAGAGGTAAGAACAATTCAAAAAAATCCGAATGTCATTCTAAGTGACTTACTTACTTATTCCCAAAAATTTGGAGCAAAGTAAAATACATTACAGGTTACATTTCACAATGATTAAAATTTCCTTACTTTAATGCATATAATAACTATTGGTGCAATGTTTAGTGCTTATGTTTTAACTAATCTGAACCTATACATAATATAATTTTTTAGTTGATTAAAAATCTTTTTTCAATACATTTTAAATTAAATTTTAATCCCCTGGATTTTGGACAACTTTTTCGTCATGAGTTTTTGTTTTTGAAACCAACTCTTTTCGTGGCATACATCTTGGAGGCGAACTAATAGATTGATGTTCGAAATAATTGAAAAAATTTCTAATATTAATAAGAACAATATAAAAAAAACTACAATCTCAAAATCGTAATGTGCTACGATTGATATCAATAAATATTTTTTTTGGAGCAATGTTTAACCCCTGGAGTAAAATATCCCGCTCTTACGGTACGTATACTTCCGTTCTCCGAGAAAATGTGGTTATTTCGCGCATCTGCCTGGTGCTGAGAAGTAGGAATTTGGGTATTTAGGGCGATGTACAAAATACTAAGCCGTATGACACGTTTTGGTTTGTAAGCACTGCGACCATAATTTGCCTATACTATACGCCGTCCAACGCTGTACTTTCATGTGAAGTATTTAAAACGATATTATCTTTTATATAATAATAATTATACTATTATAACAGAAAAAATTTGATTATCCATGTTTTATTGGGACCAGACAATAAGATCACTATTTATTTGTGTAAATTGGTTGGGGAGTTGCATAGGCCTGGTATAAACAATGCCACGTTTACTAACTTTTAGGGCAAGCGATGTGACCCCCACCCCACACATAAAAATGTTTGTCTTGATTTGAGAAGTGTAATCTCCTTTGTGACATGTTATGCATAATATGTAGGCACCTATAAAAACGATATTTGCAGCGGTACCGACTATAACACCTCCTCCAACCGCCAGTATTTTAATGAGCTGTATATACCTGTGTTTTTCAAACCAATCAACGAAAAATAAAAATGTTAACATGTAAATTCATAAAAAAAATTGATTTTATTAATTCATGATCTTTTTATTATATGTTACCATTTTAAAATCAAAAGTTGATAGTAGTTTCACCAATAAATTTAAGGGTTAAACAAATTAAAATATCTTGCGGTTTTAGAAAAACATAAGTCTAAAAGTTAAAAAAAAGTTAATCGAAATAATCAGTATACCAACATAAATGGACCACTCTGTATAAAAAAAATTAATAATATGATATTAACAATTAATATGGTAATAATAACAATAATATACTTGTAGGTACTTTAAGTACTTACTATCCAACAATACCCCTACAAAAGCCCTCGAAACTAACATCTTGAGTGCAGGAGGAATCAGTGAAAATTAATAAATTAAATCTTCAATAATATAATTAAGTGTAGTTGTTTTCAAATCCGGATTAAGAATATCTGAAAAAAATAAATTAAAGTTTTATTATTTGGAATAATATTGTACGATATTTACAATTTTTTTTTTTTCAAAACTTGGATAAATCCATGTTTGAAAAATAATATTGACCAAAAAAATAAGGAAATCCTGTAATTTTTATTGTGGCTTGAAAGTGTGTAGATACAATGCCCTGAGTATACATGGTGGTAATTATCTGAAGAATTGCATCACTTATTTAACATTTATTGCAGAACTCGTTGTATCAGAAATTTAAATATTTATTTATTTAAAAATCCTATACACATACATCAGACTACACTGGTGACTTTGCTTATGATAAAACTATCCTAGCCCTCTTCATTCCTGAGGCATCAAACGGGATCCAAACCCACCTCAACATGTTATAGGCCCGATATAAAAAGTGGGGATTCAAAGTCAACGAATCTAAATCCATCCACTGCATATTCAGACAGATGAACTGACCCACTGACCCACACTCAACAACTAATTTATCCCAACTGCCCAAAATTGCCTAGGTGCTAGGTCTATACTTAGATCGCTGTTTTACATAGGCTGCTCACATATGCAACAAATGACTAGTCCTCAACAGTCATCAGACAGCTTCACCTCTATTAAAGTTTTCTAAAATTAAGTTAGTTTAGATAATTTGATACAGCGAATTAAACCTGCTTGTGAAAGTTATCATCAGAAAAACAAATGGAGCGAATGCTGAAAAAAAGTTGATAATGTTACACAAACACAATAATTCAAAATGGTAATTAGTACTCATATTTTTTTTATTATTTTCCTATGATATTTTTACCAAAACATTAAATTAAAATATTTAAAACATTTGTAATAAGGTGATTGAATTAAATTAATATATTCATGCAATGATTTTATACAAAATACACATTAGATGCCTTATAGTGTAAAGTAGAATAATATTGTAAATTCACCTTTGTAGAGTATTAAAATAAAACCAATAATCAACCTTAAATCACATCAAGATTCAAGACACGTTTACATATATTATTCACACCTATATATTAACGGTTACTGGAGATTGCAGGCATAGGGAGCGATACATGTTATATTTTAACTTTTGCCCTTAAGTAACTAAGTCGACATTTCGAGTTGTTAACTTGAATTGTCTCTATAATCTCCATAATATGATTATATACATTTTAAAAATATTAAAAAAAAGTATTTATTTATTAAATATATATATGTATTGTAATTGGTCTAGTTGTTCAACTATATTTCACCATTACAATGATGTGACGCATAAAATTATTATTGCTTGTACTAACACATTTAAAAATTAAAATACTAAATAGTAGAAAAATATTACCTAGACATATATGTTATCTTTGGTATAATTTAATCAACGTTGACGCCTAACACTAAGTACTAACACAGATGCAGTGTTATGTTCCGCTTCCCGCAATACATTATTTACCACCAACTTGAAATAGCCATAACTTCGAAAAAAATGATTTGTATACCATAAATTAAACCAGTGTTTAAAAACAAAACTGAAAATTATTGTGAGGGGGACATGTAAAGTGCATAGTGTTAACTTCTCCAATTGTTCCTATACTATGTTGTGTAGTACCTACCGTAAAAACAAATGTAAACGGTGTGTATATTATAATCCGCCCATCTTTGACAATGTACATACGTACATTTTAATACATAACAATACTATCAGGTATTAGGCATGAAAAAAATCACTTCTCTTTGGGTAATTATCCATGACGAAGATACTGGAACTTCTAGATCCATAAATCTATGGATCCATAGATCCATAGATCAATATAGACGTAGAAAAATAATACGTTCTTCGACATGAAATTGTGCATTTTTTATCCATTCTTCTCTATAATAAAACAAAAGAAATTAACGATTGTATTGTTTTTACGAACATCAAAATTAAAAATATATATTTAGTACTAAACTAGTATGACTATTCTAGTTCTAGTTAGTCACTGCCATAGATGAAAGATAAATGGTTAGGTAATGGTCACCGCGACAATTGCGAACATTGGTGACTAGCATGGCAAAGTATATTTTGTCATGGTGACTAGTGACTTTGGTGACTATTATTTTTTTTTTTTTAGTGTTTTTGGATGTTGGCAGTTGGCACTGGTTACCAAGCGTCATAGGAGACTAAGATTATACCATCAATTAAACCAGTGTTTAAAAACAAAATTGAAAATTGTGAGGGGGACATGTAAAGTGCATATAATATTTGTTCCTATAATATGTTGTGTAGTACCACAAAAATGAATATAAACAGTATAGTTAAAATAGTAAATAGTATAGTATTTGATAATGTACATACATACAAATTTAATACATGGCAATACTATCAGGTATTAGACAAGAAAAAAACTCACTCGTGTTTAGGTACTAATTCAATCCCGAAATCTTCTTCGATACCGCTATGACGCTATCTGCACTCCCGTAGAAGTCTAATTCTTCGATCCTCGCGAAAGTCGCTCTCCGTCTCCTTCGAATTGCAACCGTCTAAAAATTAAAATATATACCAGTTATACAGTGAGAGTACTAAAGACCTCAGCTATGTTTAATCAAATGGGCTATAAGTTATCATATCGTACTAACATATCCACCATAAAAATTTGATGCTTAAGAGCTTTGAAGTAACGTATTTCATGTGTTATCCCCAAACATAATTTATAAATTCAATCAAAATTAATTGATCTGGATTATGTGCCATATTTGATATTATCTATAGTAAAACATAAAAAATTAACAATTGTATTATTTTTATGAACATTAAAATTAAAAGGTGGATGCCGCTCTGCTGTGCAGTAGGTTACAAGTGGGTCACTATAATGGATGGTGTTAAATTGAGAAAAATGATTCTGAGCGAAAACGGTCAGTCAGCCTATGATGTTACCAAGTATATTTGATTATATTATTGTGAATAAAGTAATTTATATATTTACCTATTTACGTGGAACCTTGTTTTTAATTTTCAACGCTTAGCTTTAAAAGTTGAACATTTTATGCATTTTTAACTACAAAATAATTATTAAATTGTCAAAATTCGAACTTTAAATGCTTATAAAAAAAAATTGTGCCTATGTATTTTTAATATTTTTCAACTGCTATTGTAACAATTTATCAGGAGCCTTCTATTACATTTTCACGCTTTTTTACCCAACAAATAACATTTTATTGATATTTATAAAAAAAAAAAACTAAAAAGTGAAAACTGACAACACCCGTAAACAGCTCAAAACAAGTCAAAATATTTTCAAAAATATATACCATATATCATATATGGTGTATATAAAATGAGAATATAAACATTCAGTGAAATTTTCGTATATCTACAGTTATTCGTTTTTGAATTACAACAAAATAACAAAATCGCTACATGAGAATATCCGTGAATATCCAATACTGTAAAAATATGAATTTCAATGGTCAACGCTCATAAAAATTTAATTTGATTTGCTTATAGACATTATTTTTTTGATAGAGGTTAATCAACTCATGAATAATCTTGTATTACATTTTCAAACTGTACTGTTAGTACTGCTGTCAAAAATAATAAGTAATAATAATAAATATATATATAAAATTTGAATGATAATTATTATATTATTATAATATTGATAAATAGGTACATACCTATTAGATTATATGAAATTACTATATTACTATAGATAAATATTTATTTATAAACGGATAGGTATACTCGTTGGTAATAAAAATTTGAAGTATAGTAAGTTGAATATCAATTTGACAAATATTATACTGAAATTAAATAATATTATAGGTATTATAAATTAGTTAATTTTTTTAACATGTATTCCTGTTTATGAAACCTAACATCTTAAATGATCTTTTAACTAAAGTATTAATATGTAATATGCTACAATTATCAATTTTATAATAAAAATTAATGACTAATACCATTATCTATAGACAAAAAAAAAGTAATAACACCGCAATTATTTATATTTAGTGGGAGGTAATTTCGACGATCATATATGTAACAAATTTGTTTAGATTTTACAACAAATAAAAGTATCATTTAATAATTAACCATACTTAAAACTTATTTATTGTAATACTTATTAGTGTATAGGTCATTTTGATGTCTGTTCGAAACAGTAGAGCCCGGATGTTTTGGCGTGGCCACTTTAAAGTGTAATGGAAAATTAGCTATACTCCAAAATGGCCATACGCCATATTGGTTTACGCCAAAGTGGCCACGCCAAGATGTATTAACTCCTACTTCCTAGATTGGTAGGTACAGAGGCGGAACTAAGATTTTTTACACCCGGGGAAAATATTAAAATTACGCCCAATCATAGACCAAGACTGAAAATAATATACCTATCATTCCCTACATTTGCTTTCAAATATTGGAATTAAAATCACAAACATACTTTACACACTAAATACTTATTAACTTTTTAACACATAATAATGTTAACTAAAAAGTTAAAACATTTGAAATAAAATGCTTAGAAAAAAAATTGTGACTACAGATTTTTAATATTTTTCATCTGCCTTTGAAAACATGTATTTAGATTTTAGATGGAGCCTTCTATTAAATTTTCAAGATTTATACCCAACAAATAAAATTTTATTGATATTTATAGAAAAAAACCTAAAATAATTGAAAACTAAAAATGTACGTAAACAACTCTATACACCTAAATATTTTTCAAAATTTGAGTGGCCTAACCCACATTAAAACATTTAACACTTAACCAATGTTAATTGGGTTAATGCTTTATAGATAGTTTAGAAGTCAAGAAATTAAATATTAAAAGTGAGTTTATTTTCCTTAGAGTAGATTTTAGGGGAAAAAAAATATTGAAAAATAATCAATACTTCAATTATGTACCTGTCCTGTATAAAAAACACTAGCTGTTTTGGTTCTATGTGCCTCAATTATAATAGAGCTTACACAATACTACAATAGACACACAATAGGCCAATAAAACAGGTAATTAAATTAAACAATTTATAAAGTAAATAAGGAAAAAAAGACAAATCAAATCTTTTTTTTAAACATAAACAAATGTAGAACGATCTTGGTAAATATTATAATACATAATATTAAAAAATATTAACATAATTTTTAATAAGCAGATACTATACATACATCCGACATCGTACGTTGATTGATAATCTTATAAGTTATTGTGTAGGTATCACTCGTATTAGACATTTTAACGAAACACTGCATCAAAAAATTCCTTTATATTTTCACACTTTCACTCAGAATCTTAATAATTATTATAGTAGGTACATACTGACAGCAGCATACCAATTACCAGCATACTTATTAGTTATTTTGTATACTTATACGAATCTACCTATTCATAATCTTACCTTTAACTAAAAATATGATGTACTATACCGATTAGTGGCTATTCCGCTTGGTCGGGCCGCGCTTTCAAATGGTAAATGACAGAATTATCACTGTGGATTGTGGTAATTAATTGTTTGCTATTTTTGTCCGCGTCGTCGCCGTGCGTCGACGAAAACGTTCATATTAATTAATATATTTATATTTACGATTGAATCAATAATAAATACAATCATTTATATTTAATTTGTATTATTATAGTCTGTCTCTATAATCTATATTATGTACAATGTACTGTCGACCGCCGACGCACGCCGATCGCGCAGCTACGCGATCTAATAATAGAATGACGAATAATTATTTTACGCCATGATATATAATTTTATTTTTGTTTTTCATTATTATTTGAAATAAAAATATTTTCTTACTTTTAAAACCAATTATTAATATAAAGGCCCACAAAAAAATTATACTCACTAAAATTTTACGCCCGGGGATCAATCCCCAGTTACCCCCACCCCCTAGTTTCGCCACTGGGTAGGTATAATTATACTACTCTACTACCCGTATACACAATCGATCTATTCATGAAAATTTGTCCATTTCGTGAAGTGGAAACGGTAAATAATGAACTGTGTGTCCACAAAAACACTTACCCAGTAGGTTATGTAATATATAAATATTTGTAATTTTAAAATAACAAAATAAAATAAAAAATACATATCAAAAAAAAAACAAAAATTTTACGCTCAGAAGATCAGGTTAATTTAAAATTAGAGTGAATTAGTGGCATATGTAGTGGAGGGGAGTGGTACAGCCCCCACCCCTAATCGCAAATTTCCTTTATATAAACTGTTAAATATAAAGTAGCATCATGTTGTTCTACGGTAGCATCTAAGTCTATAGGTGCTATATAGAACAACTTCTACCTATTATATAGCCCAACCCAAAAATGATTTCTATATACGCCACTGGAGTGACTTGACTACTTAATGAATAATAATATATTATATTATATTATATTAATCTAAATTTGCCATTATGTTCCATTATATATATACATAATATAGATTTGCACATAAAATTATATTACTAGAATAATGTCACGTTGCCTGTCCTATGTGATTCTAAAGTCGTATCAATTCTGTTATGCGCATTATTCTGGGTTTAATTATATTTAGTGATTATTATATCCTTTTGATTGTATCTACTAGTTTATCGATTATAACCAAGTACCAACTAGTTTTCTCTTGTTACCTTGATGTTTATTATACTTTTCAATTAACTATACCTGTCTACCTATGTTGATTATCTAATATACGTTGTAAGTAAACGGATATCATCCATTACAAATTACAATACTATCTCCATTTAAATAACGTTTTTCCAACATTCGTACCGTTAAGTAGTGGCTTGTTAGATTATAGAAATCCCACGGCGTGTCAGTGTTTCAGTGTATTGTGTATAGCACGGATAAAAATAACTTTTTATTCGTGGTGTATATTAGTTAACAATCTAGTTAATTATCTATAATCTATATGACTTTATCTGTGTCAAAGTCAAATTTAATTATAGTAATAACATGTATAATAGCACAGATATCTTAATTCGTGGCACGCCATATGGATAATAATTTATGGTCGTGGTTCGTGGTAATAGCCAATAGGCTGTCTGACCGTCTTGAAGGGGTATTTAAGTGCCGTATTTAAGGGGGGACAACGGGGACAATTGCCACGGGCGGCCAATTTTTGACACATCTAGCGGGTAGGACAGGCGCCGGTGTATAATGTATAAATAACATTTTTTTTTTTTTTGGTAAGAATTTGTTTGAGTATCTATACTTGGACTTTTCGTATTGCACGATCATAAAACAATACGGCCATTTGGAGTCATTTACCCATTTTGTCAATCAATAATAAGTAATAACTTTTATTTTTGTAATTATTTTATAGATTACAATTATTGTATGTCGTTACATGTTGACAATAATTAAAATAATGTATCATCGTGATCTGTGTTTTTATCAAAATTTTCATAAATAAAGAACTACAACGAAACAATTAAAAACGGATTTTTTTTTTTTTTTTGGTGGTGAGGGGACGTACAAATATTGTTGACCCAAGGTGAAAAAAGTTGGTAAATGCCATAATATACCTATTATTTAACTATTGTATTAGTTTTACTATTATTTAACTATTATATTTTTATATTTTAACTATTAGTTAATAGGTCTATGTTAAATACGGCCCTGCAGTCTTCGCTCAGAAAATCGTTTTTCTTATCCAATGATATTATCATTGAATTTAAATTTAACACCATTAATTATAGTGACCGGTGACCAGGTATGTCTATGCTCTAATATGATAATACCTATAAAAATAGGCGTGGCCTACCTATATCTTTATTATCTATGAGTGATCCGCTCGTGTTAATACCCGTGGTTGATACTATTTATACGGTTTTTGAATTATGATTTATGAATACAAGCAGAACTGTCTTATTCTGTGATACAACTATACTAGACGTGTCTGCTTCAAGTAATGACTAATGACTAAATGTTTCAGGTATACTGTATACACAGTTGTAGTATAATTACCTTAGTGTTTAGGTCATATTACACGTATATTTCCAAGTACATTACAGTATCACGCTATACAACCTGTAACTTCGTTCATGGTTGACCGATTGTTCGTATATTTCAGTACTTGTCAATGCGAGTAAAGTTATCGACGATCGACATACAGCTTAAGTATGAACTAGATACTTACTAAATTGCGAAATTTGTCAATATTCTTATTCGCCAAACAGCACTTATAATATTTGTCACTGCTAATGCTAAATTACTTAGTAGTCGATACTTCGTAATTCGTAAACACCGCGAATCGAGATGTTCATCTACCAAGCATTGAAACTTAAATCTTATGGTTCATCTCAGTAGATCGATTATGTTTATACAATCAATATTTGTTAATAAGTATACTATTAAAGGTTACCGTTTTGGATAAGATCTTTTAAACATTTTCATTCAAATTTTTAATTACGAATTTATAAACACGTCTGATCTATTAACTTTTACAACAATGGATTCCAAATCAAAAAAATACGAAATTATTGAATTTTTGGGCGAAGGACAGGTAATAAGAATTTAATTAATGTATTTCTTTAAAATATTAATATTCATTAATAACTTATAAAATACTTGTATAATTGTAAAACCAACTTAAAATAAGTTATATTATTTAGAATCAAAATAGTAATAATATTTCTTAATTTATTCAATTTAGTTTGCCACGGTGTATAAAGCTAAGGATTCAGTCACCGGCAACATTGTTGCTGTCAAAAAGGTAATTTTGATTAGATTTACCTATAGGTATAGCTGTACATTATATTATTTTATACGACTGTTTTGTCCTTTAGATTAAAATTGGTACTGTAGAAGACGCCAAGGATGGTGTTAATCGTACAGCTCTCAGAGAAATAAAACTTCTTATTGAACTTGATCATGAAAACATAATTGCTCTGTTTGGTATACAATTGAAGAATTTAATATAATATAATCATTTCAATTTATCATGTATTGTTATCTTTGTTTAAATATTTTTTTAGATGTTTTTGGTCATTTGTCAAATATATCTTTAGTCTATGATTTTATGGACACAGATCTTGAAGTCATTATTAAAGACTCATCAATAGTATTCACTCAGTCCCACATTAAAGCGTATACAATAATGACACTCAAAGGATTGGAATATTTACATATGAATTGGATTTTGCATAGAGTAAGAATTGCTTTTAAATTATCAAATATATATAAAATTTAAACCACGATACTGATTTATTACAGGATTTAAAACCAAATAACTTATTAGTGAATAAAAAAGGTATATTAAAAATAGCTGATTTTGGTTTAGCAAAAAGATTTGGAACACCGGATCGCTTGCACACACATAGGGTAGTCACTAGATTTTATAGAGCACCAGAACTGCTATTTGGTGCACGGGCATATGGACCTGCTGTTGACATTTGGGCAACTGGCTGTATAGTAGCAGAACTTTTACTTAGAGTTCCATTTTTACCTGGTGAATCTGATTTAGACCAGTTAACCAAAATATTTACTACTCTAGGATCACCAAATGAAGAGACTTGGCCGGTAACAATCTTAAATGATTTTTATGTACAATTATATATGCTTGTATATTATACTTGACATATCTATTAATGACTCAATGTAATTTCATTTGTTGAAATCTATTTTCAGGGTGTTGCTAAATTATCTGATTATGTGGTATTCAAAAAATTTCCAGCAATTCCTTTAAGGGAAATATTCACAGCAGCTCCAAATGAATTATTAGATGTGATTGGTGGTATGCTTAGTGTTAATCCATTAGCGAGACCTACTTGTTCTGAAGCATTACAAATGCCATACTTTAGGTGAATAAAAATTGGACTCACTCAAATTGGATTTTTAATTGTTTAATTAACTTACGCATTTACTAATCTTTTATAATATACATTTTCAGTAATCGGCCACCACCTTCTTTAGGTAGTCAACTACCAATACCATCTTGTATCAGAGATAGTAACCCAGAAGATCAGGATCAGGATGCTAAAGGACAAAAAAGGAAATTCACCGATTATTCAGAAGGGGGTAATTATAATTTTAACTAAAATGTCAAATGATTTTAACAAATTTAAATGTCCATTAATTAAAAGTGTATTTTATTTTACAATTAAAAATAAAATTAAAATGTTTTATTTGTTTCAGGAACACAACCAAAACGTTTAGTCTTTGATAACTTTGCATAAGTATGTTAAGCATACCAACAAGAAATAATTCCTAAAATTAAAGTTGTATATTATATTTTTGTACACATTAAAATTAATTTAAATATCATCATCATTGTCATTTTCATTGGTCATTATAGAAGGTATACATGATTTATCTGAAAGAACACCATGTTCAATTAAGAAGTTTTCAACGTCACCGGCATAAAAGTCATCTCCTAGTTCGTCTGTAATTCGCACAAAATTTCCAACAAGTTGTCCCGCTCTATATGCAAGTAAAGCTGGAACACCACACATTTTGAAGTTTAAACTCATACCAGCACTTGAACCAATTAGCTTACAAAATTTTGTTTTTTGAAATTCGCGGCATAGTACTTTCAAACATGAATTCATGATTGAACATGTTGGCACATTGTGTTCATAAACATGGACAATAACAGTTACATAGGGATTTTCATTCTCAACTGCAACTAAAAAGTCATCTCCAGTTAATAAATCAAAGACTTTACCAAATTCTGGTGCTTCTTGAGTCTTGGCCATCATTTCTTTCATCCGCTTTTTACGGTATTCAGCTAGAAATTGATCATCTAATTCTTCAGCTTCTGACTTACATGTTAGAGCCATATCATTTATCTGCTTTAATACATCTTTTTCACGCTGTATCCTCTGAGCAGACTGCTGTCGTTTGTATTGTTCCCAATCATTAAGTACTCCTTTTGGTCCAGTGTTTGACGATGTCCCGTCCCAGTCTGACTTTGACTGTTTGGGAGGATCCCTGTCAAGCATCGGCTCATCTTCGTCACTGCTACTACAGTAGTAATGCAGTTTTTCGCCCAGCAATTTACTTTCTAAATCTGCCATGGTGAATAAATTAATGAGGTAATATTAAATCACTGTGCAAAAGTATAAATTATGTATAATACTATTTTATTTAATATCTTTTCTATGTTATATATTATATTTTTAATCCTTCAATCCTCAAAACTTGGGGTCAACTGTCAAGTAAACAGTAAACATTAATCAATACTGTTAAAATGATTATGTTATCACGGTAACACAACATTACAAGTTATTTTGTGGTAGCACTGATCTATCCTGTGGCGCTCCCCAGGGGACATAAATAAATAAATTTATATGTCTATCTGCTCCGTTTTTATAGTCCACCCGACCCATTCCCGTCGATTCCTTAGCGCGTCCAATCGCGTACCTTCCCCGCGGCGGCGGTCGGTTAGTTTTCAAATTTTTCGGAAGTAAATCGTTTTTCCAGAAATGTTAAACTTTTAACGCCGTTTTTCGCATTTTTGACATTTTCTCATCCCCGTCACCCCTCTATTCGCATAGCTGGTTCTGATGAGTGGTTTTTGTACGCGATCGCAATCAGCGTCGGTCGTTATTATTGCTTTTTTCATCTTTTCAATCGACGTTTGTGCTCTATTCATTTAGTTTATTTCTTTTGAAACCCACGAGTATGCGGTTTGTACACTTTAAAATTCGCGTTCATGAAATGTCAGTCGGTCTTCGTTCCAACGCACAAGTCAAATGTTGCTTGTTAAGCCGGTCTGAATTCGAAGTTAGGTTGAGATTAATCATTTTCAGGAACACAAATTTTTTTATAATTGCACATTTATCAAAATGTTCATTGTTATATATCATACAATAAATACATATTATATTTGTTTGCGTGTATATTGTATATAGTTTGTATTTTTCGTAAATTATTTTGTATGTTGTGTGATAGGGTTTTCACTTATAGCCCCTCGACTGCAAGTGGATTGCATACCTAAGTGGATAACTTCAAACTTGAAAGTTCATTAATTTTGACTTAAGATGATTGACTTGCTAGACACTCCAACACGGTTTCCTACATTACACTTTTTACATAAGAAAAAGCACCGGACATGTGATGGGCCATACCTCATTATAGATTGCTCATTTTCGTTTCGTCTTAGACGCGTGGTGATACAATATTACTATTCAAACGATCTATAATAATTATTATTGTACTAATAAAAAATAATTAATGACTAATGCGTAATGAATAGCTGGTATTTTGATTTATGAATATAATTTGTGGCCATATTGATGATGTCTTCATATGGGCGACTGTTACATTTCATGGAGTCGTGGATTTAATTTACATAAGGTTTATTATATTTAATTATTATGTTGATACAAAGATACCTACACTATACTTATGTACCAATTACTAGTGTAATACATGACAAAACAAAATGTGTAATAAATAAATATAATATGCGCTCAAACCTCCGAGTTAAGAAGACTGGTGTATTAACTACACCCTAATTATTGATGCGAAAAAGGGATATTTAATCTGTAAAGGTTAATAGGCTCAATTCGTTAAAAATAAAAACTGGTCAACATTATTACTTTAAAACTATATTATACGTCATATTATAATGGGCATACATTTATTAAGTGAAAATCACATTTATGATTCATAGCTCTAAAATGTTTATCGTAGGTGTTCATGATCAATTTTTGTTTTATACAGTAAATATACAATACAATTTTTTTAATAACTATTCAACATTTCTGTTTTAATTTTAATGATTTCCTGGGCTTGTTTAAATCTTTTAACTAAATCTTTATATTGTGGACCATCTACAACCTTATATTTATCTTGTAGTTTCTGTAATTCCTTGAGCTTTGACAAATCTGTTTCATATTCTTTTTCTTTAGTGCTGTAGTATTTTTCCAATGACTCAAATAATTCTTTGGAACAGGAAAATTTACTGATGATATCACTCTGCAACTTACTAATAAAAGTGATTAAACAAATTGAAAATTACAATTTAAATGTTGGTTATATCTTACTTTGAATTAACTTTAATAGCATCTACTTTTTTTGATAATTGTTGGGCTTCTAAGATATTGACATTGCTACTATCTAATAATGTAAGCATTGAATGTTTTATGTCTTTTTGATTATTTGTATACTTATTCAAAAGAGTCAACATATTATTTAATTTATTTTTTATAGTATCTGGCATAGCTGGTTCAGATTCAATTAACTTTAACAAATCTACAAAAATAATACAAATAATATAGATATTAGATCGTTATAAACATGCACTTTGATTTAATAACTTGCATACCTGAAGGGATAGATTCTTTTTCATTAGTAATTTGAGCACACTCATTGTGTATGCACTCCTCGATGCATTTATCCAATTTAATTTTATCATCGTCTGACAACTCCTTTACTTTATAATGTGATTCTTCATCTTTAAAAAGTCTATAATGAGTAGTTATATCTGAGCATTTTTTTCTCAATTCATCATCCTTAATATGACTCAACGAGTTAACAAATATGCGTTGTTTGAGATATTCTAATTCATTAAATCTTATCATCTCAGTAGTTTCTTCTTTATCGTAAGATTTCTGTTCGGGAACTTGATCCCCACGAATCATTTTTTCGAATTTTTTCATTTTAAGAGCCATAATATCAGTTCAAAAAAAAAAAATCAAGAAATCGTCAAGAAATTTATTCTAAAGCAAATGATTGATTTAAAAAATAAAAATAAACTCACAGTTGAATGTTTACAAAATTAAAAAAGTTTGACTGCTCAACTGAAATGATTGAAAAACGGAAATTCAAATCAGAAATTTAAAATGTTCGTAATCACTAAGGTAATCTGATAATATAACAATAGATTGTATGATATCTCATATTTCTATGATTCTTGCCATGAAATATGTTAATACTATTATCATTCCAAGATCTTTATTCCTTCAAGACTGAACTATTAAAGTTGAGTAAAGTGTACTGGAGTCGTTGAGTCGTATTCCGTGTAAATTGTTTATTATTCAATTAAAAGCATTTAACATATTTTATATTGCCTACAATTATTTTTACGTTTTACATACCATTAATTACGTGGAAAATACTGTAAGAAAAATATTTATTTGTATTAAATTAATATTCTTGTCAACTGTTTAACAGATTGAGCAATAATATGAAAAAATTAAATGACAGATGTTCAAATAATAATGTGGTTTTTTTATTATTTTTTTTTTTTTAAAGCATTAAAAATGGAGAACGTCTTAGAAAAACAACTATTGAAAGTGGCAGAATCAATCGAGCAAAAGCTTGATCAAGAAATACAGAAACTTGACGAGTTGGATTTAGATAGTATTGAAAACATACGAGAACACCGCTTGCAACAAATGAAAAAAATGATCAAACAGAAGGAAGAGTGGATGGCTAAAGTATAAGTTATTTTATTTATTTGTCTATAATTTATTTAGTTATAAAATGTGTTTCTTAGGGACATGGAGAATATGAAGAATTAAGTGATGAGAAAAGTTTCTTCGAAAAATCAAAACTGAGTCCTAACATGGTGTTACACTTTTATAAAGATGGATCGACTCGATGCAAAATAGTTGATCATCATTTAAAAATATTATGTGCACAACATTTGGAAACACGTTTTGTTAAACTAAATGTTACACGTTTTCCTTTTCTGACAGAACGCATGAAAATCCGAGTCATACCAACCATTGTGTCAATAGTTGATAGTATATCTAAAGACTTTATTGTTGGTTTTACTGAATTAGGGAATTGTGATGATTTCTCAACCGAGATGTTGGAATGGCGTTTAGCACGTTCACAAGTTATTGATTATAAGGGAGACTTAATTAATCCACCAGATGTAGTCAAGAACAACCGAACAATGTTATTAGAGAAAAATAAGACAATAAGAGGTTATATAGGAAATGATTCCGATGGTCTAGATTCAGATTAATCTGGTCTGGAATGTAAAACTAATGTACTAATAATATACATAAATATACTAATATAAATGATAATTAAATTTTTTTTAACACTTATGTTTGTTAATCCTGTTAACCACTGCTGTTGAATATTTTTTACATTCCTACAAGAATTTTCAAATTTATTACATTTAGTGAATATGGCATTTTTTTACCTATGATTTTTATTTTATTCTTAATAAACTTTAATATTATTTTTTTAATTAGTATTTTTAAATGCTCATTTAAGTTACTTATTCCAGCACAAACAAAAAAAAAAAATTAATTTGTAAGTTTGTTGTTAAATTAAATATAACACACACTGACAAGCTTAGTCTATACCCAACGTTTAATTTATTTTTAATTTTTGTATACAATAAAATTATTTCATTAATTAACATGTGTTTTTTTTATTTATTCATACATGCTTAGGGCTCAGATTTAAATTCATTTGAATCTTATTTCTGGAATGCATGACTGTAATGTTGACACTATGCTTTCCAAGATACAAATGAGTTTTAAGTACATACTATGCTCACGACAAACTTTTCATGGAGCATTTTTAATAGTTATTAGGGCATAATTTATTTTTTGAGTTAATTTTTTAACCTATTTCCAGTAATATTATAAAAAAAAAAGTACATATATAAATACTAAATAGGGAAGTGCACATATTGTATTAAAAAACAAGGTAATCCGATTTTCAAACTTAACTTGATTTCTGTAGAAATCCAGGGAACTTTTTAGAGTTATTCGGACATATACGTGCATTTTTCTAAGGGAATTTAAATCCAAACCCTGTGTACGAATATACAATGTATACGATTAAGATCTTTAAGAATATGTGAGGTAGGGGATAAACATTATATTATTGGGGTTGCGATAACAAGTCGCCCATTTTTAATTAGCTGGGGATTTGCGTTAAGAGGATTATGTTAGCAGATCTTTACACAATTTCAATTTAAGCCTGCGACAAAGATTTCCTGGGAGTGACGGAATATGTATGCCACTAGTATGCCTTATACTAGTGGATTTTCTAATAGAAAAAAAAACGTACATTGATATCAGTAGCTTCTTCATAATTGTTTTATTTATTAATGCCAAGATACTTGCAAAGGATCAAGTTAGAAATAAATCGTGGAGAAATAGTTTTTGAGCGTTAATTTTTCAGTGCGTAATATTTTGGAATACTTTGATTTCGTTTTAGTCAATCCTTATATTCAATAGTTATTTAATGCCACGGGAAAACCACAACAAATTACAAAAAAACGCCAAAAATGGAATTTTAATTTCTAACGCTTTGTTTATCAGTTATCACCATAGAAACAAATAAAAAATTATAATATTATAATAATAAAATTATTCAACTTACATGATAAAATAAATAATAACAATATAAAATATCCAGATTGACAAACCGTCTCCGCTCAGAATCGTTTTTCTTATACAATGACCCACTTGTAATCTACTGTACAGCAGAGTGAAATCCATTTACTTTTTTTAAGAGAATATAATGAGAATATTTGAAGGTTTTTAGAGAATATTAGCATCATATATTAGGTATTTTAATAGAATATAAATCCGGTCTTTAGTAATAACTAATTAGTAACATATTATTATGTTACATTTACAACCCAACACTGATTTTATGACATGAGCATATAAATATTTATATTAATACAGCCATACAGGTAAATTATTTGGTTTTAATAGTTTAAAAAACAACATGTATACAAAATACAATTTAATAATATAAATTATTAGTAAATATTAAAAATTTTATACATAATAAAGAATTTGTTTACTTGTTTAATCCAAAATTATGGTACCGGTGTCACTATTTTCATCGTCAGAAACAACTAAAAAAATATAAATATATATATATAATATATATTAATTCAATTTATTTAAAAAATAATAAGCAAATGGAGGAAAGAAATACACATTCCTTGAAAAATTATATAGACTTAGATCACAAATAATACTAGAAGTACTTTTCGGTTTTTACTAATCGTTAATAATCATTTCAATTCATTATTGTGGAATAATTTATTTACAATTTGTTATCATAAAATTCTATTGATGTCAATTCTTTAGTCCACTATTACATTTTACAAATTAAAAACAGCAATCTAGACTTCAAACCAAATTACAGTTCTTATTCAATAACTTTGTTTACACTCAATATATTTAAACATGAATCTATCTCTATAATATTTTCACATTAAAATTTAATTTCATGTTATGAGTTATGACTAGGACCCAGATTTCAATACAAAGTTCATTATTAATTAGGTGCTCTAAGTCTCTAAGACAATGTATTCTAATTTCTAAGTATATAATTGAGGTATTTTTTTTTTTTTTTAACATTTGTAGTTAAACAAGTTAAAAATGAAAGTGAAGTCAAAATTTGGCGGTTGGTCTTGGTTTTGAAGTTATAGCTATTTGAAGTCCAAGACCAATCCAAGGCGGTCTTACATTGGTTTCGATTTTAATTGTCTGTGCAAGCAACTGACCACGCCGGGTGTATTTGTGCTTTTAATAATTTTGTTTTAACTTTGAGACCCACCCAAGGTGGTCTTACATAAAAAGTTGAGGAATGTTTTCGATTTTAATTATCTGAGCGATTGACCACATCGGGTGTATATGAAAATAGTAAATACTATTAATTTCAATTAGCTATAACTTTTTTTAAAACCAAATGCCAAATTCTAACTTAACTATCGTTTTCAAAATGCTTAACTACGTACGTTAAAACAAAAAAAAGGTGTCTAGTAAAACAGAAAATTTCCATAATTTGTTTAATATGACAGATATTTCAGAGTACACTCTTACTTTGTATTTATCACGGTTTTTCTACATAAATAGTACTGTTTGGAGTTTTATTAATTTTTAGTGCATGGGTAGATTTTTAGTGAGAGGGTATCGATAACCAAAAAGCACTTAAACTTACAATAAATGTAGTGAAAATATGAATAAGGTAAAATTATTTTATTTTACAATACTAATAGGCCAAAGACTTACCATATTTGCCAATAACTGGTCTAATATCATCTAATTTATAATGGTTAATGATTTCAATACTCTCATCACTTGATGATGATTCACTACTTTCAGGATCAATGACTATCAAATCGTCATTTTTGTCACCTTTTTTACTTATTTGGTGCAAATTATTATGAGAAGCTGTGAATGCAGTTCCTTCAGTTATCTTGATCACATCATCTTGATCAACAACCATTTTTTCTACAACACAAAAATATTATAAGATGATTATTGTTTATTTTGATTACAGAAGTTAATAAGTTGGGTACATAGAAAAAATGTATACGTATTAACCTAGATGTAATAGCGGAAACAAATCTTCTGTTTTTTTTTTATATCCAGGTGCATAGCATACAACCATGGTTGTCTGACCAAAGAAAAAAAATAAGTGGATACTTTTTTTTTGAGATAGTAAATATTTTAATTTTAATATTGATTTTCGAATAATATGTAGGCTACACTGCTACAATAATTATAAATGGTCAGTGATAACTACATTCAAACTTTATTATAAAAATATAATTTAACAAATTTTTATTTTAATTATCATTTAACAGTAAGGTATACATTTATTCCCGTCTTTATAATATAATAATTAATAATATATTCAGAATTACAAACTAATTTAAGTCTGGTGACTCCATATTCATCCAATTAATATTCAAGAAAAGCAAGTTAAAATGCTTACTATAATATAATATGTTTTATTTATAAAGTTAGGTTGTAAAATAGAGATATTAAATAAAACGAAACAAATGTATATATATTTTTTAGTAGTTTTTGAGCCACACAGACACAGTAAAGATCATCAACTTTTGTTGCCCATCATAATAAATAAATAAAATGCTATACCATCAATTTCTTCCTTTATATTTTCTTGATTGGATGGACCAACAAAATGTATTTTATCAGACAAACATAATTTTAGACCATTATCTTCAGAAACTGCTGGTTCTAGTCCTTTAAATGATTTACTAGAACTGTTAGGACATAAATAATGTAAACACACAAACACAAATATTAGTTATGGGTACAATGGACAAATTGTTTAATCAAACTGAACTTAAAATTTTGTACATTAATTAGATTAAAATTTAATTTTTTCTTGAAAACCATACCTATTACATGTGTTATAAAATTATAATTATTATTTAGAGGTGTCAATAACACTTCCATCAATATTATAATTTTAGGTTTGAGTAGTTAAAACAAAACTAGACGGTTCGATTTGATTGACTGAAGTTAAGTATATTAAAATAATCAAAATTATTAATCTTACCGATTTTTAATATCAATTTGTATAGCTGATTTTATTTTATCCACAAGTTTAATAGCCACAGAAGCAGCCTGATTGGAGCAGTTCATAAGAAGATTCTGACTTAAAGAAGCACAGCCTTCAATGTCTACACCACACATTTCACTGTGGTTGTTAAAACATATAGATAATTTATTATCACAGACTTTGTCTTCCAGAAGCGATGGATCCAAAATAATAAAATCACTAAAATCAAATCCTTGAATTTAATCCATTAATTATACAAACAATGAAAAGTACGTAAAAAAAATAACATACTATTTTTCAAAAATGGCAAAGCTTGCAATTACTGGATGATGATGAAGTGATAGTGGTATAGGATCTCTTTCTGAACTAGAATAGACAACTACTTTTTCTCCTGTTGACACAACATCTGGATACCGAAAATGCATTAATGCTGCTAAAGTTGCAATTGAACAACATCCCAAAGTATTACCATCCATATTCAATACACTCAAATCTACTTTAATTTTCCACACCTAAAATTATTTAAAAATCAATCTAAGTTTTTACAATAGTACCTATGAATTCATTTTGTCTTTGAGAAAAAATATTCACTTACAATAACAATCCCCAGCATAAAAAATTAATATGGTTTACAATTACTTTAATTAAGCAATCTACTCTAAATGGCAATTTAAGTAACAGATAAAGATATTATACAGATATACATATTATCAGCAAACAACTATTAAATGTTATTAAATTAACTATATTCAAATGTAAACAGAAATAAAATAAACTAATAATTAATAATTTTAATAATAAAATATGGCGTCTCATAGGATTTTTATTATATTTTAATTTTCAAGCGAGATGAGTATTTTAAAATTATAAATTGTTTGTATATCTTAGAATACTCATAACTTGCTTTAAAATTAAAATATAATAAAACGCCTATGAGATGCCTTAGATAATAATCTTACCTTTAAATTTTGCAAGTAAAGATGAAATTTTACTCTAGTTTTAGAAATTAATATGATTATAATATATTGTATTATAATCCATATAATGAACGTGAAATTTGCTATGATGCACATGGAATTGAGACAGCAAACAAATAGTGCGCTGACATCCTCTAAAAGACCAAATTTTCAAATTGTTTGTGCCTACTACCAAGGAGGGTCCTGCAGCAATTCAAACTTCTGTTCTTCAAATGTGAACCCCTGCTTTTAAGCTAAAAATTATTTGGTAGAGAATTGTTTTTGAAAATTTTTAAATGCTTAATTCAAAATTTGAACGAGTAGTTTTTTTTAGTACGGGGATTATAATTGTGTGAATTTTATATAGGAAACTTGTTATATTTTATATAAAACAAAAATAAATTGAACATACTTTTTCTTCAGCAATTATACATAACGCTTCAAGATCTATACATTTTGAATCTTTATAGAATCTTTCCAAGACTTGATTTATTTTTGTAAGATCATTAATCTTGTTGTCACCAGCTAATTCAGCAGATATTTGTAGTACACCTTCATTTGGACGACTATTGTTAGGTTGATATATTTCACAGCTAACTTGAGCAAAGACACGTGTGCAGCCAAGTGTTACTAAACAATTACCCCAGTCAAGCCCATATGCAATTTTCAATGGTCTGTATTCATCTTTTTTACGACCATCAAGACGCTAAAAACAAAACATTTACAAAAGTATTTATTTAGTTTCAGCACATACCAGACCTCCACTGAAATGATTAATAAAAATATGAGCCCAAAATATAACCCAAATAAGTTATAAAATCAAAATAATAAACTTACTATTTTTTGAGATGCTGCTTCCAATATGAACGTTTTTTCACAGTCAGATAGCGGATTTCCATTCATTGTGAAGATCGTTGTTACTTGTTAATCGTAACTTATTGTTTTACTGTGATTCTTGAATCTGCATTAATCTCTTTTCTATAACAGCATAAACGTATAACCTGAAAGTGATTCAAAATTTAAAAAATCAACCAACACGAGTGAAGATAACATATTATCAGGCACGAGGATCTGCGAATGTTTGGCGTGGGGAAGTTCTTCTCTCGAGATAGCAGCCCGAGCAAATCTCCTGGAAGATACGATGTTTTGGGTTTATAACGTCTTATATTATACAGAGGTATACAATTGAATGCTAACCCCAAAAACGAGTTATCATAATTCTGAATCGTGCCGTTTATTGTTTAATGTTTAATGTTTATACTTTATTCAGATTTCAGTTTATTGAGTAATATTGACGCTAAACTTTAGTGTTTTAGTCTTTATTTTTATTTAAGGTATACAAAAACTAAAAACTAAAATGTATAAAGTTCCTCAAAAAGTACAGAAGGTAATGGTACAGCCCATTAACCTTATCTTTCGGCACTTGCAAAATCGTGCTAAAGTTCAAGTAAGTATTTCGAACGTGTTGAATTAACATAAATATTTACGGGAGCAGATGACAGATATATGGCATAAAGTTGCCATACGTCCAGGTACAATGGGATAAGTCACCGGTTTATACTTACTAACTTTGGTATCAGTCGTCACAGTGCACCTTAGCGAGTGTCCTGATAAAGTGTAAACAGAATATTATAATTTATAATTAAAAGTTCTAAATTATTTTTATTGAAACACATTAAATTCCATGACCAACACGTTCATTACCAATTACATTTGCCCAAGTAAACGGACCTATTGAATGTGTATTATATCCTTCATAATAATAACAAATGGTTCAATATTCAAAAATGTCCTGGTCAATATTTAAAATATTTAAACTTTATGGCTACAATACAACCCATGTCCCTTTATTGTTTTTTGTATGCTATATTACTATACCTAGTAATTTATAATATATATATTGTTGTATAGGCTTTCAATAATAAATAATATTTTTAAATCTGCTCCCTACAAAAAATTGTAATTACTAAATGATAATATCAAATTTAACCATGTATTCCAATTTTAGGTATGGCTTCAGGAGAAAATTCATTTAAGGATTGAAGGACATATTGTGGGTTTTGATGAATATATGAATCTGGTCTTGGACGAAGCTTGTGAAGTTAACACTAAAGTTGACTCACGGAAACCTGTTGGCCGTATATTGTTGAAAGGAGAAAACATTACATTAATACAAAATATGACTCCATCCATAGGATAAAAACAAGAACTGTCTGAATAATAATAATATACTTCAATATATCCTTTGTAATATAAATTCATAATAAAATATCTTAATACTCACAACTCAAACTATGTATCACCTCATTAACCTGCAGTAATATTGATTTAATGTTCAAGAAATCAGAATAACTATTTTTTAACGGATATTGATAATTTCTACTTTATGTGATATAAATAAATAAATCATTGTATGTCTTATTTTTAGATTAAACAATTACTCACATATTCCCTGTGAATAGGCGTAGGCCCAAGTTAGGGTAGCGCTCTAATGATTGTATCGTTCAGAATATTGGGTTATATTGCTAGTTATGTTAAAAAGGGTTGGCAAGTGGGTACCATTCTACTGTACAATAGGTGTCGTGTAGGCAGTGATGTCATTTGGGTGTAGGGTATGTTGGTAACTGGGGCATTTTTCTCGGTCTAGTATTTAATTATTGTTTATTAAATTAATTTTTTCCAATTATAAAGTAAAGTACTTGGGATTTTATATTTTAACCTTTCCAAAGTACCAATTAGATCCAATTTGGTCTCAGAAACCACTCAAAGCTGAAAATCGAAGAATTTTATACTACACAAAAAAAAAAATAACATGAAATCAATACGTTCATCGGTGTGGAAAATATTGGTAAAATTTAAAATAAAAACCAACCAATTAATACCCTCCATTTAATATTTTCAATACCACATTTTCTGCTGAGAAAAACTGTTTTAGCTACTATTATTTTAAAACTGGCTTTTACAGAACCCAGTAGGCAGCAAGTACTAACTTGAAATAATGAAATGATGATGCAACCGCAAATCGGTTATTAGCAAGACATAATAGAAATTCGCTAGATTAAACCGGTTTAAAATTATCTCTCATTATCCCGCACCGGGATATTAAACCATGTAAATGATATGGTCCAAAAATCCCGGTACATTATTTTTCACACCGGTTTAGTCTATCAAATTTCTACAGTGTCAAAATGTCTAATGAGAATCACCCATTTGTTATTATGAAAGTTTAATATTTGGGAGGTTGAAGGGGATATATCCTCCTGTGACTTTTTTTCAATGTTTAAGAGCTGATTATCATAAGCGCAAATAGACTAAATTTTTTGGTGGGACTCAAAGCCCCCTCGCCATATTGCTTAGTACCAAAGAATATTAAAATAAGTACTAGGTTTTAGAATTACTCAAGCCCCCCTCCCCTATATGCGCCAATGCTGATTACCATAAAATAGTGCGTGTTAAAATATTAGGCATATCTCCCCCTCCTGTTAGACGAATCCCCAGGAAAAAAAATTGGATTGCCTATGACCAGTAGCGTGGCAAGAAACAGAGGCCACCTTTGACGCACCCTGCACAAGCAGTGCCAATGTAATGTTGTTCACAAGAATACGGGAATAAAAAATAAAATACGCTCTACGGGAATGATGATTATATTCTGTAAAATCAACCAAATTTGATAATTTGTTTTTAACAAATAGAGTGTAATATTCTACAAGCTGACCTGTACTCTGTTTTTCAATATTTTAATCTCAAACTTTATGATATGTCTTCAAAATTATTACAATTTCAAGCTTTGCTTTTTGATGTGTGTTTTAATTTTTTAATTTTTTTTTTTTGTGTGTACTTGATACGTAATCGAAATAATGCTTCGATCTTAACTTCAGTATCTTGTTCGATGGAAAAGATAATATTGTTGGACCATTGAGGAAGTCAAAATTTAAAATTTCCATTAATTTTCAAAAACGAAAAAATAATTATGGAAAACCGGAAATTTTTACGCAAAATCGATTTTCGATAAAATAGTTTTTATTTCAATGAATGTCAATAAAATTGTAATTGTTGGGTAAAAAGTATTGAAAATTGAATACAAGGCTCCTAACATATTGTTATAATGATATTAGAAATTCACATTTTTTTTTTATAAGCATTCAAAGTTCAAAAACTTCAAATATTGACAAAATACGTAAAAATGATGAAAATATGCAAATTATTTTGAGCTAGAAATCATAAAAAAAATTCTTTTTAAATCTAAGATTTGAAAATACAATACAAGATTCCTCATAAGTTTGTCTACATCCATCAACAAAAAAAAGTCAAATTAAATTTTTACGAACGTTTGAAGTTCATATTTTTACAACATTGCATATTCACTCGGTTTCTCACGTAGCGATTTTCTTATTTTGTTGTAATTCAATAACGAATAAATGTAGATACATGAAAATTTCACTGAACTATTTTCATTTTCTATAAATCATAACATTTAGAAAAAATGTTAACACATTTTGTGTTGTTTGAGGACAATTTCAAATATCAATTTTTTAAATTAATTTACAACGACCGTAGACGACAATCGGAGAGAGGTCCCTTAAGTATTATATTTGTGTTACTTTTACTAACAAGGTTTATTTGTTAGGTCATCACTCATCCGTCTGCCTGCCGGTTAGGAACATGTTTCAAAAAAAAAAATATCAATATTCTTAAAATGTGCAGTAAACTAGAGTGATGCGTGAATGTGTAAAAATAGCAAAAGAGTGAACTTCATTACTACATGTTACTACATAACTTCGAAACCAAGACACCAAGTCCGACCGACAAATTCTGATAGCACGAGCACCAGCCACCATTGTTCAAATATAAGTTAATATAAGTAATTTTCAAAAGAAAAATTTGCATAGGGTGGTAAAGTGCATGTTCCGGCCTAATATTATTAACATCGATGTGAGCGGGAGGCTCTACAAAATTAAAAAGGAGCGAACTTTTGCGGGGAGCCAAATTCCACCAATGCGCAAAACCTGAAACCTGAATAAATGATTCGTGTGTAAAGGAATTACTAAAATAGTGGTAATATATAGTGGTAATAATCATAGACGATAGACCTATAAACTAAGCGCTGTCCATTTTTTTATAGGTCTATGATTTGAAATTACAACAACATGGAACATGGGGGTGCTTACTGCTTAGAATATTCTAGTCAGCAGATTGTCTAGCACAGATTGCATGAAATCTAATGTCATTAATTGTAAAAATTGCAGTGTGCTTAATATTAATCTGTGCTTCATGTTTGTACTTTATAGGAATATTGTGATCAGTGATCACGCTCTTAGAAGATATAAGTTAATTAGAATATCCTCTAAGTCCTAAGACCGTGATTGTGATAATAACTATACTCGGTTGTTGATAACCGCACTAGTAGTTATCTGGAACCTAACCATGTATTATCAATAATAAATTATTATCTTCAAAACATAGATAATGCATATTATCTTGCTTCAAAACAATATTTTGTATTCGTATTTCCTATCAATCGTATATTCGTATCTTACCACTACACTACACTACACTCTGCTATAGTAGATGGTACTACGGTAGTTATTATACTGTAAACTGTTATAGTTATAGTACTTCGGAAACATTGTGAGGTGCTGCACGTTTGTGAGACTAGACCGTCGGACCGTTCCTTAGTTAAATATTTCATTTCATACATTCATTCATAATTAATATAATGAATACGTCCACGCAATACAGTATGCGTTGGGATGACTTTTCGTCTCACTTCACGAACGAATTCGTGTCTTTACGGAATGATGAACAATTCGTCGATGTAACATTATGTTGCGATGATCAATTCATCAAAGCTCACAAAGTTATTTTATCAGCATGCAGCCCTTATTTTAAAAAAATACTCATGGTATTATTTACGTTTGTTTAATAATTAATTATAGTTGAATTATATTTTTTTTACTGATCATAACTAATAATTATTCATGTCTATAGATGAATCCATCAAAACATGTCACAGTTATTATGCACAACGTGGAATATGAACTCATGAAGACTTTGGTTGACTTTATGTATTTGGGAGAAGTACTCGTAAATCAAAATAATGTTGATAGGTTTTTTAAATTAGCCAAAACATTTAACATAAAAGGATTTCAAAATGGTTTCAATAAAAATGAAGTTAGTATTAAGATATAAGTTTGAACAATAGATGCTAACTTCATACATCCACGTAATGATATTTCCTTTCTGCCAAATTTAATAACAACAAAATGATTCCTCTTTAAATACATTTTTCTTTTTAATTTCTTCAACTCAGTAATAAAGATGCAATACCAATAAGGCAATAAACCGCTGGTTATATTATAAATATAGTATATACTTAATTTTAAATACTACTAAATAGTTGGTTCTATACTAAGCAATATCTAAAAAAAAATTAATGTTGGATTAAAAAAAACAGTTAAGCTGAATAATATGTATGTTTACTTACACAATAGTTTTGTGCAAACATTGTGTACCTATTACTAAATAAAAAATAAAAAATTGTAATTTTCAAAACCTTTTTCAGACATCAATTTTGCCTTCATTATGTGAAAATGTTGAGCAAGATGTGCCAAAAAACGATGTTATTGATTCAATGGATAACCATGATGATGGATTATTTGCTAATCAACTAGATCAACTCAATCAACTTGTGAATCCCAATGAAATAATTGTATGTTGTAATTAATTAATTAAGTGAACAAAATGAATAATATTATTTTTTATGTATTACAGAAACGAAGGAAAATAGAAACAAATTATTGGCAACAATCTACTGAAACAACTTCATCATCACAACCAGAAAAACAGAGGTGTCATTCATTGGATCCACGACCATGTCCAGAGTGTGGGCGTCAATATAGCAGTTTATCTAACTTAAGGCAACACATTGAATTAATTCATAAACCTGGATGTGTTGTTTGTCCTTTATGTGGTAAAACATTCAAAAATAAGCTTTACCTACGGCGGCACTTTATTAGTTTTCATGAAATGTTACCATCCAAAGTACAAAATACATCTGACCCAGGTACACCTTACACTTCAAATTCATTACATTACCAATCTGATCAAAACCAACAGAGAATACAAATAAAAGAACAGTCTAATAGCCAACAATTAAGTTCTACTTGTTTTGATCAAAGTATACATCCCCGTTAAGTAGGGCATAATTACAAAATATGTAAAGTTGCTTTTTTTTAAATATTGTTATTGTATTATTATTGAGTATTATCAAAGGCCAAAGGTTAAAGTGTCTTATTGTAAATTAATTATTGGCTTTTTATGTGCAATTATATTAAATGTAAATACTTTATTATTTATCAGAATGTATGCTATTTTTGCAGGCACATGTTCAGCAGGTTTATAATGCCAAATCCCCAGAAAACTTTTAATGATATAAATTTTTTTTTAAAGTAATAATATTTGTAATCAAAACAAATTCTCTTGAATACAATTCTGACTATGTGCCTGATTTCATGATCTCTAAATTAAGTATTACAAGGTGTATCGTAGCTATACAATTTCTATGCAAACTAAGAATTATATTTAGCCTGTCTCTAATATTATTTATAAAACCATTTAATATGGTGCTAATACTTGTTATCCAAATATATTATAATATTTAAATCTCATAGTCTAATCAATTTAAGAATGAATGTAAAATGTTGTTTGATACTTTTCGTTATCCACTAAAAATATATAATGCCACTAATATATTAATAACAAATAACAATGTATCACACGTCTAACCCTTTTTTAAGTGACTAGACAAAACCTAAAAATCTATTTATTATATTATATTAAAATTTATTATATTATATTAATTTAAAAATTTTAAATTAATTCTAATACTACCGTATTTAGGTATATAGAAACTATGAAAAAAAGTATATTAGTATATTATTATTATATTATTTCTTCATAGTCAACAGTCAATAGTTTAATTTTTTTTAATGTATTTTCATGATTTTTGTATGTGTTAAAATGAATTTGCGTAGTAAAAAATTATGAACATGTCCAGAAAAAAATATATTATATAATTTCGAAACTAATGATTATTTGAAAACCAAAACACAATCATAACAACTCCAGTTGTCCAACTATGACATAAACAATTGGCTAAATGTATACTTTAAAAATTTTATTATATTTTTTAATTGTTTTGATTATCATTATTTTACAACATCATAAACTTTTATAACATTTAGAATTCCATATAATGGCACCAGTTTTACAATTTTAATCATTTTATTTTACAAATACCATTCTTTTAACTAAAGGCCACCATTTCAGAATTGGATTTTGGCATAATATTTAAGACTTGTTTAGTAACTATATATCACAATCAAACCACACTTTATTACAAATTATTTTTGGCCTGCCATTTAAACCTAATTTAATCATTAAGTATAACCGCTATAACTATACTAACTACACTAGTAATATCAATATCAAAGTCAGAAATATAGTTGACTTTATCTTTATTTTGTACTTAATCTGTAATAAATTATAAATATATATAAAATCTATACTCTATTCAAAATATGTTCTGTAACGGGCGGCCAACTTGTAGATTTGTTCTCTCAATTAACATCATGGTTGTGGAAGCCAGTTGATGTCATAAGACCGTCGCTATCCTGTACTTATCTCATTTTGAATTTTGTATATAAATATCATATTAACACTAAATTATGATATGTTTGAGTTAATACTTGTCATATAATGAATTGTGAACTTATATTGTATCATATTGTTGATTAATTTTACTTTTATATAGTTTTAATTATGTTATTTTGTATGTTTCTTGATTATCATATTAATAATATGATTTAAAAATTTTTAATTAATGAACTACATTTTGGAACCCCTTTAAATTTATTTGCATAAGTTGTAAATTATTTAGGTAATAAATTGTACAAATATAATATATAAATTAGTTATTATTATACATTATATTCTATTTTACTTTTTAAATTGAAAGTACTAGTTTACTTTACTTTACCAATTTTATTATATAAAAGAAATTGAGAAATGAATTAGATGAACAAAAGAAAACATTTTTATTTTCAAACAATCCATCATAGCACATGTCATATATGATAATATACAATTCCTAAATTTACCACCATCATCATCATCATCATCATCATCAACATCATCATCATCATCATCATCATCATTAACAACAACATCATCATCATCATCATTATAATCTCATCATAACATTTTGGTCCTTAATCACTTTTATGGAAAGAAATCCTTGAACCATGAAACAAGTTAATGGTACCCGTACATTTAGGTATGTAAATAACTAAAATGTACATAATGCTGCAAGTAGCAGTGGAATTCTCGGGAATATTCAATGGGTGGGGGGGGGAGTTGTGTATAATTTCTAGGAATGTATGTAAGGGTATGTTGGCTATCAGCTCAAAAAAAAAACGCCAATTGGGAGGGGGGTTAAACCCAATAACCCTATGAGTTTGCTCGTGGTATGTAGTAGCAGAGTAGTAAATATCCAAGAATATTAAATAGGACAAATAAAGTAAGAAAAATAAAATTGGTTTAATTTAATTTAACAGGTAACATATTACTATATGTATATAGTTAAGTTTATTAGAAAAATGAACAGATTACCAGTATTTATAATTAATACTAATATTATAGTTATTTGATTTCAATAAAATAATAAATTTCATTAAATAAAGTTATTATATCTAAATTGTTAAATATTTTTGTTACATGTTTCAAAACAACTTGAACTAAAACTATCATTAACAGATCAATAATTTTGATGCAGACAATATTAAGAGATTAACCAATAAAGACTAGGAACTAATATTAGCTCAAATTATCAAAAATAAATAAATTTTAAAATTACATGACTAAAGTGACTCACTTAAAACCTATGATGGCATGTTGTCATTGTACAATGTAAGTTGTTTAGTGTTGTAAGGCACACAATATTAATTATAGAACAATTTTAATATAATTTATAAATAGTTTGTTATGTCTTATGTATTATAAGTAAAATTAAAATATCTAATTTCTATAAAAAAAAAATAACAATAAATAATATTAAAAAAAACACAAGAACACACAAGTAAAAAAATCTTTATAATAATAACAGTCACGGGTTATTATTTATGGATATTAAATATTATGACACGTTATATATATAAATGTAAAAAAAAAAAAATGATTTGACTTGAGATATTTTTATGGTTCTAAGAGGATGATACTGAGTTCAATCATATAATTATTAATTAATTGATACATTAAATAAATATTTGTAGATCTATAATATATAAAAGATTTTTTTCTATTAATCACAAATCGTTATTTAGTGATGTAAAAAAATGGTCTGCACAATAATGTAATAGAAAATGAAGATGCTAAATTCAATTTGAACACTTAAAGATGGAGCGCATATAGTGCAAGGATAACACACATAAGAGGTGTAGTTGCTTTTATATTGTCTGGGTAGGATAAAGTTAAACAATTTACTTATTTCAATTCAAACGTTAGTCACTGAATCATTAAGCAATAACAATAGACAAACTAACAAAATTGACGATAATTGATAATTAGTAGTAAATTATATTTTCAGAATACATTTAAAGCTTTTTTGTATAAGTTTATAGAAAAACTGACATCAGAATTTAATTTTTGTATGTGTTGACTGCTCTTATAGCACAACACAATATTAATGACAGAACTAAACCAAAGAACTCAATTGAACCAATTGCCACAAGAGCTACAAGGAATATAATCAAACTCTTTCGTGAAGCATACAATAATTTTTCAGTGCATCCCTGGAAATAATAAATTATTTTTAAAATAAGTCACATATTAGCATTGATATTAAACTAATGAATGCGGCATAACACAAAAATCTGTAAGCTAACATAATTCATACTGTTATTAACCGCTAGATGTCATAATGATCAATTATCTGTACATATTATGTTTTCTCTCTCTTACAAGAGTTTTACTTTCCTTGTCACACAGAAGATGTGTGCGAGTGAGAACCATCGTTTCTCTCTCCGTTATGTTGGACTAAACAGTGTATGTAGAATGTATAAAGGAATACCATATCCATATGTTTAATATCTATGCATATTAGACATAATTTGCTATTAAGAAATTCTTAATATTTATGTAAGAAAAAACTGTGTAATGTAACAACTATTTAAATTAATAGAATTTTAGTTAACATGATTTGAAAATGAAAGGATAATCATTTTTATCAAATTTTATATTCATAAGTTATTTAAGATAATCAAAAACTTATCTAAATGGACGAACTTGCTATGTTATGTACTATATTTAATAACTAGTATTACCTATGTTTTTGCTTATTTCTAAATATAAATTAAATCAATGAATTTCATACCTCAGAATAAATGAATTCAGAAATTGGTCCTGAAGCTACAGCAGTTAGAGCATCTGAACATTGTTTAGGATCACCTTTACAACAAGAAGCCGGAATTTTATATGATTGTTCTGGAGAACTTATTGCAAGTCCTAGACTTTCTGTCTGTGGATTATTATATTTGCTCCCAGCCCAATCAGACGGGCCTGATGCACCACAACATTCAAACTATAATGTACATTTGAAATTATAATTAACTAATACTAAGTTAGACATATAAATATATAATTAAATGCTTTAACATTAATCATGTAGAGGTTAATATATGAAATTAAATGTATGCTCTTTACATAATATATCATACATGTTTAAGACTCAATATTCTTATTTAACGAAAGTATTACTGTACATTGGAATTGACTTATAAGGGTACTTTTCTGTTATCCTTAGTCCTTATACTACCGCGAGTCTCAATTCTGTTATCTCGACTACCATGCCGATGCCGCGACTACCGCTCGATTATTTGTTTCTGACTGCAGTCATTTCTGTTGTCTACACACTATTTTTAAGAGGACATTGCACCCGCATGTATCTCTCCGTCTTACTAATGTACAATATAATAAAAACTGTTATGAGCGGTAAAGAACTGAGAACGCAACAGTCATAAACTCATAAATAAGAAACAAAATTTTCATCACATAAAATGGAGAACTTTGGCTGTGCAATATCGTTTTTATTTTATTGTTATCAGAATTTTAAAAACAGTTATTTAAATTTGAAAACACAAATAATAATGAATTTTGAAACAATAAGAACTTTTTTCGTATAAGTGATATCAAAAAATAAAAATGATATTGCACAGCCAAAGTTCTTCTTTATATTTGGTGAAAAGTTTGTTTTTTAGTTGTGACTGTAACCTTCTCAGTTCTTTCCTGCGCCAAAAAGTTTTTGCTATGCCGTACGTGTGAAAAACAGTAACAACATATGCAGGTGCAACATCCTCTAAACACATTATTTTGTTTTATTTATTCAGTTTAAAATAACTATGGATCTTTGGAGCTTACTGAGCAGTGAAAAAGGTGCCCTTGAATTTTTTCAAGAGAAGCCTTTACTTTACTTCCAAGACACCGTGAATGCAAAAACGTTCATAATATCATGGCAATTCATGTGTATTATGTATTAAAAGACAGAACTATATAGTCTGGCTGGTAGTATCGGGGATAGTACTATAGTAGTCAAGATAACAGAATTGAGTAGCCGTATTGACGCGGTAAGGATAACAGAAAAGTACCAATAGTTCAACATATTGTATAAGGTATAACTAATATCTAATAGTAATATAAACAAGTTATAAAATATTTTTCAAAGGCACATCATTCCTGTTAAGAAATGTTTTTTGTTTGCAATGATTTATGTTATCATTGAATTCAAAAAAATTTAACATATTCATTACAATGACAAGGTATACTCAAAACATATTATAAAGCAGAGCAGCTCCCAGTTATAAAGTAAAACAAAAAAATTAGTACAAAATAAATAAATTAATGTCAGCCAATCGCCCAGATGCTGAGGATTATATTTTTAAAGTTATAAATATTATTTATTAAATAATTAATACTTACACCACTCTGTAGAGCATCAAATGTTTCTGTACGGCCTTCAATTGAACCATACTCTGATTGAACAGTTGTTTTAACAGTATATCGAACTAATTCTACTAACTTATCATTATTTGCATACATCCACACAGCAGCTGATATTTGAGCCACAAGTACAGCAAGTAACAGGCAGAAATACTGTAATAAAAACACCAATTTATGTTTTCAAATAAAATTCATACACAAAGATTTTTTTAATTTTATATTACAAGAACGAGTGAACATTGAGATTCACTTATTGCAGCTGCACAACCAAGAAAACCAACGATCAGAAGCAATGTTCCAACAAATAGAATAAGATATACACCTGTGTAGTAACTGGCTTCATCTTGTACCATACTTAGGGAAAATGTTGGATCTACCCACATCCATACTGCAAGCAGCATTAATAATAGGCCAAAAGACTGAAATAAAATAATAAACAAATATGAGTATATAACATTTTTTTTAAATTTACAAAATGATTTTCTTAATTTTTAAGAGCACATATATAATTTTTAAGTTTTATATTTTTTACACATCAAAAAAAGAGGGGGGTGGGTACTCTTGTTAACTGTGTGTGCTCTTAAAATTCCTCTGTATGCCACTGAATTATTATATCACCTAAATAATCTAAAAAGTTTTATTAGTCAATCCAGTTTCATTACAAGGCGTAGAGTTAGTATACTAAAAATAGAAGTATATTATGCATATATTAAACTAATTTTCAGATGGCAAGTACAATGGGACCTTGATAAATCAAATTCAAGGGAAATCAAATTTTTTCGACTTACTAAGGTTAAGTTAGCTTAGGTTAGATTCGGCAAGGGAACAGAATTTATTTTGACTTATTAAGATTTTGATTTATCAAGGTTCCACTGTATTTAAAAAATAAAATAATAGAAAGATAAGATATTTGTATATATATCATATTATATAGATAAATTCTCCATAGCTAATGTTTCTTTCAAAACCTCCTATATTGGGTACCTGATGTATATACATACCAAATTAAGAACAATTTATAATATGTCCAATTATCATAATTCATTGCTAGATTTTTAACCATTCATTATTGCAAGAGACTTAGGGTATTACAATAGTAAACTAAGGTTAAACTACCGAATTCGGCCAGTAAAATCAGTGGGTTAGACGTAACCGAGGTTTAAACTATGATTGTAAAACAGGCCCCAAAATAGTTATAAATAATTATGGAGCTGCTGTCACATATACTAAAGATAAAAATATTGAAATAAAAGCAACAGCTGTGATCCAAATGACATAACTTTTGCATTTAAAAAAAGTCTCTGTACCGTATATCACTCAATTATCACCTATTTGGTAGTGTATTTAAGATTTTATGAGCTTAAAACTATTTAATATAAATAGTGTAGAACATAATAAAAACAAAGAAAACACAGATAATAATAGCATCGATCGCCCGTGTACGGTATTAATATTATTATCTTGTCATCCATAAGCGCGATGAAAATATCAAACTTTCCCGGGGGCATGACGATGACAATAACATTGACCGTAGTCGCGACTTACCACAGGACCCGCGGACAACGAGCATCGTGTCCGCCATGACGGCAAGATCTCTAGATACAGCGACGATCGGTACTCACCAGATACAGGATATTCAGTAGGGTAACTACGTGTTTCATGAACGCATAGCAGCCGGTCAACGCCATGATCACCAGTTAAAATGATATCGTTCGCAAATCAAAACCGAAAAGACGACGACAACAACAACAACAACAACGAAGCTTAACTTGTTAGAGCCTCTGTTGACAGCATAGATTAGTTGACAGCTTCGAGCACCCAGATCGAGCTTCCCTTAAATGGTCATGTGCCGTCACTCGTCATATTGCCTATCTAGTTCTAGTATCTTATCGGTCTCTAATCTGTCCACTAGTGGCTAGTTTTAACTTTAGTATCAGTTTATCACAAGCGTGTTCATGATCACAAGTCACAACTGATTAATATTCTTCTTTACCGCGGATAAGATATATGAACGCATATAATGTTCCAGAAAAAAAACGGCCAGCATGTAGAATTGTCGAATGTTGAATAACAGAAAATAATATTACAGAATTGAAAATAACCAGAATATAAAAAGCCCTGAAAATAACTAATAGGTACAGAATGTAAACCGATAAGAATATGTATCAGTAGAAATACAGAAATTCTGCTAAGTGTAAAATTCCAAAATGGAATATAACAGAACACAGTTTTACAGAACGTTATGATACGTAAAAAATGTTTGCGTAAAATACAAGGGCGTCATTTGGGGGGGGGGCAGGGTGTGCAATGGCACCACTAACTTAAAAAATGTTAACAATTGGCCTGCCATTAATAGGTACTCCAATGCGCCGTCATAATTAACTTATACATGTTTTCATATATAGGTAATATAAAATATATATATTTTAAGTTTTTATATATGAACAGTAATGACATTAGCTGGTTGCTTTAACTGCTTATAAGCTTTTAATTCTTTGAATTGCTAGCTATTTAAAAGTTGCATTAGTCGTTATGAGTTTCAATTAGAATTATAAAAGGGAAGGAAAGAATATTTACATAGGTTTGCATAGGTTTCCTACATTTATATATATATATATATAAATATATATTTTTTTTAATGGCCTGGTGAAATGTCAAAATTGGCCTGCCTAAAAGTTTGCACACCCAGAAAAAAAACTGAAATGACGCCCCTGGTAAAATATTTTCTTGGAAAGTATTTTAACTGAAAATTACATATTAGAAAATATATTTCCAGAAGTAGGTATATCTATTGACATTTTTTAATTGTTAATTAAAACGCGTGGGTGACCTTATACTGCGTGGGTGTACAAAATATAATTTTTTTACTTATTTCTGATTTTAAATTAACGACATGTGTTGCATAGGTGAAGTTCAAGTGTACTTAGAATCTTAGGGTGCCTATAAATTATAATGTTCCATAATACTAAGATACCTATGTGCTATGGTCACTGGGCTATGAATACCTAAGCCTATGACTTATTATGTATAGGTACATTTTTGTTATTCTCTGCCAATAGGGTGTAGTATTTTTAATTTATTACAATCTATAGCTGAGACCGATTTAAATTAGCTTAGACAAGTAACATAAATGTTTATTCAGTGGCGTAGCCAGGATTATCAAATGGGGGGTGTTTTAAGTATAGATTAAAACCAAGTTTTTACAGTTTTCGTATATAAATAAATTTAGGGTTCAGGACTTGACTTGTTGCATTAAAAATTATCAAAATATGCAGTCGAAATTTTCAAAATATGCTTAAATATATGTACTATGTAGCAACATGTTTATATTATTTTTGAAAAATCATAAAACATATTGCAATTTTGGTAAGAAAAAACTAAAAAATAAGTAGGTATAATATAAACCGAATAAATAAATAAATAACAACTTTATTTTTAAAAAAAAAGGTGGGTAAGTGGATGCAGGCCCGGATTAAAACTATCGTAGGCCCTAGGCAGTTTAATAGAGTGTTCCACTGGGTAACTTCCCTAATCTTATTATTCATATAATTTACCACTTACTTGTCACCTATCAAACCCACTTATTATACTAAGATTGTAGATTACCTTAAATAAATAAAAAAAAAAAGGCCCTAGGCAGTAGGCACAGTAAAAATATTCACTGCATAAAAATCAAATCTAAACTTTTATTACTTTTTATATGATAACAATTTTAACAGATCTTAAAAACAATTAATTTTACACCAAATATTATATACAGATATAAACTATCGTAGGCCCTAGGCAGTAGGCACAATACATTTAAACATTTAGTGCATACACGTTAATATGGCCCTGTAATGTCCAGTGTTTAAATAGTTAAGAAACCTTCTGTTTAAGAGAGGAAGTGTCGAATCTTAGTGACTTAGTGTTAATCCATTAAAAACAAAAATATTTACAGCATAAAAATCAAATCTAAACTTTTATTACTTTTTATAACAGATCTTAAAAACCATTAATTTTACTCCAAATATTATAATATAATATTACATTTATATATTATACAAATGTATTATAATATATTGTCAAAAACTATAAAAAACAACTTATTTTATACATTTTGCATATTTCTTTAATAAGTTTAATACAAAAGACAAAATTATAATAAAAAAGGTGGGTAAGTGGATTTCGCTCTGCTGTACAGTAGGTTACAAGTGGGTCACTGTATAATGGATGGTATTAAATTTGAATTCAATGATATAATATCATTGTATAAGAAAAACGATTCTGAGCGGAGACGGTATGTTAGTCTAGGTATAAGACATAATATTATATTAGGTACCTATAATAAATTCCAAATTAATCATATCACAATATTCATTGTAACGCGTTATACATCAACAACAAACCGTGGTACTATCATAGATATATAATAGTATACTTTAGAAGTTTCAAGTACCCACAAGTAATATTATACAATCACAACAAAATAACTAAAATAGTTATTCCAGGTTTTTTAATATGTAATTTCGTCCAAATTTGAACTTAAAATGACTATAAAAATAAACTGTGCTTATGTATTTCTTAGAATTTTTAGTAACAGAATTAAATATTTACGTGAAATCTTGTTTTAAATTTTCAATCTTTAGATATAAAAGTTGAACATTTTATAAATTTTTAACTACAAAATAATTTTTCAAATTAAAATTTGATAAATTTTGTCAAAATTTGATCTTTAAATGCTTATAAAAAAAAATTGTGCCTATGTATTTTTAATATTTTTCAACTGATATTGTAACAATATATCAGGAGCTTTGTATTAAATTTATACACTTTTGGCCCAACA
>NC_042496.1:22949929-22952772 GCF_005508785.2 Acyrthosiphon pisum
ATGTGTTATCAAAGTAACCCCATTTTATGAAAATAAAATTTAATCATCATGGTATAACTAGGTAATATAATTTTTAAAGGTAGCAGATATTTAAAAAAAAACAATTGTATACCTATATCAGTTAAAAGTTACAAACTATTATATGGCAATATTTATAATAATAATCAAAAATATTAGTAGCTTATTAGGATATCTTCTTAGTTTTATTTTTGAACATATATCAACTATTCAACTGCATTATCTATATTTAATTTTACCTCATTCATCACTTACAAATTAATATTATCTTAAATTATAATATATATATTTTTTTTATTGCTTGCTTATCGGTATAAGTATATAAGTTTTGTCTGTTTATTAAACATATCAGAAATTATTTTCGATTATAGCAGTTTGCGGTAATTTTATATTTTTAGCCGTACCACCCATTCATTTTTTTTAAGTCATATTTTGCCCAAATTAAAATATTAATGTAAACAAGTCACAAAAAAAAAAATTTAATTTAGGTAGAATAAGGTACTCAAATAAAATATTAAAACAATACGCAGAATATTTGAATCATACACGACTGTCGCAAGTTAATTGAAGTCCGTGATCAATGATAAGAGTGCAAATCGGTTGTTGTTTTTAGAATTTGTATTTATTTTAGATTTTAGAAATTAAACTATATACGAGATTACGAGATTATGTTCATTTTCCTTCACAAAACACACATACTTAAATATACATACCCATACATACAATGTGTACGTCCCTGCATGCGTCTAAACTCTAAATATAAATATATTCCAATTTCCAACTATCAATTAGTAAAAATGTATCATTGTGACAATAATTTCTTAGTACTTACATATTATATTATTTTCTGAAAATATTATAAAATAGGCAAGTTTTTGTGCTAATAAAATATAGTAATGGTAAGACGGCAACAACTGGGCACATATCAAACAGGGGAAAATTCCCACCTTGACACCCCCCCCCCCCCACCCTAAATGACGCCACTGTACACTTCTTTCTATTTTTTTATATTAAATGATTTTTCGTGTAACTTTAATGTATTTTTCAATACAATTTTAACATATTATTTATGCTTCAATTTTGATATATTTCCATTCATTTTTTTCGGGACTTTTTTTCCGATTACCATAACCACAAAAAATATATGCTCCAACCACCTTAACACACAGAACTGATCGTTTTGGACTTCTTTAATATGAAAAAAACATTTATATATTAATATATAGTATATTGTGTGGCAAGGGCGGGAAGTGAGCCACACATACTATTTTTTGTCACGCCCCTGCGTTCATGGAAAAGGTTATGCAAGGATCTATGCAACAATTATAGACTATTCTACAAAATATGTTTAAATGTTAATGCGTCATCCAAGGAGGTTATACTATAAATTTAAGATGTAACCAAAAGTTTATGTTTTGGAAGGACCCGTGGTAGGTATACATTTTAGTTTCTGGTTGTGCAGGGATACGCGCCCGGCAGCCGGCACTTTTGGGGATTTCTTCTTTTCCGCCCGGCACTTTTGGGGATTTCCTCTTTTCCGCCCGCTGGACGGAAAAAGGTTGCTATCGAACGCTTCAATCGTGGTCGAAAACCAAACTTTCGGTGCAGGCGTGACAAAAAATATATTTATTTACCTGTAAATAGTTATTGTTTGTTACATTTTTATAAAAATCATGTAAAAGCATGAGCAACAATGAATTCAATTTAAAATCCAAATTTTAGATTCAAAAACTTCAAAAATCCTAAAATGCTCTAATTTAACTAAAATTATCAAATCGGTGCAGGTATAATTGTGGTAACATTTTAATTTATAAAATTGCTAATTTAAAATTACATAAGAGTTAGATAATTAAAATTTAAACTGTATATAAGATTAAGTTGTTACTAACTACTTATCCGGCTATCTACATATAATGCATAAATAATTTTTACATTCTCTACCTATAGGTAAGATACAATCAAAACTTTATCATTATTCAGATACTGAAACAAAATATAACATTATAAATACTTAATGAAACTAAATAAAATAGCACAATAACAGTATAATATTCCATCATGCCCATTTAATATTGATGACATTTAATTATATATAATTCAGTTCTGTGTTGTCCGCCGTCGAGCACGCAATCACTATCAGTATTATTATTAATTATGTTCACATGTTAGCACGATAATACGCAGACCCGTCTGTCATGTCCCGCGCTACTACACAGAAGTCGTCCAAACGGAATTTGTCGTCCTCCTCTTCGTCAAATCTCGATACAAGTCTAAAGAAAAGCAAGTCTTATGTGACGCCAAATCGGTTCGCTCCCCTTTCCGCGATTGACAACCTCCCCGAGGTTTTTAGTTCCCCTCCCGTCACAGGCTCTTCTTCAGCACAACATGAACCTAACATGTCACCATCAAACCACCTCGGCGATACAAAAGACGAGGTTACGAGCATAGTTACCAGCAACACCAATTGTTAAGAGTTACTAACTACTCCTCGTTGAATGCAGATTTAATATCTCTGGTGGGTACCGATGGTTTTACACTTTTACGGCTACCGACAATTGTGATAGTTACCATACATTTCTCAATTATTGCAACGACTCGGATTTAGAAGGCCATACGTGGGCACCCCGTCATATCCGTCTATTCAAAGTGTTTATCCGCTATCAAGTTAAGTTTACTTATTTTCTGTATTTCTCAATAGGATACTACTTTTAAGTAGTAGTATATCTGTTTTTAAATATTCTAGCCGTGGTAATTTGTTATACCTACTATACGCCACTAGTCGTTCGTGACATAATATCGGAAAATAAAAACATATACATCTATGG
>NC_042496.1:22954035-22960578 GCF_005508785.2 Acyrthosiphon pisum
TTTTGTTTATCGTATTAAACACGGGATTTTCATTAATATGAATTTATAATAAACGCTATTAGGTACTAATTAATTTGTGTTAATTATTATTTCACCTTGATCCACACCAATCTTATCAAGTTAGGGGATTTTAAAAATGTATTTTATATTAGTATTTATTGAGTGTACCTATTATTATATATTTCATCCCCCCCCTATCAAAATTCCTAAATACGCCATTGTAGTACATTGTACCTACCATAGGCGCAAATAAGGTTTTGCTCGGGGGGGCTAGGCACCCCTAATGTGAATTCAGCCCCCCCAGATTTATTATCGTATTAATGTAATTTTTGTAAAGAAAAAAATTAAAACATAACCTACGTCGTAGTAGATGAATAATACATAAAAATAAATTTAAAAAAAAATACTTTAAAAAAAATGAATATACTCGTATTTTATAAAAATTGTTCAGAGATTTTGAACGTTTTGTACAGTGTTTAGTATAATAGTATACTGTATAGTGTATACATAATTACATATAAACGATAAACCTATTACTAGTATTGGAAATAATATTAATAGTTTTAGTTTTATGTTTGTGTTTAGCAGGATAATGTAGACAATATCTATAGATATCAATTTCGTTTTAGTAATTTAGGCTTACTTAGTATCGAAAATTACATAAATATTGATGCATGTAATCGGTCTTACATGATTTTGCGAAACTCAAAGAAGAATTAATTTAGTTTTGTAAATATTAATTAAAATAAAATTGTGTACTTACATATTTTATTATTTTATATGATTGTGATTTTTTAAATTTAATTAAGCTTTTATCTTGCGACATTACAGCTGTTAGTGATTGTAACTAAAAATAATAATTCAATGATTATTTTGGATCATTTAAAGGTATGGGGACAAAGTCTCAACATACCTATCATTTTTTGTTAAAAAATGGTAGGGCTGAAGCCCCCCTCCGCCATTAAAATTCCCTATTTGCGCCTATGGTACCTACATTCATTATAAACCATTGAAATGTCTCTAATAAAACTTCGAAATAACTATTGCGTACCATAGAGTAATATGTTGCGTACTAGTCGTAATTAAGGAGTTTTAGTTAGGCAATTTCTAGTTTTTCTCTGTTGCGCATTCTCGTTGCGTGCGTAGTAAATGAACATTAGTGTGAATGTTGTTGTCCTACACCCACCCGTCCTCCACAATCCAAATCATTGTTGTGGGTGACTCTCGTACGCTCACGCACAAGTCCGTTTAAACCGCTGCTATTCGTAAATTTTTACGTCAAAAACATCTAATTTTACTCCGACCGGTCGGATCATATTGCATCGAGGCGGTAAGACTTCTGAAAACTAAATTGAGTTCATTGTGAAGTTCTCTTGAAATTGGTCTGGTCACTTTTTCGGTTTTGTTTAATAATATTTTTACACACTGCTACAAGATTTGATATTTTTCCAACAATTCGAATCAAACTTTGTGGAATTTTGAGGGCGACATTTGAAAAATGCCGACCAATATCAAGGAGACTTCACGTCGAATCAATTTACATTTCCAGAAGTTTTATATCGCTTCATTACAATGATCGGACCGATTAGAGTTATTCGGGTAGTTGTTGACGGACAAATCGGCCGGTACCCAATAGCCATACAATTTCAGTAATTTTTATGATGTTCAGTAGTTTTCAGTAATGGCCTTATTTATATTATTTGTAAACTTGCAGTATTTATACCTAGCGATGGTCCGTTATAGGACTGTATAGGTAATATATTATTATGGTGCAGGTACCAATCTATAATAATATTAATGTTTATCATAATTTTTTTCGATTAAATTAGAAATCTGCCCGTGCTGTAAAGCACTAAAGCGTAAAGCTTAGATATACCAGCTGTCTTATTACGACAGAAATCTTAACAATATTGTATTTCATATATGAATATAATATTATGACTCGAGCTTTTTGAAGGCGCGTAAAGGCGGCGCATTCACTACTGCGTATACCGCGGCTACCGCGACTTTTGGACGGGTCACTGTCAGCTTGGCGGATTCAGTTTGCAGCACTGTAGTTGTTAGCTTCCGATTTATGATAAGTACGGGTGCGAAGTCGTACTGAAGATGACAATAACAACCTTGGGTTGTTTCCAAGTCTCTCGTTACTTTTGTTGAGAGAAAAAAAACGCCAGTGTTTTTAATAGACGGTACGACTAAGGGATTGCGTAAAATGAACTTTTGGAGTTGACAGTATCGTTGCCGTTGGACAGTGTTATTCTTCGTTAGTCATATCGATCGCTCGTCGTAGTAGTTTGTGTGTAAAAATCTATCAACAATGTCCACGCCAGCCAGGAGAAGATTGATGAGAGATTTCAAAAGGTAAAAACTTTATTGCTACCGCATCACATCATCGGGCGACTAAAAATAATCTCAATGTTTTTACTCGTTTACGGTCCGATTTGTTACTAAAACCTATTGATATTAGATTGCAGGAAGATCCGCCGACCGGTGTAAGTGGAGCACCTACTGACAATAATATTATGATTTGGAATGCCGTTATATTTGGGTAAAGCTATATCTTCTGTGTTGACAAAGACAAACATTCCAGCTTAAAATGTTTTCTAGGCCACATGATACACCATTTGAAGATGGTACGTTTAAATTGACTATTGAGTTTACTGAAGAATATCCAAATAAAGCACCGACAGTAAGATTTGTGTCAAAAATGTTTCATCCAAATGTGTATGCAGATGGTGGAATATGCTTAGATATATTACAAAATAGATGGAGCCCTACATATGATGTATCTGCCATACTAACTTCAATTCAAGTACTTAAAAAAAAAATCGTAATTTAATATAGTTATACCTACTTTATTGGACACCTTTTTTGGTGTCATATTATATAACAGATTATTGATTATAGACCGTATGTAATCTTATAACTTAAACAAATAGCATGTTTAATAATATTGTTTGCTCTTGTGACTGTCATGGCAAAGATAAGAAATACCATCGTTAATTTAGGTAATACAATAAATCAGTCGATAATTATTTTTAGCCACTTGTTAATTTTTTTCTCTACTACTAAATAGTTTTGATAAATATATCATTATTTCTTCAAAACAGGTGCCTAATAAAGTAGATATTTATAACTTGACAGATTTTTCATATTTTGTATTTTTTTCACATTTAGTCATTACTAAGTGATCCAAATCCAAATTCGCCAGCTAATTCGATGGCCGCTCAGTTATACAAGGAAAATCGACGGGAATACGAAAAAAGAGTGAAGGCTTGTGTAGAACAGAGTTTCATCGATTAATTTTTATTTGAAGTGCTTAACATTTTCATCTTTAGTATTTATCAAATATGAAGAAAAATAAATATATTTATATATATTATGTATATGTAAAATATGTAATATTACATTTCCAAAAATTCAATATTTTTATTTTATGAATTTCATTTTTCTTTTATTTGGTAAACCATTGTTATATTTTGTGGCTTAAAACTAACATTATAAATATAAATATATAATATAATTTAAAAATAAAATGATTAAACATGTTTGAAATGATTAATCTATTAGAAACATTTAATGAATTGAGTTTTGTTTAATTATTATTTGTTCCGAAATTCTATTTTCTGATGATATGTCTAGTCTTGATAGTGCTGTAAGTATTATTCATTTAAGATTGTTATTTACAATTATATTTTAGAATTTTTTGTTAATTAAGAACCAACTCGCCAAGTGATTATTAAAAATTATAATTATTAACACATAAATGATCTGCGATCATATTGATTTTTAATTTTTAAGTTTATTGGAGTAAAACTACTTTACCTAGTGATCTTTTTTTGTTGCAAGTTAATTTGAGACAAATTCTGATTGCACCATCATCCTTAACTCTTTAAAATATATGAAAAAACCAAAATTTGTGATATGCGTAGTAAACTAGAGTGTCATGTACAATGTAAACAAGAAATTGCAAACTCCAGAAATCCACAACTTAAAGATTTCTGCATATATTTTTTTACCTATCATTCTTAATTTATTACTGTACGTAATACCTAAGTGGCTAACATAATTTCATATTTCAGTCTTCAAGTATTTCATATGTTTGAAAGGGACTTAAACTGTAAAGGAAATTTAAGTACTATAGTTGATGGGTTTAAAGTAGCAGAAATATTAAAAAAAGAAGATCCATTACATTTTTAAAAATCTCACTGAAATTGAAATAGAATCTGAATACATAGAATCCGGTTTTCACTATAAATGTACAAGACCAGTTATAAAACGGTGGATCTCGCTCTGCTGTACAGTACGTTACAAGTGGGTCACTCTATAATGGATGGTATTAAATTTGAATTCAACGATGTAATATACTAATATCATTGTATAAGAAAAACTATTCTGAGCGGAGACGGTATGTCAGTCTAGGTATAAGACATATAGGTAATATACTTATCAATGCCATTAAAAAAAAAATTGACCTATAATAGGTACCTATAATAAATTCCAAATTAATCATATCCCAATATCCATTAGGTACTTATAACATGTTATACATCAGCAACAAACCGTGATACTATCATAGATATATAATAATATACTTTTGAAGTTTTCAGTACCCACAAATAATATTATACAATCACAACAAAATAACTAAAATAGTTATTCTAGGTTTTTTTAATATATAATTTTGTCCAAATTTGAACTTAAAATGACTATAAAAATAAATTGTGCTTATGTATTTTCTAGATTTTTTGGTAACAAAATTAACTACTTGCGTAGAATCTTGTTTTAATTATTCAATCCTTAGATATAAAAGTTGAACGTTTTATAAATTTTGAACTACAAAATAATTATTCAATTTTAAATTTGATAAATTTTGTCAAAATTCGATCTTTAAATGTGTATAAAAAAAAATTGCGCCTATGTATTTTCAATATTTTTCAACTACTATTTTAACAATATATCAGGCGCCTTGCATTAAATTTTTACACTTTTTGACCCAACAGATAAAACTTTATTGATATTTATAGAAAAAAAAACTAAAAAAACTGAAAACTGACAATGTCCATAAACAGCTCAAAAAGAGTCAAATTATTTTCAAAATGTTATCGTCCTTGAATAAGGATAAGAATTTATAAAATAAAGTATATTATAAGTACATTACAAGATACATTCAGTGAAATTTGCATGTATCTACAGTTATTCGATTTTGAATTACAACAAAATAAGAAAATCGCTACATGAGAAATCGAGTGAATATCCAATGTAAAATTTGAATTTCAAACGCTCATAAAAACGTAATTTGACTCTGTAGACATTTTTTTTTGATAAAGGTAGATAATCAAGGAATCTGTATTACATTTTAAAATCTTAGTTTCAAAAAGAAAAATTTTTTCGAATTATTAACTCAAAATAATTTGCTAATTTTCGTGATTTTTCCATATTTTGTCAATTTTTGAACTTTAAATGCTAATAAAAAAAAACGGTGACTAAGGATTTTTAATGTTTTTCAAATGCCATTGTAACAATATAGTAGGAGCCTTGTAGTAAGTTTTCAAGTATTTTTACTCAACAATAAAGTTTTATTGATATTCATAGAAACAAAACTAATAAAATTGAAAACTGAAAATGTCCCTAAACAGTTTAAAACAAATCAATATATTTGTGAAAAATCGATTTTGCTAAAAAATTCCCGTTTTTCCTTAATTTTTCTTTTGTTTTTCACGGCGCTTTTGAAAATTACTGGGAATTTTGAATTTTGACCCAATGCACCAACAATATTCACCGAAGTTAAAAATCGAAGTTCTATTTCGACTACTTATCATGTAGTCAAAAAAAAAAGGAGGGTAAGTGGATGTCACTCTGCTGTACAGTTGATTACAAGTGGGTCACTGTATAATGGATGGTATTAAATTTGAATTCAAAGATATAATATCATTGTATAAGAAAAACGATTCTGAGCGGAGACGATATATCGGTCTATAGGTATAAGACATATTTTTTTAAGTATATAATTATCTATGGTATTAAAAAAAAAATTGACCTGTAATAAATTCCAAATTAATCATATTAGGTATTTAATATAACACGTTATACATCAACAACAAACCGTGATACTATCATAGATATATAATAGTATACTTTAGAAGTTTCATGTACCCACGAATAATATTATACAATCGCAACAAAATAACTAAAATAGTTATTCTAGGTATTTTAATATGTAATTTCGTCCAAATTTGAACTTAAAATGAGTATAAAAATAAACTGTGCTTATGTGTTTTTAGATTTTTTGGTAACAGAATTAAATATTTACGTGGAATCTTGTTTTAAAATTTCAATCCTTAGATATAAAAGTTGACCATTTTATAAATTTTTTTTTAAAAAAATTGTGCCTATGTATTTTTAATATTTTTCAACTGCTATTGTAACAATATATCAGGAACCTTGCATTAAATTTTCACGCTTTTTTACCCAACAAACAAAATTTTATTGATATTTATAGAAAAAAAAACTAAACAAATTGAAAACTGACAGTGTCCGTAA
>NC_042496.1:22960628-22977923 GCF_005508785.2 Acyrthosiphon pisum
TTCAAACGCTCATAAAAATTTAATTTGACTTTTTTGTAGACATTTTTTTTTTGATAAAGATAGACAATATTATGAGGAATCTTGTATTAAATTTTCAAATCTTAGATTTAAAAAGAAAAATTTTTACCAATTCTTAACTAAACATAATTTGCTAATTTTCGTGATTTTTCCATATTTTGTCAATTTTTGAACTTTAAATGCTAAAAAAAAAACTGTGACTAAGAATTTTTAATATTTTTCAAATATCACTGTAACTATATAGTAGGAGACTTGTATTAAATTTTCAAGTATTTTTATTCAACAAATAACGTTTTATTGACATTCATAGAAAAAAAAAAAGAATAATATTGGAAACTTAAAACGTTCCTAAACAGTTCAAAACGAATCAAAATATTTTGAAAATTTTATCATGTAGAGAAAATGGAAATATAAACAACCAGTGAAAATGTCATGTATCTACGGTCATTTGTTTTAAAGTTACACCAAAAACCAAAATCAATTTTCTCGAAAACAGGTTTTGCGTAAAAATTCCCGTTTTTTCTTAATTTTTCTTTTGTTTTTATTAGTACCTAACTTTATGTAATCCATGCCAATGGAGCTGTTGTATATCTAGCAGCATATTTTGTAAAATTATATGACTTTTTCAGAATACTGTAAAATACTTAAAAAATCATTAAACACAACTCGAATGTTTGCTAATGAACAGGTAAACTATGGTTTATAATATAACTAATAAAAATTGATTTTATTATCTGCCGTATTAAATTCTATGTATACATGACTGTTAGAGGTGCACTGAATTCAGCAATGGATGATGAAATGGAACGCGATGAAAGGGTTTTCATTTTAGGTGAAGAAGTAGCAATGTATGATGGTGCTTATAAAGTTTCTAGGCGATTGTACAAAAAATATGGGGAAAAACGTGTGACTGATACACCAAATATTACGGAAATTGGATGTGCTGGAACTGCTGTTGGAGTACAAATGGTAATACATTTAATTTAAGTATTAATTTTTACAACTTTAAAAATCCATTACTTTATGTAGAAATTATTCTTTTATATTGGAAAGTTCCATATTCATCTATCTTACTGTTTTTAGGCTGGCTTAAGACCAATGCGTGAGTTCATGACATTCAACTTTTCATTGCAAGCCATTGACCATGTTATTAATTCTGCTGCAAAAACTTTTAACATATCTGCTGGCATATGGTAATAAAATTAATAATTTTGTAATAAGTAAACTACTAAATATTATTATTGTTTTAATATGGTGCAACATCCAAGCCCGGATTAGGATAATTTTGGGCCGAGGGCCAAAATATTTTAGGAGCCCATAAACATATTTAAAATATTGGTGACCCACAAATAAATATATTTTAAATACAACAACAATTTTGATATTATAACATTAATATTATATGTCTTCAGTACTTATATTTGTAAAACAAAACACTATTATAAAACGTTAATATTCCCCACTTTTATGTTATTTCAACGCCTAGATAGTGCCAATTGTCAAGTTATATGAGTACATGACTTCAACTGACAACTGTACATCCTTTCGTACAAAAACAACGTAACTACGATTCATTTGGCTCCAAGGGCCCACTATTGTTTGTTGTCCATTGTGGGTCCGGGGCCATGACCTCCTTCATCCGGGCTTGGTTTCACTGTTTGCTTTCTTTCTTTGACTCGAGCTCAACAAAGACAAGACACATCCAAAACTAAATTGTTTTTTTAAATCATCTTAATGTAAAATCATCTAACTAAAAATTTTAGAAGTTAACACTGTTGAGAGTTTGACATATAATTTTATCTAAATAAGGCCTCAACAAAACTGAATAGCTTTTTAAAATTTTTATTTTTATTTTTAAATTAATGCTAAGCCAAAAAATATAAACCAATAGTAGGTTGATACTTTATTAATGTATTATATACTAATTTGAATTAGTTTATTTTATTTGAAAAAATCTAATTTTAGGTAAATGTACTAATTATGTTTAGAGGACCAAATGGAGCAGAAGCTGGTGTGGCTGCTCAGCATTCTCAATGTTTCGGAGCTTTGTACAGTCTATATCCAGGTTTAAAAGTAAATTAATATATTAATATCAATGCATGTTTGCCTAGATAACTAATTATTCAGTGTCTTTGAAACTGGATATATACTAATATACATAATATTATTTATAAAAAGTTGTACATTATATTATAATTTGTAACTTTAGGTTATCTTTCCATATAGTTCTGAGGACGTTAGAGAATTGTTAAAGGCAGCAACCCAAAATCCAGATCCAGTTGTGTGTTTAGAAAATGAATTATTATATAGTAATCAATATCCAATTACAGATGAAGTATTAGACAAAGATTTTTTACTACCTATTGGAAAAGCTAAGATTGAAAGAAAGGGTAAAACTTAAATTATTATGTTTTTAGGTTAGAATTAATATTATTTGTTTTAATTTTATTTAAAGGTGCCCATATCACATTTGTGGCAAACTCCACTGGAGGCTTTGGACGCAGCAAAATAATTATCTTCAGTTGGAATTGAGACAGAAATTATAAATTTACGTTCATTAAGACCACTTGATATTAATACAGTTATACAAACAGTGATTCGAACAAATCATGTTATATCTATAGAACAATGCTGGTATTAGATCAGTAATAGGTAGCTGCTAAAATTATGGAGAGTAAGATATAAAACCACTATTTTCATGTTCATATTTTTTTGAATCAATTTGAACAAAATATGGTTATTTATTTCAGGTGAGGTGTTCTATCACTTAGATGCACCATATTTATAAGAATGACGGTACAAATGTTCCAATGTCATATACCAAATTATTAGAAATTGCTGCATTGTCTCAAATAAATAATACAGTTGATGCTGCTAAAAAGTTATTAGGTATTTAAACCTTGTATAAATCTTAATGTAACAAATAAAATCTGATTTAATATTTAGGTGCAATTTGGCTAGGTTTTAGTACTGTTTTATTCAAAAAAAAAAAAATATGTATAAACTATGAGTAGTGGATTATTTAAGTTTTTATTTTAATAGTTCTAAAATAAAACACACAAACAATCATAGCTGAATTTTATAAATACACTAGATAATTGTTTGGTTGATTATATAAAGCCAGTATATAAAAATATATAAGCCGTTTATAATTATAAAATATACAAATATTTTTATTGGATAAAAAAAAAACATTAATCTATTGGAAAGGAAAACATTCACCATTCAAAATAATGAATTATTGATTTTATTATTAATTATTTTTTTAAGTATAACATGACAAATAATACAATATTATTATACCTTCAGATTTTTTTTAATGTACTTGCTTAATCTCTTTGAGCAATTTGAGTTAAATGACGATCGATTTCTTGTTCACTTAAGACCCTGTGTTAAAAAAAAAAAAAAAAAAAAAAAAATGACTTATTAAAATGTGTACTCCAGATAATTGTTGGTGATTGGGGAATGGTGGCTAGCCCCTTTAATATTATTCAATACTTTCCCATGAAATGCTTGGGAGTTTTAATAAAACCGTAGAAACAATTTTAATTCTCCCCTTCAAAAATAATAATAAATATATCAAATGGCTATCAATGCTCCACATGATTCAAGTTGTACCCGTATGTATTGGTTCTGTTTTACTAATGTATAACATACCAAAATGTAAGCTCAACAATTTCAATTTGTGTGGGGTTAGCTTTAATATTAAGGATAATTTACCTATTAACAAATTTAAAGGTAAGAACATTATCTATGTTGTAATGTTGATTTTTAACAATATTTTTCATTTTTAAGTAAGTTATGATTCATAATTTAATTGAGAATTTTTGAATATAAATACTTAACCCGTCAGTGGTCACGATGTGAGCTTACCTCATTAGTATTTTGGGATCCACTTATTTATTTATTACTTGATTCATCTGATACTATTTATACCTTCAATCCACACATGTTTAAATATATTTTTACAACTATAATAATTTTATAAATAATTCTTGATTAGATATCAACGTACAGTGTTGTTAATATCCATAAATTGAGCGTTGCACTTACTCAATAGGTCAACCCAATACGTTTTCAAAAACTCAAAACCTATATTTAAGGGGCACACAACATTCATATGGGTACTTTATAATAATCAGCAAAATATTCCAAGCCACTAGGGCGAAGATGAATGATATTGATTATATTATTTATATTATTATATAATTATGTATAAAAAATTATAAATTCATTTTTAGTGGTTAACAATTTATAATCAAGAAAAATTGTAAGAACATTTTTTGTAAAAGATTAAACTATTAATAATTTGTTGTTGGTTTCAATATTTTATGTTCATTATATAATAAATAATGATGGAAAAACAATGAGGTGAGCGCAGCGCTCACTCAATGCCAATGGCAGGACTTTGCATAGCGATACCAACGACGGGTTAATAAGTTTAAATACTCATAATTCACTCACAAATTAAAATATCATAAAAATCCAACAAAAGAACACAGATAATGTTCTTACCTATCAATTGGATAACTGGTTAATTTACTCTAATTTAAGCTAACAAAATAAAATTGAAACTGCTGAATGGACATTTTGGTATGTTTGCAATAAGTAAGAAGGAAACAACAACACATGTTGTTTTAATATTATTATGATATTAAAAATTGGATTACCTCAAAATATATATTTTGTTCAAAAAAAAGTTGCATACGCATGCCGTATGGTAACTATCTAACTAGTGCATAACTAGCAAATAAAACGTTTAGAAGAATCTATTTTATATATTTTTTTTTAAATATTAGAGTGAATTGACTTGTTATAAAATATAAAGGTAAGTAAGTTTATTATCCACATAGGCTTAATGTGGTATTTGATTTTTAAATAAGTAATGAGCACATTTAAATTTTAAAATGATCATAACTTCAATATTAAAACGTCATAAAAATCCTTATAAGCAGAGGTGATCTCATAGGACAAGAGTCGCCAATCTTTTTTAACAAGTGAGCAACATTATAAATTTTAAGTACTTGGTGATCTACCACTTTATGGCTAATAAAGTAATAATTACTTTACTTTGCATATAAAGCATATAAAGGTGTGTTTAAGAACATAAAGATTACTCACATGATCAACATTATGGGTATAATTAATTTTTAATAAGATCAACCAGTCGGGTATACTACATATTATACGCTGCATACTTTCAAGACAATTTTACAAAGTTATAGGTATGTAACGCTTAGCAATTTAGTATACTCTCAAAAAAATGAATGAGAACACCTCTGCTTACAAGGTCTAGTTAATATGCTTAACTTAACAGTTGATAAGTTAAATATCTTTGCTATTAGATAGAACAACACACAAAAGTACAATAATCTTTTAAAAAATATGAAATGAGTCCAAATTTCAATAACTATTGAAAATTATAAAATGAAATTATGGAAAATAATCTTATCTGGTTGGGATATAATAAAAAATAAAATTTTGAGATTTCTCATAGTAATTCATATCACGTCAAAATGCTATTAATTAGATTTTTATAAATTTAACTATAAATTATAGAATTGAATTCACTTAAGGGATTAGTTTTTAGTTTTTCCACAATTTGAATAGTGAAAACTGATAAAATATCACAAAGTAATCTATTATAAAAAAAGAAAAACTTATTCTAATATAATGTTGATTCCAAGTGGTATTGATAACTTCTGGTATCATACACACATATTTTTATATCTAGGATCAAACTTACTCAAATTGCTTGTTCTCGGTTGTTACAATACCAACTTCAATATCACTAGGTTTAAAATCAACAGCTAAAACGTTTGACAAACATGATATGGCCAACTAAAATGTATTAAAAAAATAAAAAATGTCAAACAAATGTAACAAAATGTACAAAGTTATATTGTAAATGATGAAAAATTTTAATACTTCAATAGCTTCATCTTTTGAGTATTCCTTCTTTTTTTTCAATTTTTTTTCTAAATAAGTATTAGCTTCTGTTTGTTTTGTTCCAACTGCAATAGCATGGAATGAACAATAATATCCTGCAGGATCGGTTTTGTATACCATAGGTCCTTTTCTGTCATCAGTCCCAATTAATATCATACCTTGAAATGAAAAACATAATTTAAGTAGTAAACAGTGTTTGCATACATTTACTATTTATTTTAAATTTTACTTACTGCATCCAAGTGGTCTCATTTCAGCATTTTGTGTGTATACTTGAGAAATATCAGCCATACGACTACACAATGTTTCCACAGGCATTTCAAAACCATGTTTGTATTTATATTCACATGCTTCAGCTCTAGCTCTATACACTTGAGAATGACCATCAGCTAAAAAAAAAATTTTAATTCAAGTTAATCAATTGAAGTTAAAATATTATACACAATTAGAACTCTCATTTACCAGTCATTCCAGTCATAACACATCCAATGTTTTTGGTAATCCGGAACAAATGAGTTACAGTTTTAGGATCAATTAATTTATCCTGAAAAGAAAAAATGAATAAAATATTGGTAAAGAAGAAGTTTCTAGGTCTAAAAATAATGTGTTAACATTTTACAACATTTATATTAATAATACTAATATATTTAATTATATTTATGATATTAGTTTAAATATAGTTCTGAATATCCAACATGAATAAAAACATAAATTATATTTGTAGGTAGTTATGTACACATAATCTAAAGTTTAGTGTAGAACGCAGATTTAGAAAACTAAGATTTAAATAGTTTGAATTCATTATTTAAAAAAAAACAAACAATTATAATTATTAACTTATATCTATGTCTAACAGTCACTATATAATTAGTATTTTAGATTCTGAGTGGAACGAATTATTATTATATTGATTTTACAATGATGTGTTTTTTATTTTTTATTGTGTCTGTCATCATCTTTTAGGACAGTAAAAGTGCTTGGATTTTCTTCAACAGTACTTTTTCTAATAGGAAAGTGAATTTACTTGGTACTTTGGGGGGTCAAAAGTAAAAATTTCACAGTAGTTTTCAAAAGCACTGAAAAACAAAAGAAAAATTAAGGAAAAACGGGAATTTTTACGCAAAATCTGTTTTCAAGAAAATCGATTTTGGTTTTTGGTACAACTCTATAACAAATGACCACAGGTACATACAATTTTGACTGAATGTTTATATTAGTATTTTCTATACACCATAACATTTTTCAAATATTTTGAGCTGTTTACAAACATTTTCAGTTTCCATTTTTTTTTGGTTTTTTTTTTTCAATAAATATCAATAAAAATTTATCTGCTGGTTAAAAAAGCTTGAAAATTTAATAGAAGGTTCTTATTATATTGTTTCAAAGGCAGACGAAAAAAATTAAAAATCCAAAGGCACAATTTTTTTTTATAAGCATTTAAAGATCGAATTTTGACAAAATGTATCAAATTTAAAATTGAATAATTATTTTGTAGTTAAAAATTTATAAAACGTTCAACTTTTATATCTAAGGATTGAAAATTTAAAACAAGATTCCACGTAAGTAGTCAATTCTGTTACCAAAAAATCTAAAAAATACATAAGCACAGTTTATTTTTATAGTCATTTTAAACTCAAATTTGGACGAAATAACATATTAAAAAACCTGGAATAACTTAGTTATTTTTTGCAATTGTATAATATTATTCGTGGGTAGTTGAAACTTCTAAAGTATACTATTATATATCTATGATAGTACCACAATTTGTTGTTGATGTATAACAGGTTATAAGTACCTAATGGATATTGTGATATGATTAATTTGGAATTTATCATAGATATCTATTATTGGTCAATTTTTTTTTAATACCGTAGGTAAGTGTATAAGATACCTTATACTTAGACTGACATACCGTCTTCGCTCAGAATCGTTTTTCTTATACAGTGATATTATATCATTGAATTCAAATTTAATACTATCCATTATACAGTGACCCACTTGTAATCTACTGTACAGCAGAGCAACATCCACTTACCCACCTTTTTTGTATTTAATATATTTACAATTAAGTAGGGATGGGCAACAATATAATTTTGTGTATCGATATCATTTCAATTTTTCTAATATTGTTTAGCAATATCGTCAATTGTACGATATCTTATTTAAAATAAACACTTTAAATATTACCTACTTATTATTTATTAAAACTAATAATTACTAATTCAAAAATTAACTTTACATAGCTAATTGAATGTAAAACTAGTTCCTGATATTTAAAACAATATTGACATTGTATCAAATTATCGATATTATTGCCCATGACTATAGTTAAGGGAATCAAAAACCAGGAGTCGCTATCCCTGTAGAGATTTTAAAGCACTAAAAATTAATGCAAGCAAATACTTAGGTATAATCAAACAAATTTTCTTAGGCGTCTAAAGGCACACAATTTAATGATTTTTACAATTTATTTTAGTACTGATTATTTTATTTAAATAATATATAATTTAATATTTCACTTACTGGCACTTTTCGCTGAGTAGCTACTACTGCAACATCAACTCCTTTAATTGCCACTGATGTAAGTCCACCTTGTAATATTGCTTTGATGGCATACTCTAAAAGAAAATTATAAAAATTATTAGGTTGATCATACAAATATATTTTCATTTGAACTTTTGACTTACCGACTTGATAAAGTCTTCCTTCTGGAGAAAATATAGTTATGTGTCTGTCAAAACCGGCACTAGTTCCACGAGACATTTTCTAATTGATTTGTTAATTGCAAAAAAACAATTATTTTTTAAAGTTTAAATAACAATGAACAATTTACAATTATCAAATATTATTAGTTTTGGATGATTTTCAAAATATTATTCGCTATGAAACATAACCTCAATATTATCTTATCATTAAAAGTTTATTGCTTATTGTTTATGTTGGTTACGTTGACAAACATCAAGTATCTAATGGTTGGTAGTGGCCGTATTTTATATTTTTATCATATCGAGTCCCACAACAATAACCAGTGTATCCGCGGTATCAGAGCATCACCCTGCTGGGCGCCCCCCTCGTCACTAGTTTAATCATATCCGATCCGACCAATTCACTGAGTGTCGTACACTCGTACCTCTGGTTTAATGTATACTGCGCGTAATATACCTCCTTACACGAGTACGCGACTGTCGACCATAGACCTATAAAAGACCGTCTACCTTGTCACATGCTTAAATTATGTAGAAATACTCTAGGAGATTGGGGATTGTTATTGGATAATGAAGGACAGCAAATCAAATGGACATATTTTAATGCACTTGTTAATATACAAAATAAAACAGGATTACATTTAGCTACAAAAATTATATCACAACATATCAATTATACCAAAGAAAAAATGCGTGTCCGGTTAGCTGTACAAACCTTCAGTAATAGTTTTGCAGATGCGATTGAATATTGTATGAATGATTTGAAGCTACCAGAGTTTCAAGGAGCAGAAGCAACAGTTACATTTTTCCGTTTAATGAACAATATATTTGATGTACTGAATACTAGGAATTTTTTAAGTAAAAACACATACAACAAACCTATTAATGAAAACAACAAACAATCAATTATACAATTCATGAATGAAGGAATAGTGTACATAGAAAAATTACAATGTCTTGATAAAAAGTCAAATAATGTAGTAACTGTAAAATTATTATTACAATCAAATAGAAGGACATGATTTGAAGGATTAATATTATGCCTTAAATCTTTAATAAATTTAACTTACGATCTGATTAATGGTGGTTATCTTAAATTTATTTTAAGCTACAAGTTCAGCCAAGACCATGTGGAGATGTTATTTTCTGCTATAAGAGCAAAAGGAGGCTTCAATAATAATCCGACAGTAACTCAGTTTGAAGCTGCATATAAAGCACTTCTAGTACACCCTGAAATCAAATCAAGCACAAGTGCAAATTGTCTTGCACAAGATAGTACAAGTATACTTAAAATATCAAGTTTAAAAAAAAAGTCACCAATCAAAGACCAAGATGTGGTACTTGATTTATTATGTGCAGCTGGGACTCAACATATTGTAGAAGATGAAGATGAACTATTAACAGTATACCAAAATTCCAATTATATTAAAGATGTAGTGGGATATATCGCTGGATTTGTGGTGAGATCCATTTTGAAGTGTATTCAATGTGAAGTTTGTGCTAAAGAAATAAAATCACATGAAACAAATTCACTATTACTGAATAAAAAAAATAGAGGTGGTCTTACAATGGCCAACGCTGATGTAGTTAGTATATGTCAGATTGCAGAACGTACAGTCAGAGAATATTCCAAAAAATCTAACCACATAAGTATTGATTGTTTGGTATTAAAATCAATATCAATGTTATGTATAGATAAATATTTTTTAAATTTAACAAAACCACTTTATGGATCAAGAACCATTTGATACAGATGATTAGGTTAATACTTAAAACATTTATAACCATAAGAATCCATCATATTAACACAACTTCGAATGAAATAGACAAAAGAGTAAGAAAGTTATTTACAAAACTAATCCACTTTAAACACCAGTGAAAAAAGGTTGAAAGGAAATACTTAGTTTTAAAATATTATTGTACTGATTTTTATTTTTAAACAACTGTCACTAATGTAATATAAATTTGTTGTTACATTTGGTTATTTGTTACAAAAATATATTGACTAAGTTTATAAAATGTTAATTTTTAAATAAACTATTATTAATAACTAAACAATAAAGCGCCATTTTTACTTACTTTTGTGATAATATAAATTATAATAATTTAATGTATAGCATATAATATAATAATTATTTTAGTAGAGGTAAGTTACTTACCTTAATCTTGAAATCTTCACAGACATACCAGATTAATTGATAATACTGCCCAAAATAATATAAGTATACAGAAATAGAACGACTTCAATAGTTCAATAATAATATTATGTAATGGCACCATAGATCTATAAAAGATATATTATATATCTTATATAGCTGGTCTATGAATGGCACGAAAATAAAATATTTCAAAGATATTTAATATATTTTTGCTTATATCGTCTTTGGTATTTCTAACATAGCGCTTTCTCTCTCGCACATATCTTTGATTCACGTATCTCTCTCTATGCGCGGTCCATTCATTTATAGGTCTATGCTGTCGACCAACGGAATCGTTCTGTTATACTTATACTTACATTATACTTATCTATAGTTCTGTTTTTGGATGTACGTCGTCAAACACGCATCGCGCTTCCCCAAACATGGTAATAAAACCACGTTATATTTTATACTCGAATCAAACCTCAAATGGTACATTATTATTTTTTATATTAAATTGACTGATTTATTCTATAATTATATCTAACCGTTATATGCCAACAACTTTGTTGTACTCATTTAAATTGGTAACCCAACGAATCGACCGACTTCCACGTCCGTTCAGTCATTTCGCGTTATGCACAATTTGGGAGATATTTGGGCTCTCGGCGACGCGAATACCGATAATCCGAACGGGAGTGCGAACTCTAACCCCACACAGATGAGCGCAAACGCCGACGGCTTACCGCGTCCTCTCGCGCCCACCGACGTTTCAACAGTAATGCCGTTAAGACATAAACGCATTCGCATCCGTACGATACCCGGATTTTGGCGACACTCTCCGCAGCAGTGGTTTACACACGCGGAAGCAATCTTCCACAATCAACGCGTTGGGTCCGATCTGTCGCGCGTAAACCACGTGCTCGCTGCACTTGACGAAGATGATGGCGTTCGCACCATCGGAGATTTACTTGGCGCCGACGTTCAATATTCCGCAGTAAAAAGTCGACTTATTACTGCGTACGATGTCTCGCAAGCCACCCGTTTCCGTTCGATCATCCACAAGGAGCCTTGGGCGACCGACGTCATCGACAAATGTAACGCGACATGCGTAGCGCGTTACCAAACGGAATCGGTGAGTCGACGTTAAAAGAGTTTTGGCTACAGAAACTCCCGCCGACCTCATCGTTTCCGGCCTCGACGGTTCACTGGAGTCACTGGCCGAACGCGCTGACCGGGTCGCGACTCGCGGATGCAAGCGCCGGTCATGATCTAGCCGCCGTGTGTGTCGCATGAACCTGATCGCCTTCACTCAATGGAGAACGCGATTTCAGCGCTCACCGCACAGATTGTCGCATTAGTAACGACACTCGGCGTACGCACACGTGCCGCTCGCGATTGGATCACTAGTTCTGATCCTCCGGGCGGCGTCGCGCCGATCCCGAACGCCCGTGCCCTCTTTGGTCCCCCGACGACCAGCACCGACATAAAACGTCGCTCTCCGCTTTCTTCGACATTGTTCGGCTTCGGAGACAACTTACACCGTCGTTACTACCGCAGCACAACCGGCAGCCCCCTTCATAAAATGTATCATGTCTCTTCACCGCTTTCGACTCGATAAACTTTAAACAAATTTAATTATTCAAATGCAATGTGTTATATCTATTCTCTTCTTCCTCGCAATCGTCTCTCATTCGAGTGACACAGGCAATATGTTGGCCACGAGGAAGTCTACGCGTAGTCATAACAACACAACATTCTACTCGCACGCCACATTGGTGACCTTCATAAACAAGCACGCACGCCGAACACGACGACAGCCCACACAGACGGGCAACACGACGACTCCGGCGCTTCAAGCTACACCACGGATCTGGTACTCGGCCGAGCGCGCACGATTGTGCTCAACACCTCGACCACAGAATAGATAAATTTCATCTATTCTGTGCCTCGACTCCCCGGGTCAGCTCACGTTGCGTCGTTGCGCCATCCGCTCTCCCCATAACCGACCGCGACGTACTCGCTCTGCCCGACTTTTACGCAACGACCCGCGGTACTCGGCGACCGTTCAACCGACTATGTTCCGTTTGATCGGAAAGCGCGTACGTCTCCGCCTGCGACCGACGGCCCGACTTGCCACCGCAACGAGACTTATCGCGTGAGTACAGAGTACGAACGCGGATCACGAGTGGGTAAGATTCGCGACGTATAGTCTATTCGTCTGACGCGAATTGTACTCCGTTCGAGTTCTCGCCTAGACGCACCTGCTGTTCGTTGTGCAGTCGTACACATCGATTTCAAAAATCTTCAATCAACTTATCTCGAAGTTCATCTTCCGTCAACTTCGCTGTCAACTTCAACTCATCATCCGCCGACTTCAATTTTCAACTTCCGCCAACGTCAAATTCGTCTTTGATATCACATACTTTATAGTTTATATAGGTATCTGTGATTGATATCAATACACCTTGGGATATAGTCTATGGCCCGAAAGCTGGACGTGATGGACTTACTAGGTATCGACTAACTTATTATCGACCTCCTCACTGGTAGGATAAATCCCTGCCGGATACTTTCGTATATTTAACATTGACTTTATTAGTAAATCATTAAAGTAATACCTTAATATTTAAGTAGTATCTAACTACGGGTTACTTATATTTCAACTGTGCAACCAAAAATTACGTATCACTTGGGTGTCCCGTAGTTAAGTATTACCTAAGTGATTTAAGGTGCTCTTAAAGTATCGGACCATGCATACGGGTGATAATATGGTTAGACGTTAGACCTTAGTCCTTATTTATAAGCAAATATTAAGTGACTTAACTTAATAATTATTTAATTTTGGACTTTTATTCCATCGGACTTTTGTTCGGGGATTCGATCCCAGCCAAGAACGTGATGGACTTAAAACTTACAAAGGAGTAAAGGACTGTCTCAAATTCACTCGTGCGCCTCGCCACATATCTACTAATGGGGCATCCGGCGTAATCATCCGCATGATAATTGCCAATAACCTCCAATTGAAGATTCTTGGCATTTTCAACTAAAAAAATAAAATATGGTGTAAATAACTAAACTTATATAAGTAAATAAAAAAGTAACCAATATTCCCATATTACTTATTAAAATTTCTTATCAGCCACATTTTTTTTTACTATAATATATTAAATAATATTAGATTTTAAGCAGCGATTTAGGTACTTTTAAAATATTTAATTTTACTATTTTCCCATACTATAAATTAGAGATGGGATTTATCACTCACTTAGGTGAACTAGTTCATTGAACGAATACATTTATACGTCGTACCAGTGACGCCGAAGTCCATGCTGACGTCGGGCCGTGGCCCGACCTCTTTTTTAAAAAATTTGGCCGTCCGGCGATATTTTATTTATTTCGTAACTTTAAAATAAGCATGAGTACCTATATTTAAACCGTGATTATGAATAAATGCATTTTAGGGTACCTCTATATTAAATAATTAAGATATTGAGGCCGGGAAGTTTTAAAATTGCCCGACCACATTTTAAAAACTACGGCGCCCCTGTGTCGTACCATAATATATTATATACTGTACAGACAAACTGAACGATACGTATTATATAACTGTCCTACGTATATAGTTCATCGTTCAATTGAACGAATATGTATAGTTCATCTTTCGTCGTTCACTTAATTGAACTAGTTCACTGAAAGAATACGTACATAACCTATACAAATAGCAATGGCGGGCAAGTTAATTAATTGTTATATTTTAATTATTTTAAATTGTATTATCTATGAAGTATTACCTAATTTTTACCTATGTTAAACCCTATAAAGTTGTACCCAATTTTAATGTTTTTATTAAATCTATTTTTTGTTTTAATTACCCAATTATAATGTTTTTATTACATAGTTTTATCTATTTTTTGTTTTAATTATAAAATATTTTTTAATTTATAATTGTTTTATACTTACCAAAATCCTATTTATTATTATAGAAAAATACTACTTAGGTACAAATTACAAAATATAAATACCTGTTGTAATTGGTAACTTATATTTAAAATATTTGGGTAATGTAGCTAATTTATGAGCTTAAAATATTTGAAATAAGCTAAATGCAATTAAGATGACACAATAATCAACTATCATAATAATATGTATTATACTAGCATTTCGGCCCTTCCTCAATTTTTTGGTGGTTTTTCCTGTGGCATTAAATAACTAGTGAGAAAATCAAAAAATGACCTCTAGTACCATATCGATCCAATTTGCTAAAAGATAAAGTACTGAAATCGAAGCACTCCTTCTGAAATTTTAGAAAGTAGAAGTTTTGTATACAGGATATAAAAAAAAAAAAATAAATAAACACTATTGTAAAACCAATAATGTTAAATGCCAATAAATAAAATGTTTAATAATGTTTTAACCAATCGAGCCATTTGTGTACAGAACCTGAATTTGTACCTTTTGTAGTATCTTCTTGGTGTATTGATAAAATAGTATTTTCATTTTTTCATTTGAATAACATTGAACATTTATATTTTAATTTAATAATAAACTCAATATGTTTAAAATTATTCATTCTATGTATAATGTATATACCTTTCAAATAAATATCTACAAGCCCACTAAATTCAAAATAAATATATCGTCATTTTAATAAAACTGTTTTATAATTTTTTTTTTCTTCTGTCTATATTAAGCATCGACCGACTCTCATTACAATTTGTATTAAGGTAAGTAAATATTATTTAGTATTTTATTATGCTATAATTGTTGGATAGTCATTTTTACAGTTTTTCATTTTGGATTAAGTAGTGCGATGAATGTAAACATTTTAGTCCAAGGCTGGTCGAGTAAATATATTTTTTTTTTTTAATCTGTTAAGTTAATTTAATTAGAAAATAAAAGTAACTTAGTAACTAAGTTAAAAATCAGTTACTTTTTTTTCAAATTAATTATTATAACCACCATTTTGTTAACGCTAACAAATAACAAAATTTTTAAATAAATGTAAGTGAAATCATTAAGTACTTTGGGTACTTATATACTTAAGTCTTAAATCAATGATGGATTCCAACTAAATAATTATATTATTTTAGATCCTGAGCGGAGCGATAAATGTATTAATACATAATCAATTGATTATACAATGATGTATATATATTTTTCTTCCATGTTTATTTTATTATTTCTATTTTTGTGTCTTTCACCACCGTTTGGGGCAGTAGAACTGCTTCGAACAGTATCTTGTGCGATGGGAAAGTGAACCTAGCGGCGCACTCGCAAATATTTAAAACTCCAAATAGTGTTCGGAAACTATAAATTGTAAACATGAAAATTTCACTGAATGTTTATATTTTCATTATCTATACACCATAAGATTTTCCAAATATTTTGACTTATCTTGAGCTCTACGGACATTTTCAGTTTCCATTTTTTTTAGTTTTTTTCTAGGCTCCTAGTATATGTATCAAAGGTAGATGAAAAAAATTAAAAATCCAGTCACAATTTTTTTTTATAAGCATGTAAAGTTAAAATATTGACAAAATACGTAAAAATGACGTAAATTTGCAAATTATTTTGAGTTAGAAATTCATAAAAATTTTCTTTTTAAATCTAAGATTTGAAAATATAATCCAAAATCATTCATAATTTGTCTACATTTATCAAAAAAAAATGTCTTCAAACAAATCAAATTAAATTTTTATGAGTGTTTGAATTTCATATTTTTACAAGATTGGATATTTTTAAATATTAAAATTTAAAAGTCCAGTCACAATTTTTTTTAGAATCATTTAAAGTTCGAATACCAACAAAATACGTAAAATGTGCAATTTATTTTTAGTTTGAAATTCATAAAAAATGTTCTATTTGGAAATGTAATACAAGACTCTTCATAAGTTTGTCTACATTTATCCAAAAAATAAAAATGTCTACAAGCTAATCAAATTAAATTTTTATGAGCGTTTGATGTTCATATTTCATATGTTCATATTCACTCGATTACTTATGTAGCGATTTTGTTATTTTGTACATACATGAACATTTTACTGAATGTTCATATTTTCATTTCCTATACACCATAAAATATAAAAATATTTTGACCCTTTTTAAGCTGTTTACGGACAGTTTTCAATTTTTTTTAGTTTTTTCTATAATTGTCAAATATTTAAAATGATATTTGTTTGTTAAAAATTCATGAAAATGTAATACAAGTCTCCTGATATATTGTTACAATAGCAGTTGAAAAATATTAAAAATACATAGGCACATTTTTTTTTATAAGCATTTGAAGTTCAAATTTTGACAAAATCTATCAGATTTAAAATTGAATAATTATTTTGTAGTTAAAAATTTATAAAATGTTCAACTTTTATATCTAAGGATTGAAAATTTAAAACAAGATTCCACGTAAGTAGTCAATTCTGTTACCAAAAATTCTAAGAAATACATAAGCACAGTTTATTTTTATAGTAATTTTAAGTTCAAAT
>NC_042496.1:22977973-22981033 GCF_005508785.2 Acyrthosiphon pisum
GGAAAATCACGAAAATTTGCAAATATTTCGAGTTATAAAATCATAAAAATTTTCTTTTAAATCTAAGATATGAAAATGTAATACAAGATTCGTTATAATATATCTACCGTTTATCAAACAAAAAATATCTATAAGAAACTCAAATTAAATTTTTATGGGCGTTTGAAATTCATATTTTTACAACATTTGATATTCACTCGATTTCTTACGTAACAATTTTCTTATTTTGTTGTAATTAAAAAACGAGTGACTGTAGAAACTTGAAAATTTCACTGAATGTTAATATTAGCATTTTATATATACGATAAAATTTTTAAAATAATTTGACTCTTTTTGAGCTGTTTACGGACATTGTAAGTTTTCAATTTTTTTAGTTTTTTTTTTCTATAAATATCAATAAAGTTTTATCTGTTGGGCCAAAAAGTGTATAAATTTTATACAAAGCTCCTGATATATTGTTACAATATCAGTTGAAAAATATTAAAAATACATAGGCACAATTTTTTTTTATAAGCATTTAAAGATCAAATTTTAATTTGAAAAATTATTTTGTAGTTAAAAATTTATAAAATGTTCAATTTTTGTATCTAAGAATTGAAAATTTAAAACAAGATTCCACGTAAGTAATTAATACTGTTACCAAAAAATCTAAAAAATACATTTACGCAGTTTATTTTTATAGTCATTTTAAGTACAAATTTGGACGAAATTACATATTAAAAACCTAGGATAACTATTTTAGTTATTTTGTTGTGATTGTATAATATTATTCGTGGGTACTTGAAACTTCTAAAGTATACTATTATATATCTATGATAGTACCACGGTTTTTTGTTGATGTATAACGCGTTATAAGTACCTAATAAATATTATGATATGATTAATTTGGAATTTATTATAGGTACCTAATATAATATTATGTCTTATACCTAGACTAACATACCGTCTCCGCTCAGAATCGTTTTTCTTATACAATGATATTATATCATTGAATTCAAATTTAATACCATCCATTATACAGTGACCCACTTGTAACCTACTGTACAGCAGAGCGAAATCCACTTACCCACCTTTTTTAATTTATAATTGTTTTATACTTACCAAAATCCTATTTATTATTATAGAAAAATACTACTTAGGTACAAATTACAAAATATAAATACCTGTTGTAATTGGTAACTTATATTTAAAATATTTGGGTACCTAATGTAGCTAATTTATGAGCTTAAAATATTTGAAATAAGCTAAATGCAATTAAGATGACACAATAATCAACTATTATAATAATATGTATTATACTAGCATTGCGGCCCTTCCTCAATTTTTCGGTGGTTTTTCCTGTGGCATTAAATAACTAGTGAGAAAATCAAAAAATGACCTCTAGTACCATATCGATCCAATTTGCTAAAAGATAAAGTACTGAAATCGAAGCACTCCTTCTGAAATTTTAGAAAGTAGAAGTTTTGTATACAGGATATAAAAAAAAAAAAATAAATAAACACTATTGTAAAACCAATAATGTTAAATGCCAATAAATAAAATGTTTAATAATGTTTTAACCAATCGAGCCATTTGTGTACAGAACCTGAATTTGTACCTTTTGTAGTATCTTCTTGGTGTATTGATAAAAATAGTATTTTCATTTTTTCATTTGAATAACATTGAACATTTATATTTTAATTTAATAATAAACTCAATATGTTTAAAATTATTCATTCTATGTATAATGTATATACCTTTCAAATAAATATCTACAAGCCCACTAAATTCAAAATAAATATATCGTCCTTTTAATAAAACTGTTTTATAATTTTTTTTTTCTTCTGTCTATATTAAGCATCGACCGACTCTCATTACAATTTGTATTAAGGTAAGTAAATATTATTTAGTATTTTATTATGCTATAATTGTTGGATAGTCATTTTTACAGTTTTTCATTTTGGATTAAGTAGTGCGATGAATGTAAACATTTTAGTCCAAGGCTGGTCGAGTAAATATATTTTTTTTTTTTAATCTGTTAAGTTAATTTAATTAGAAAATAAAAGTAACTTAGTAACTAAGTTAAAAATCAGTTACTTTTTTTTCAAATTAATTATTATAAACACCATTTTGTTAACGCTAACAAATAACAAAATTTTTAAATAAATGTAAGTGAAATCATTAAGTACTTTGGGTACTTATATACTTAAGTCTTAAATCAATGATGGATTCCAACTAAATAATTATATTATTTTAGATCCTGAGCGGAGCGATAAATGTATTAATACATAATCAATTGATTATACAATGATGTATATATATTTTTCTTCCATGTTTATTTTATTATTTCTATTTTTGTGTCTTTCACCACCGTTTGGGGCAGTAGAACTGCTTCGAACAGTATCTTGTGCGATGGGAAAGTGAACCTAGCGGCGCACTCGCAGGAGGTTAAAATTTAAAACTCCAAATAGTGTTCGGAAACTATAAATTGTAAACATGAAAATTTCACTGAATGTTTATATTTTCATTATCTATACACCATAAGATTTTCCAAATATTTTGACTTATCTTGAGCTCTACGGACATTTTCAGTTTCCATTTTTTTTAGTTTTTTTCTAGGCTCCTAGTATATGTATCAAAGGTAGATGAAAAAAATTAAAAATCCAGTCACAATTTTTTTTTATAAGCATGTAAAGTTAAAATATTGACAAAATACGTAAAAATGACGTAAATTTGCAAATTATTTTGAGTTAGAAATTCATAAAAATTTTCTTTTTAAATCTAAGATTTGAAAATATAATCCAAAATCATTCATAATTTGTCTACATTTATCAAAAAAAAATGTCTTCAAACAAATCAAATTAAATTTTTATGAGTGTTTGAATTTCATATTTTTACAAGATTGGATATTTTTAAATATTAAAATTTAAAAGTCCAGTCACAATTTTTTTTTAGAATCATTTAAAGTTCGAATACCAACAAAATACGTAAAATGTGCAATTTATTTTTAGTTTGAAATTCATAAAAAATGTTCTATTTGGAAATGTAATACAAGACTCTTCATAAGTTTGTCTACATTTA
>NC_042496.1:22981243-22983464 GCF_005508785.2 Acyrthosiphon pisum
TCATATTCACTCGATTACTTATGTAGCGATTTTGTTATTTTGTACATACATGAACATTTTACTGAATGTTCATATTTTCATTTCCTATACACCATAAAATATAAAAATATTTTGACCCTTTTTAAGCTGTTTACGGACAGTTTTCAATTTTTTTTAGTTTTTTCTATAATTGTCAAATATTTAAAATGATATTTGTTTGTTAAAAATTCATGAAAATGTAATACAAGTCTCCTGATATATTGTTACAATAGCAGTTGAAAAATATTAAAAATACATAGGCACAATTTTTTTTATAAGCATTTGAAGTTCAAATTTTGACAAAATCTATCAGATTTAAAATTGAATAATTATTTTGTAGTTAAAAATTTATAAAATGTTCAACTTTTATATCTAAGGATTGGACATTTAAAACAAGATTCCACGTAAATAGTTAATTCTGTTACCAAAAAATCAAAAAAATACATCAGCACAGTTTATTTTTATACTCATTTTAAGTTCAAATTTGGACGAAATTACAAATTAAAAAACCTAGAATAACTATTCTAGTTATTTTGTTATGATTGTATAATATTATTCGTGGGTGCTTGATACTTCTAAAGTATACTATTATATTATATTTATGGTAGTTTCACGGTTTGTTGTTGATGTATAAAGCGTTATAAGTACATAATGTATATTGTGATATGATTAATTTGGAATTTATTATAGATACCTATTGGTCAATTTTTTTTTTAATACCATAGATAAGTATAAAATATGTCTTATAGCTAGACTGACTTATTATTTCCGCTCAGAATTGTTTTTCTTATACAATGATATATCATTGAATTCAAAATGAATACCATCCATTATACAGCTAGTGACCCACTTGCAACCTACTGTACAGCAGAGCGACATCCACTTGCCCACCTTTTTTTTTTATATATACAAAGTTTAATTATATAAATATGTTGGTTAAATTTAGTTTAGGAGCAAAGACTGCAACTTATAAAAAAAGTATTATTTGGCGATAAATAGGTACCTAGTTTAAAAAAAAAAATTTAATTGTTTTTAAATTAATAAAAATATGGTTTTTAACACTTTTTTTTAAAGTTATTTTAGTGTTTCAAGTTACCTTCCACAAATGATTAAATTCAAATTGCATTTGAAAAAACGCATGTTCCAAGTAACCCAAAACTCCAGGTGACTGGAACAAGCCTTTTTTATTTTTTTTACCTTAATTTACTTAAGAACTTTATTTTATTTTTTGCTCAACCCATTCCTTGGAGGTGTGTTACACTGCATGTCTGCATGATTTTTTGTCATTTGTGCCTGAATGATAATACAAAAAACTCACGCGGTTCTATACTTCTATGTACTTAATTTTAATTAGAGCTGTCATACCCAAATCAGTATAATTATAAATTTATCTTTATGTGCCAATGAGTATATAGTAATTTACACTTTTCATTTTTGAGTTAATCTTTATTACACAGTGTAAGTTTTGATATAAAAATGTATGTATAAAGTAGTCAATTCTTTTATTATTAACTTGTAATCCCTGAGTATATATTATACAATTATTATATGCATTTAATGTATACAAATTTGTTTAAAGTATATTACTATAATATACCATCACCAATACAATACTACTATTAGAATATATTCAATTTATAGTGGTTACAATAAGTATATGAGTGTGAACAAAACAAAAATAAATATAAATGACTTGAAGTCTTAAGGAGAGTAGCTTCCTGCTACCTAGCAGTAACACTAAAATAGTATTTATTAAAATTAAAAAATAAGTCGTTTATTTTTCTTGCATTCTAATTTATTAATATTTTAAGAATTAACACAGGCAATGATAATTATTTTAATAGTTGTACACATTTAGCATTCATTGATATTTAGTTACTCTAGAGTTTGAACACCTGTCACCTAATATACGATATTTAAATGCCCTAAACTTAGTTTTATATAATTTGTCCATGCACTAAAAGTTATATAATAATATGCTATTGTTAGAGAAACTGTCTAATGGCCAATAATACATTTTGTGTCCATAAAATTCTGTTTTTACTGATTGCAACAATTTTCTTATAATTAACAATAAATTATATTTCTGTAATGTGTAATTTCCAAGTCACCCAAGAGGTATTTATACACATGACTCTTTCTTATTTTTTCATTTATTTTTAACACTGTACATGTGCTCAATTTCATTCCAATCTACACACTG
>NC_042496.1:22983564-22984057 GCF_005508785.2 Acyrthosiphon pisum
TAGAGTGCTTGTTTAGTGCTGGTGGCCAGTTGTTAAGTGAAAGAAGAGGGTCTACAGCAGATCATAATTTTGAAAAAAGATTGTTATTAAAATTCAATAAGTATTTCTAATAATCGTTTATGTATATTATGTAATTTATATTTTAAATGTAAAGTACAGCTATAACAAGTATTTATAAAATAATATAGTCTGTGCATTTGTTATTAATTTGTTTTACTTTATACCAAAACTAGTTATTTTCCTCCGATGAGATAAAAAAAAAACGTTTATGAGTAAGTTAAAGGTATTTAAAAAAATAAAAGTAACTTAACTTTTAACTTAATTTAGTTATTATTTTCATGACAATTTGTAACTTAACTTAGTTACTCAAATTCAGTAACTTTATAAAACTATCTTTAACTTAGCTTAGTTATTTTTTATTTTAGGATAACTTAACTTTAACTAGTTAAAAAAAAATGGTTAACTTACCCAGCTTTGATTTTTATTTGGTTTA
>NC_042496.1:22984107-23037491 GCF_005508785.2 Acyrthosiphon pisum
ATGTTATAACATTTATTTAGTAAAATTGAGAGGATCCTAATTTTATTTTTTTCACATTTTGATTAAACTATTCAATAGATGAGATGTTATGTGGATGATTATTGTTGAGGGTGGGTGGTTACTTCTTATGTTTCGCTACACCTATATTTTTAAGGATAGCCGCCACTGAAGTCACCCAAGAGGTATTTATACACATGACTCTTTCTTATTTTTTCATTTATTTTTAACACTGTACATGTGCTCAATTTCATTCCAATCTACACACTGCAGGGTTAAAAGCGGTGAAAAGTTCCTCAATAGGCCTACAAAAACATCGCTGTTCATTATTTACATTACAATAATCGCTTTTGAAGTACTTATATGATTATGGGACATTGGTGGATTGCATAGATAATAATTAAATCAGAATTTGTTTGAAATTATACTTTAATAATATAGGAGTGTTATCAAACAAAAAATGTATTGATTAAGAAAAAAAAATTGTTTTAACTATTTATTGCAGATTATTATTGGTTAAACTAAATTGTCATTTGCCAGACTACATAATATGTTAACAATGTTTATTATTTTTCTTTATGTAATGCTTATTTTTAAAAATGTTTAGATATTCAACAATGAGAAAAAATAACCGGAAATGTTCTAAAATCTAAATAGCTTTTAATGAATTTTGTGTTTCTGATGGAGGTTTAATTAGAATGGATAAATTAGACAATATCTATTAGGTAATTAATTAATATTAATATGTTACACGTTTACACACGGGGATATATAATTATTTTACATAAATGAGCCCATAGTTGAAATCATATGATAACACTACTACTCAAAGAATTAAAGCTATGTAAGTAAATATCTCAATCATAATACAAAATTGCATTATTCAATCACCTCTAAATACCAAAATCATTTTGTTTACTATAACTTAAGTGTATTCATGTTATGCAATCAAAAGAACATCATGAATATTGAATAACTCAATTTATGTATAGAAATCTATTATTCACTGAATTGTTCATATTCACATCTGGGGCATGTGTAAGAGTCGATTGGCAATTCTTTAATTGCATTTATTCCGACACATGACCAATTTAACCAGTGGTTAGTGGTTACCATTTATGCAATAAACCCATTGCTTTGTAATGTTGTGTGAATTATCAATAGTATTCTTTTCACATACACCACACTCCACAGATTGCCAATATGTACTAGCGATTTGGCCAAGGTATGCCATTGCATCTCCACGAAATGGGATTTCTTTTGAAACTGATTCTTGGATATTAATTAACGGTGCATTTAAAAAGAAATCTCTTAAATTTTAACTCAACAGCCATATTAATTTGGTGATGTGGAATTTTTATGCATATACCATTATTTTATTCTTAATGTGTATTCGATATTCCTCCAAGTTACCGTTCATTGGAATCGTATAAGAAGAATTGTCCCCTAAAATAATTGCTTCTCCAAACATGCACGCATAAGCTCCACAATCGTAACCATTTTTTTGCCGATAAACACCTGGTTCATAATAGGTATATCAATTTTCATCAAATTCTTGGTCATTGAAGTTGGCATATAACCGAAATATTTTCATTACAAAACTTAAGTCTTTCCGTTTTACCAAACTAGATATTATTTATATTTAATAAATTTATATTCTTGATATAACTAACAACATTAAACTCATACAGAACTTAACAACTTATAAACACTATAAATTAAATACTATGAATACACTTAGAAAAACTTAATGTTTCTTATTTACTGACTGTCTGTCGTTTGACTTAATTACTATAATAAATCAATAAACGATTATTTTATATATTATAATGTACTATTTTATATTCGTGGATATAACTAAATACATGACTAATATGTAAATGTACGATTTAAATTTTAAGTACGATAATAATAATATAATATTGATAACCGTCAACCACTATCAGCAGAATACCAGCAGGGCAGCGCCAATAAAAAGAGGCGGAAGTCTCCCACCACTTTCTATGGTGAAGTGAGGAACCGGGTATGCGTATCAAATATCTGTGATCATAGTATCATCACAGAATAACTATTGGTATCATACCTATTTATTTAGTCATGATAACAACTACATTCAATTATTCAAATTGAATTGCTTTCAAGTTTCAACACGTTTTGTCCGTCTTCCGTTTTTGATGGCGGCCGTTAAACGTGGTCACAGGGATGACCTGTCTGATGTCGCTCCACTGGCCAAGAAAGCTAGGGAACCGGAAACCGCCGAGCAGCGCGTTCTCGAGATCATCAAATGTTCTGGCAACAAGGGAGTATCCGACGAGGATCTCATCCGGGCCTGTCCCGTGCTGACGATCGACGAACGCGTAGACGTGGTTAACAAGCTGATCACGTCCAATGCGATCACACTGCACAAGGTAAAGGACACGCTTAGGTACAAGTATAAAGGGCCGACAGCGTCTACCCCCGGGGACGCCAACACCGAGGAACTGGTCGTGTTCAATTTGATACGAGACTCGGGCCGAAAAGGTATATGGATCCGGGATGTGCGCATCAAGTCCAACTTGGGTCTGCCACGGCTCAAGAAGATCCTCAAGTCACTGGAGACGAAGAAAGCCATCAAGGCCGTCAAGTCGGTGGCAGCCGCCAGGAAAATCGTGTACATGTTGTTCGACCTGGAACCGGACAGCTCTATTACAGGCGGCGCGTGGTACTCTAATCAAGAATTTGAGTCAGAGTTCATCGAGATACTCACCAAACACAGCTATAAGTTCTTGGAAGCAAAAAAGTCTAAAGCCCTAAAGAACACTACTATACGCAGTCCGTTAGTCAAGTACAATACGTCGTACGCGACTGCCGACAGGGTACTGGAATTCATATCGAAAACTGGCATCAGCAAAGTGAGACTCACCGTAGAGGACATAATATCCATACTCGACCTATTGGTTTATGACGGTTTGGCTGCAAAGCGTGTTAACTCCGAAGGAAAATTAGAGTACCGTTCCACTAAGACTTTATTGAGCCGAAACGCTGTGAGTTTTTTGCCTTGCGGTAGCTGTCCAGTCATAAAACGATGTTCCGATGCTAATCAATTAAATTGTTTAAACTGTAAGCATATGAAAATTTGGACTACAATTTGACATGGTGTTATATGTTATGTGTTATGTAACCATATGTGTATTCAACTAAATATCTGTTATTTAATATTAAAATAATAATTTTATGATAAAATTTTCAGATTTTTATTTATTTATAAACGGGTAAACACCCTTTGAGTAGATATATAATTCATGTCACACATAGTTTGAGTATATTGTGAATTATAAGGTAAAAAATAGACATTTGGTAAACAATAAAATAATAGGTAACAACTAACAAAATATGATGCAGATAATTTGAAATTCAGGGGACCTAGTTAAAAATTCAATTTATAGAGGTTTTCGATTTACCGAGTGTTCGAATAAGCAAGGAAAAACAAATTAATTTGAATAAAAGAGAGTTGAAAAATTGTACGTATATTTTACATTTATTTATTATACATAGGTACATATGAACTTACATATAATCGCGTTTAAGAAAATTCGAATTATAGAGGTTTGTGGGAAAAATTTGAATTGTTGAGTGTGTCCCACCGACAGACTAAGTAATTATACTAATTATATAAGTAATAAGTAATTATAATAATACTGGCTGCTGCGCTGGGTATTAGTTTAAAATTGTGGTTCTCGTAGGTACACTATACACTGTACACAAAACTTAAAATATTCATTGATATTATAGAGACATCAACAATCGATCCGTTTAAAAGCTTGTATAAAAATACAAGATCCCTTATGGCTTATTAGGTACCTAATTCTTTTAGATTTCATAAATGTATTGATTTTAAAATGGTGTGTGATTTTTATTTTTAAGTTTTTAAATTGTTGTGCCTGTCACCACTGTTTGGGTCAGTATACTGCATCGATTTTCTTCAACAGTTTCAGTTTGTTCGATGGGAAAATTAATCTAATTGGTGCATTCGGGAAGTCAAAGCTTAAAATTCCCAATAGTTTTCAAACGCGCCGGGAAAAACAATATAACAATTAAGGAAAAACGGGAATTGTAACACAAATGAAACTTTCACTGGTTTATATTCGTATTTTCTGTTCATGGTACAATTTTCGAAATATTTTGATGTGTTTACCGACATTTTCGACAAATTAATTAATTTTTTTTTAGTAAAATTTTAAAAAGCTTTAAAATTTAATCCAAGACTCTTTATATATTGTTACAATGAAATTTAAAAAAATATTAAATGTCCGGTCACAATTTTTTTTTTATAAGTATTTAAATTTAAAATTTAAAAATGTATAAATGAAATAAAAATATATACTTGCATAATATGATACGTATAACGTATTACCATTGGTCATAAATAGTAATAGTAGTATTTATAATGCATGGTATTACGTATTGGTATAATATTATTAATATTCTGTGAATTTCTGTAAATATTTAATATTTTGGATTATTACCCAGTGGCGGCACTATAGGTACCTACGTATTTTTGAGCCCTGGGCAATATTTTTGGTGGGGCCCCTGATGATTATGGAACTGGATGGTAAATGCCTACACTTGATATTTTGTTTTATACAGCCATACAGGGTGTTTCTGAAATGGATGGGATAACTAGTATAGCGTGATCAGTGTAATGACCCAATGAACATTTTTTTTCTCTTCAAAAACAGGGTTTATTCAAATTATTTTTAGAACATTAACTTACATGTAAAAATAAACACTCAAGTTGCGTATTAATTGTACAATCCTCATACGAATCGAGGTGTCACTGTCACATCATTTTCGAGCTTACGTAGGGATATGCTATCTGTCTCGTTGACGATGGCATTGAAGGTGTTAAAAATAATAAGCAATAAAGAATCAAAATGTACAGATTTAGATAATGTATATTATATTATATCAGTATCGTCATCATCAGAAACGTCGGTCGCATCGTTGTTGTATTTGTTTGGATCGTATAAATTACCAGCTAAACGAAAAAATTCAATAGCAGGGTCTAGACTCACCAAGCCAAAAGTAATAAAAAAAAAACCTTGAGGGGGGGCATGGGTAAATTAATAGACCGATTACAATGTCAAACTATTACCTATAACTATAACTATAAAAATCAATTTTGAGTTTCTCAAATATGCAAATGTTTGAAATGACTGTAATTCAGTTTTTTGTGCTTTATTAACAATAACATAAAAAGTAAGTACGATAGGCAAATTCTGATTCCACCAAATTGTTGAGCATATAAATACAAACATTTCTAAAAAAAAAAAACAATTCTAAAATCTTGAATTTTTTGTATTTTAAATTCAAAAATACGATTATTGAAAAAATTGAGCATTTTGAAGTTTTTTGACCATAACTTCCAAAATAAGTTCGACCGTTTTTGTTTGAAAGTACCATCAAATTAGCCATGCAAAAACACATTATGAAATAAACAAATTCCAAAAAATTGTTGGGGAGCTAAACTGCATTTATGCCTATGTATTATTACATTTCCAAAAATTCAATATTTTTCTTTTTCTTTTATTTGGTAAACCATTGTTATATTTTGTGGCTTAAAGCTAACATAATAAATACAAATAAATAATATAATTTAAAAATAAAATGATTAAACATGTTTGAAATGATTAATAAATTACAAACATTTAATGAATTGAGCTTTATTTAATTATTATTTGTTCGGAAATTATATTTTCTGATATGGTATGTCTAGTCTTGATAATACTGTAAGTATTATTCATTTAAGATTGTTATTTACAATTATATATTAGAATTTTTTGTTAATTAAGAACCAACTTGTAGAGTGATTATTAAAAATGAGGTTTAAGTTGATGGGTTTAAAGTAGCAGAAATATTTAAAAAAAAGAAGATCCATTACATTTTAAAAATCTTACTGAAATTGAAATAGAATCTGTATACTAATTTTTTTTTACCTATCAATTTTAATTTATTGCTGTATGTAAGTTTGCTTGGTAAAGAATTGTTACATTAAAATAGTAAACTATATATTTATTTAATATTATCTTATATTATATAAGTACTGATAAAGATAAGAGTTACTATAATATAATTTGTGGATACTAAAGGTTAGGTTTAAATCTTTAAGTGTTGTTCTTACAATGTCCAGTTAATGTTAACGGACACTTAACCGGCGGAATTCTGCTGGTAATAAAATCTTATTAGCCAGTTAATGTTACCCGACACTTAACCGGACATCGTAAGAACATCCATAAAAGAATAATATCATACCCTTATTTAATATGTTTTATTCTATTTGTCTGTGTACTGTTGTTGCAAATTTACTAAAATATTCCATAGTAACAGGTTCTAGGTTCTTTAGATAGATTTTAGATTAAATAATATTTTAGCATCCATATTTTAATTTGCAAATAGTGTTTTATCTTTAATTTAGTTATTTAATTTTTGTTTAGATTTTATTATATTCTTTATTCAAAATAATAATTTTTGACTGATAAAAATTTCAAAATAAAATTTTTAATAGTAAACTTCATCCTACTTATGACTTAATAAATAGGTATGGTCACAGCTTTGTGATACGCATACCACCCTTGCCACGTCTATCATGTAGTTTTCCGCTTCTATAATATCCTATTCACATTGCTGACTAATGAAATGCGGCCAACTACGAGCAATGGTTCTGTATGTAGAATAGTGGGAAAATGTGTAAACCAGACAAAACTGGTTTTTTGTAATCATACCTATTTATTTAATCATAATCCAACCAATTATAGTTATAAAACTATTAAAATACACACTACCAAAATTTGAATATAAATTATTTATTATTTAATGACATGTATAATTATTACTTATATTAAACTTTAATTTGTTTTATACTTGATCTGTATGTAAAATTTTATAATATTATGTATTATATTTAAAAGGTTAATACACTCAAAGTTAATTTTCAAAAATAATAATAATTTAACAGTTTTCAAATATCTTATACAGAATAAGGACACAAACGCACTCAAATGAGGTAAAAAAATGCACCACCAGTATCAGTAAAGACAAGTATGCAATAGTATTCTTGTAAAGTATAAATATTTGAAAGCCACAATCATAAAATAATTTTCATGATCAATTTTGTTCTTGATTCACTTGATTACCAATATTAACTTGAAGTTCTTCATGATGTCTTTCCTTCTTTAAAAGTGTTATTAATATATCGTTCTCGGCAATGTCATTTGATATTTCCAAATTATATGTGTTAACCTAATTTAAAGAAATTTTATTAATTAATTTAAAATTTTTTTTTTTTTAAATATCTATATAGATACCATCATTAATAAAGACAAAAAATATCGAGCAACTTCTTCTTTGTCTAGTCCTCCAACTAATTCTCTAAATAATTTTTTTTCACCAATAAATTCAAAGCAGCTCAATATACGTGTTCCATATTCATGTACATCAAATTCTATCCTTTTTTCTTCTTCTTCTAAAATTGGACGCAGGTTATTATGCCATTCCTGTACTCTTTCTCGCATTTTTAGTTGTTCATTCATCTAAAGTAATAAAGAATATAATAACATATCTTTTGTTAGGTGAAAAATTAAACTTACAACTTCCATTTGGTTTTGTTCATGTTTTTGCATATCTAGTGCATTTTTTTGATATGATTGGAAATTTTCAATATTGGCGTCCTCCATCGGTTCTTCATTTTCTGGTTCGTCAACATTTCCGAATAAATCATTGTCATCATGAATTGGACTTTCAAAGCCTATAAATCCTGGTTCATCTGCATCAATTCAACAAATACATATTAATTTTACTAAGAAATTATAAATATATTTTTAATTATTGATCCTGTTCATTGGAATGGTCAGAACTATAAAAATGATATCAAAATATTTTTTTCATTTCAATATCCCAGTAGCGTAGAAATACGAACTTAGAATTTGTATAAACAAAATATTATGCATAATATGCATATTCAATATTTTTTTATTCCAGTAAGAATAACTAATAAGGAACCTTGAATTATATATTCAAGCTTATTGGCCAAACACAAAATTTTTTATCAACATGTTAACCAAAAATTTAAAAAAATTATCAAAAATGTTGACTGTGTAAATAGATCAAAAAGAGAAAAAATATTTTCTAAATTATATTTTGCTAATATGAATATTTGATAAACATTTTTAATTACAATAAGATAACCAAATTAAACATACCTCCATTTTTCAATTTTTCTTCAATTTCCTTATCATGATCTAAGAATAATTTTAAATATGATTATTATTAATTCTGATAAAAACTGATCAAGCATAAAAAAAATGTTTAAGTACTTACAGTCAAATCGTTCTTTTTCTTCCTCTGAAAAACCAATTAAAAAATGTGTATTAATATAATTTTAAGAAAGAATATAAGTGACATTTTTAAAATTTACCTATAATGCGTTTTTTTTTTAAGCTTAGCTATTTCGGATCTTTGGACTTCCAGTGCATCATGGATAAGTTGTCGAAATACATTATCAGCATATAATCCCGATTTTAATCTAAACATTTGACATGTTAATTCTGCTACAGTATATGTTGGTAACCACATTCCACCATCCTAGACAATTTTAACATACAAAAAAATATTTAAAAAATGAAGTTAAATCAGATCTACTTTGAATGAGCCATTGTTTTGAGGTGGCCTTTAGCAGCGAATGTGTTAATAAAAATAATTAGATAAATCTGTTGATAGGTTTTATCGAATTTAAGTAAGTAATGAAAATGTATTTAAAAAATAATTTACAACTACTACAATGATTATTATTTATAAATATTGAAAAATTGGAGGCCTAACACCTTAATTGACTTCTCATCTAAATTACAATAAATTAACATACAAATATGGAGAAAATGTTCATCAAACATCTATGCATTAGTTACTTTTTAAGAATAAAATGAACAAATTAACTATATACTATACAAATTGTTTGGATGTTAATGTTTACAAACTTCTTTTTTAGATCCTTTTTTCTTTACTAAAGGTTTGTCTGCAAAATTATTATCCTTAGCATTTAAAATTGGATCCCATATATCATCAGTATTTTGAGGTATTTGGCTAACATTCAATATATTTTCTGGACTGTAAAATAATATAAACATCATTATAAAAGTGCAAGTTCATACTCAAAAGTCAAAAGTACTTTATTTACTTTGGTAGCATTGCATTAGCGACACAAACTTCATCAGTAACTGTCTGATCAAAAATTATTGGGTCGGGAGTACTTGGAAATATTTCATCGATGTCATCAACTTCCATCAAATTCGTTGGTAACTAAATAATTAAAATTATCCAGTTAAAAAAAAAACCTTGGTTAAGCTAAAATTTATATTAATAATATACTGGGTCAGTGCTTTTTCGGTAATTGAGAGGAGTTGCAGATGTGGGATCTTCATAAGTGGGACAATCAAATTCCTCATTTACAGCCAAATCACGATTTAGAGGAAAATTTATCCTTGAAAAATAATATGATTAAAAAAATACAATCCACATACTTAATTATTTTCTATTATATTCTTACATATAGTCATATTTCTTTCCAATATTATCTCCATTTCCAATACAGATATAAGGCAATATTTTATTGTACTTGTTATCTACTTTTATATTAGCATTGAGAACAATTTTTTGTACTGGTGGTTTTTTACTCAAATTTATTACTTTGCAGTCATATTTTTTCACTATAAAAGAATGTACAAGTTTATATTATTTATTGGCAATTAGACAACAGTTACACTTGAGGTCATACTTATGGTAAATGTACTTACGTGTTACAGCGGTGTTCGCTTTAATCGGTTCAAAAGAAGAATAAAATTTTACCTTTTTTTCTTTCTTTTTTTTTTTATTTCCTACTTCGTTTTCTGCATCAAGATCTACATCAATATTGTCGTTTATTCGGCTGTTATAACAAATCAATATTTAGTATTATTTACATTTATAATTAAATCATAATAATGGTAAATATATTATTATTTACACCAAATAAATTTTACTAACTAGAAATTACAAATCCTAACTTCAAAAAATAGTAATAAAGAGAAATTAATAACTATCTAATACTGATCAAGTATTGAAAAATAGTTGTAAGTCTGCTGGGTGCTAAGACCACTTGGGTGCCCTTAAAAAGAAGGTACACTAGAGTTAAATATCATATTCGATATAATAAAATAAAATGTTAAAAAAAATTGACTAAAGAATCATATTTTTACTTCTGTTTGGAGAATGGTTATATAATAATTTAAGGTTTCAAAAATAGATAATTATAATGTATTATAATATATAATTCCTGGGGTCGGCCAATCGGGGTTTGGAGGGAAAATATACCTATGATACAAAGTTATTAAGTAAGATTAAAACTCACTAAGCTCGGAATTTCCCAATAAGTTTCACCATTACATCAATTAATTCATCAACTCTTTTTTGATAAATAAGTATGACATTTTGAATCATTAATGCAGCTTCTACAAATACTAAGGAACCTCCTAGTAGATCAGTATCTACTCTCAAGTGAAACAAAAACGAATCCAGTTCCTGAAATAAAAACACATTACAAATACCTATATATGAAATATTATTTTCTTTGCATTGAGGTTAAGAATTACCTTGATAAGATCATATTTAAGAGGTTCACATTGTTTTTTTTTTGCGATTATATCGACTGGCCGTAGTAAATTTTTAAATGCTTCAGCAAAATCGCTATCATCTTGATATTTACGTACAGACGTTTCCGCTAAAAATAAAAATATATATGATATTTACATTTATGGTTTCATTAACTTAAAATTAATATTTTAGAAAAGTACCAATTGATTCATTTTTTGAAAGCTCCATCATTGTGATATATTGTATATGTTATCTTGAAGGACAAAAATATAAATAGTACAAATTCTGAAATTTGAAATATTATTAGTAATTAGTTTATTTTTTATAGAAACCTTAGTTATAAATTAAAAAATAATATTATACAAACACTGGATAGGCATCTCACATTACTCATTCAGCTTCTGTCAATGTTGTATTATTACTTTTAGTTTGAAAGATAAATCATTCTAAAACTTTTTCGAAAAATAGCTCTATTTACTAGTTTATAGAATGTTTTCAAATTTAATAATAATACAAAATTCTATAATCAGACAATTTGTTTAAATTATATCATGCCTAAGATGGTAAAACACCTATGATAACTCCAGTCAGAGACAACATAAGTGTGTACGGTAACTTCCTAAAATATTTTTAAAAAATAAATAAATATTTAATAATACGCAATTTAAAACTATAATAAGCAAAAACTGACTATATACCTTAAGTTTTTACCTCCCTACAAATTGATCTAATGACGACCTTCACCAGTTTCCAACCACATTTCATTAATATCATATGTAGATATGTAATTGTTTTAAAAAATGTATATCTATTATATTTATACTAATAAACCATTATGTAACCAATAATTAATGCTTTTCTTAAAAAAAATGTTCAAGTTTAATATTTTTATTTGCATATTTTATCAATTTTAACTTCTAAAACTTAATTTCCGAGCATTAATAATAACAATTGTAAATTTAAATTAAAGACTGTTTGTTTATTATTGAGAAATAAAATAAAAGAAATGGAATCATTCAAGTTGTATATTATATAAGTTTATTATTATTTATTTAATAAAATTAATTACTATATCTTAAATTGTACAAAAAATATTTTCAAACCATTGAAATTATTAACTATGTATGTGTATGTATTAATAATATAAGAATATGAATTAAATTAAATCACCAATGACATTTTAATTTGGTAGCAATTTTCTCTAAAAATGATATATGATTGGCATATAATTTCAGATTTTGATCTAAATCTACCCATTTCACTCCAACTGCATCATCTCCTGCGTGAAGTTTTAACATTCCTACATGATCTCCTTTCTCATCATGAAAAAGAGTTGCAATGGTTTCCATCCAAGCATTATCCGTGTTTCTAGGATCATCAACATATCCACAAAAAACTTCTACGCCTTCATTAAATATTTCCTCGATTTCTTTTTCTATTTTTACAGCATCTTCTTCAGATTTTTGCAGCAAGTCCATAGCTTCTTCCATGAATTCTCTCTTCAGAGTAGTTGAAATTACTTCTCCAGAATCAACCATACCACCAGGTAATGCCCACTCACCGGAATCTTTTCTTTGAATAGCAACAAACTGAAGAATAGGTTTATCACTGTTTTTATTAAATACATGTTCATTTTTAGATTTTTTCCAACGAGTAACAATTGGATCAGCGGCATGATTTGGTCCCCAACGACCAAGAACTCCACGGCCAGTTATACCAGTTCGGCCACAAGGATTCAGGGGATAGCCATTTTTAATTTCATACATTCCAGTCAAACTAATTCTATTAACATAACCATCAATTGAATTCCAATTGGGTTGGAAGTCAGATGCATTCAAATCTAGATCAGCCCATGGTTGACCAACAATACATTTTGATGTAAACAATGTTGGATTATAGATGGGATATGGGGAATTCCAACTAACTTTATCATCTGGTACATGAAATCGAACAATTTTGCCATCTGTTTTAGGATAAATGTTGTTTCTACATTTATAGTGGAACATGATTTTGGCGAGCATTTGCTTTTCTTCTAGTAACAATAAAAACAAATATCTCATGTTGGAATTTATTAGTTTATTTATTTTAGCATGTATAACAATGTAAATACTATAATATATAAAAATTATGTGTCTTGTTATTTTCTTTAAATAAATACTTTAGGGCTCTCAGATAAGTACAATAAAGATGATAACATTCTTAAAATCTCATCTATATGACTAAATGACATTGTATATTAGTTTTTAATAGCTGCGGAATAAAATATGTACATTTTGAAAAATGGAAAAACACATGTAATATAAAATATTTAAGTTAACAACTGAGTTTTAATCTTAATTTAGATTAATAGTTTAGGTAATGAAACTATGGTCAAAATTATGAAAGAACGGTATTGAAATAAATTAAATCATGTATTTTATCTATAATTGTATTTTATTTGTTACAAAATATTTTAACCTTGGAACCTAATTAAATTATTTATTGCACATTATTACTTATCATATGTTTAAATTAACTCTTAAGTCTTTATTGTTCATTGTAACTACTACTACTACTACTACTACACACTAAACCAATGATAAACTCGAATAAACATGGACATCGATCATTTGTAACAAAAAATTATTATGTATACCAACGGTTCCCAAATTTTTTGGCTCGTTGTGCTTTTTTTTATCAAGGTTTTTTTCAGGGTGCGCTTCCCCAAGTTATAGCATAATTACTCATAAAAAATTGTACTGGATAATATGGAAATATTTATTTAATTAAAATTATACATAATCTATACCTTTTTATTTGCATAATCATAATTGTTTCAGTAACCTAACCCTACCTACCTAAAGGTTTTCAAATTTATTTTTGGACCATATAAAATTCAAAGACAACTTTGCAAACCAGGTTACTTTGGGAACCACTGATGTATACACTTCATATAATTTTACAGAGATTATATTAATAAGATTACTATAACTGTTATATATACAACTTGAACTACAATATATTAAGACTAAATAAAGAAAATATTACTTATACATTTGGTTAAAAATTAAAACAAATTTTAAGTAATATCAAAAATGACTGTTCAACTAAAAATTGGCAAAGAAAATATTCCAATCAACATAATATGGTTACGAGACAATTGCAGGTAAAAATAATCATAAGCGCTGAATAATTGTATTAGTTTTAAATAAAAAGAAAAAACAATTCATATACATCTAATAAACCTACTTATGTCATGTTTTTTAGGTGTTCAGAATGTTATGACCATGATAATCATAATAGAAAAACAACTACTCAACAATTCCTTAAATCAATTAATATTAAAATCCAAGATTATACACAGGGAGATAACGATTTCTTCATTGGGTGTTAGATTCTTATATATTATATAAATTATTTAAAAAAGTATCTAGATAAGTTTAAACCATATTTAAAATGTATATATTTTTTTAATCATAGGGTCTGATGGTCATAAATCTGCATATCATACTAAGTGGGTGATTGACACATGGACAGGAAATAGAATAAAAATTGAACCAAAATCTTGTTTCGGCGAAGAACTTGAGAAACTACCTTCAAAAGTATCTTATAATGATCTATCTCAAAAAGAAGGGCAAAAAAAATTGATAAAATCAATTTTAAAATATGGTGTAGGAATTGTAACAAATGCAAGTAAATATTAAAATATTATTATAAAGTTTTGTTTTAATAATATTAAGTTGTCAACTTGCATTGTTTATGAATAAAATAATATAAACAAAAAATAGGAAGTATGTAATACAGCCAATGGTCCTGTTATTGAGGCTTCAACTTAAATAAAAAAAATTGGTTATTTAGTTAAATATTATTATCTTAAAATAATAATTGAATTAATAAAAAAAATTGAAAATTATAGGTACGTATTTAATTAGTAAATAAAATATAAATTTTATTAAGATATTACATTTTTTTTTTTAATTCATGAATTCATTTTACGTATTGCTATATTTATTTATGTTTATAAATATTTTCCAAAGCTGATTAACTGATTGTTTTTTAAAGTTTAAAGTAAGTTATGAACAGTTATTAATTTATTATAAAAACATTTTATTGTAAAAGATAGTAGGATTGATAAGGTTAACAAAATTTAAGCAGCAGAATTTATACTAACACGTTGACCACCATGTGGCTACCGGCGGCCGTAAATGAATATTATGGTTTTATATTATTAACTTTTCTATGGTACTACAATAATGCACCAAAAAAAAACGCCTCGCTGTAGCGGAAATCATTACAAATTTTTTGATGTAATATATGTATTTTTAATTTTTTTTTTTTACATTTTTAAACTTTTTTCAAATACATAGTATAATATACAAATTTGGAATGACACTGAAAAATATATTTGGCGTACTGATGATGCATATGGTCTAACCGGTGGCAGTCAACGTGCTAAGGGTGTCGATGCCGTTTATTTTAATTTTCCGCAATTCTATAAAATTTTAAAATTATATTTTATATTTTGGTTGCTACCTTAATAATTATAATACTTTTCTACTAATCTACTGTTCAAAAACTACTTAGGGGAGGGGGAGGGGTTAATACGGTGTATTATATCAACAAAAATGACTCCACAGGAAAAACTCTCACGCCTCATTGAAAACTTTTGTTTATTTAAAAGATGTTTAATTTAAACAAATATTATAAACCATTCAAAATATAAGCATATTTTAGCTTCTAAAATTATAATTTTTAAAATCGAGGTTTAATCCATCCTGCAAAATTCTTCTTTTAAATTAACAAAATCCATTAAACCCATGAATACTCTCATGATAAGTACATACTAATATTATCATGACTTTTGATTACTTGAACACTTAGATACACACTAAATTTTTTAAATTTATTATATTAATATAGGTAGATCCTACATTGGAAGCTACGGAAAAATTAGTTAGGTTCATAGCACAACCACAAGAAACCATATTTGGAACAATGTGGACAGTTGGAATTAATGAAAATCATAAAGATCCGGCATATTTAAATGGTCCATTAATAGTACACAATGATAGCACATATTTCAATGAAAGTACTGGGTAAAAATATAGAATAAATAATCATAATATTGATGGCTTAAGTTTCTAATTTATATAATATAATACCTAAGTTGCTAACATTATTTTATATTTCAGTCTTCAAGTATTTCATATGTTGGAAAGGGACATTAACTGTAAAGGAGGTTTAAGTACTATAGTTGATGGGTTTAAAGTAGCAGAAATATTAAAAAAAGAAAATCCATTGCATTTTAAAAATCTTACTGAAATTGAAATAGAATCTGAGTACATAGAACCCGGTTTTCACTATAAATGTACAGGACCAGTTATAAAAATTGATCCAACTTCAAAAGAAGTATATCAAATAAGGTGAATATTCAATTTTTATTTTTATTTTTGTTATTTAATATTGCATACCTACTTGAGCAACAATAATGACGGCGGTTTTGAAAAATCAGGTTCAATATATACGACCGCAGCGCTTTACCACCATCACGTGTTAATGAGTTTTACGAAAGTTATGCTCATTTTATAGAAATATTAGAGAGAGAAGAGATGTATTGGAAGCATTGTTTGCAGCCGGGAACTGTGATGATTTATAACAATTGGAGAGTGTTACACGGCAGAACATCTTTTACAGGGAAACGGATTTTTGGTGGATGTTATGTATCAATGACTGAATTTTTAAGCAAAGCAAGAACATTAAAATTAATATCATAATAATTGTCAAAATATAATTTAGGTAGTCAAATTATTTAGAAATTAAAACTGTCAAGTGTAAGTAAATATTAAAATCTTGGTAGAGGTACTTACAGTATTGTTATTGAAGCAAGTATTTTCAGAGAATGTAGAATTATTATAGTAACATAATAAACAATAATTTAACTGGTGATAACTCGTCGTTAAAAGTGTTTATGAATATAGCACTTAACTTTATTTTAACCAATGGCTATTACTTTAAAAAGTCATTGTCAATATTATAATAATTATCATAAAATAAAATAATACTTAATCAAAAATCAATTGTGACTACCTACCGTATTACCGTTAACTGGTTAAATTTACGATGCGCACTATTTAATATTTTGATTGTGTTTAAACGTTAAAACTAAATTTTAGATAAGCTCCAAGACGGTTATTTAGATAATTTTCAATCACATGAAAGTGGTTACAAGCCAGAAGCCTACAACTTGCTGGACACCGCCGCGCCGGCTATTTTCATTGTTCACGCAGATTACAGAAACAAAATTTAACAACGTTTTCAGCGTCCGTCGTATCTACCGATTTTGGCGTCCTATGTTGTGATTGGTCCAGATACTGATAAACATATTTCGGTGATTGTAACAAAATCGTGCTTCATTTAGGAATATAGCGGTCGGGGTGGGGACGCGGCTTCGATAACAATTATTATTAATATAGTCGGCTATAATAGTGTAGGACTTAGGTAGTTAGGTATATAGTCGGTTACAATGCTACATTGACCTATTATAAAATATTATAAATTATAGGTCAATGGTCGGCTATCTAGCCGTTCAGGCTGTTCAGCTGTTGTCTGTATGTCTATGGCATAAACATTAGAGCCAATTTAGAGGACATAGAGGACATTATACATCCTCCAATGCCCATGGTCTATGGCTTCCATCCACGATATCGGTGTAATACTACTTTACGCCTTTTTTGGGGTGACGTCAAAGATGGCGGGCACTGGGCTCGGATAAAAAAATCGAAAATATTCCTCTGCTTGCTACGCAACACCACCCCCAGTTGGTCGCAGGGTAACCGCCGTATATCGACTCTTAATACGTATTATACGTAGGTATACCACTACGTATTTAAATTGAACGGTCGTTATGAAGAGTGGGTATACGGCGGTTGAGTGTATTCGAGTTGGGTCTGAAAATAATATAAGTTTTAAATTTTGTACGAATTGGGTCCGTTTATGATTATTTATCGAATGTAATGAACGAATACATAATATGGATCTCGTACTTTCCGGTGAAAATCGAAATACACCGATTAGGTATAATAATAGTAATAATATTATCTTATCGCATAATAATAAAATGTGTTGAACTATAATATAGCATGTGAATCTTTATTCTTTCCATTCACACTTCAATTCTATGTTTTATTCTGCTCGCCCAATTATATTTCAATTTATGGGTACACGTAAAAAAAAAAAAATTGAAATCGACGTTTACATTAAAATGAGAAGTCCAGAGGGAAGAAGAAGAAACTGTATAATATCTAAGGAAGATTTCGTAAAGGGAAAAATGACAGAAAAAATATTGGGAATAATTAATTGCTACGAATTTGTTAAATCTGTGTCTTATAAATGACAGCCCAATTCTTAACTTATTTACTATTAACAACTATATGACGATTGTAAATCACGAAAATAAAATCGTTAACACTAGAAAACAAATATTTTTAACCACACCTATAATAACACACCTAGACAGTCCTAAGTCCTAAGTAAAAATAGGATGGAAAACATTTTTTTCTGGGGCCCAACTGGTACAGTAGGCTTTTTAGCACGGGACCTAACTAGTACAGTAGGCTTTTTTACACGGACCCAATTGGAATCTGGAACCCAACTAGTATGCGGTTACCCTGTAGGCTGTGACCAAATTGAGATGGTGTTGCGTACCAAGTGGAGCGATATTTTCGATCTTGGAACAAATGCACTTTACCACGCCCCTCATGCGTTTCAATTTTTTTGTTTGAAAGACGTGTTTTTTAACGTTGATTTCGAAACTACGGGCAGACGGATAATTTAACAAATAAACTGAACCTTGTTAGTTAAACTTTAAAGTGCCTAACACAATAGTGGCTCTGGTCTTAATTCTTTAAACTCGAGGACCTCCCGTCGACCCGTCGACAACTACGTCTTTTAAAAAAAAAATTTTGAAATTCGTGAGTGGCGAGGGAAAGTGCATTTTAGCCCTGCAATATTGCAGTAGAGATTAGCATAGATAAATAGATTAAAGAATAGTGTTTATAAACAAGTAGGTAACATATTATCTTAGTTACCATAGGGGATTTGGGTTATTATTTGTTATTTTTATATAATATACTATATCAGTAGGTACTATAGTACATAATATAAATAATAATATTTATATAATTAAATAAGTAGGTACAGTTTAAAAAAAAGTCTCGCGGGTGGGATATGACACCCAAACTCCCCCCCCCCATAATTACGTCATTATTATTGTGTGCTTTTATTATCACAAAATATTTTATCAATATTTTTATCAGTTTTCAGTGTAATGATTTTTTAAAGATGCCCAATACTATGAAAACTCAGGTTTAAATTATTATTTTCAATTCTGTTTCTCAAACACCATAAAATGGATGTACTCAATAAATTTCGCTCTACAGTTACAAGTACTATGTCACAACTGTCTACAGTTCTACCGGGCAATCCAGTAACTAGGGAGTATGAAGCTACCAAGCATATTGCGAGTGCTGGTGTTGGTATGTATTATTTGTTTCTTTCATCAATATCATTGTGGACTTGTTACATATTTTTTTATTTACTATAATGTTTGGTAATAAGTAATATTTAACTCTTTTTTTTTTTTTTTATTAAATTAGGATTACTTTGGAAAATATACAGTGGTTATAAAAAGTCAACACAGCAACCTGCATCTATTTTTGTATTAGAAAAGAGACTATTAGATAAATGGTCGAAAACTGAACGAGAACACATAATAGAAGTTGTCAAAAAAGGTGTTGCCCAACTAGCCAGACTCAAACATCCTCAAGTATTAACTGTTCAACATACTTTAGAAGAGTCTAGGTTCATATGATTACAATGTATTGATTGTTAAGTTATTTATTTATATAGTCCAACATTTTCAGAGAAAGTTTGGCATTTGCTACAGAACCCGTGTTTTGTAGTCTGGCTAATGTCCTTGGTAAGATGGAAAACACACCTCAGCCAGTGTCAAAAAATCTACAAGATTACAATCTATTTGATATTGATATCAAGTATGGCTTAATGCAACTTGGTCAAGGTCTTGCATTTTTACATAACGATGCTAAGCTACTCCACCACAATTTGTGCCCAGAAAATGTTGTAATTAATGAACAAGGAGCATGGAAAATATTTGGATTTGATTTCTGTTCTCAAAGTATCAATCCAGTAGATCCAAATGTAAGGATTAAACAATTTGGTCGGTTGATGATATTTTTTTATGTATAGATATTTTTTTTATTCAACAGCCCACTTGGCCAAGCTGGGAGTATAAAGTAGATGTCCATCCATGGGCACAACCAACTTTAGATTATTTAGCCCCTGAATCAGGTTGTGATCACATCCAAATTAAAGCCAATGACATGTATTCTTTGGGAGTTTTAATTTTTGCCATCTATAATAAAGGAAATGCACCATTACAGTCAAATCATGAATGGTCTATTTATAAACGGAATTTACAAGAAGTATGAAATTAGTTGTTTCTTTTTAAATTATTTGCTAAAATTTAAATTTAATAGATGAAACATAATACACCAAAATTATCAATTGTTGATGCTGGTCTCCGAGATCCAGTAAAATTATTATTAAGTTTTAGACCTGAAGACAGACCCGATGAACATGAATTTTTAAAAGTAAGATATTTACTTTTAATTGAAGCAGGAAGTCAACTATTTTATTTTTACAGATTGAATTTTTTAATGATGTTGGAGTTAAGACATTAAATTATTTGGATTCACTTTTCCAATGGGATAATTTACAGAAATCCCAATTTTATAAAGGTTTACCTCAGATAATGGAAAAATTACCTCACAGAATTTGTCTAAATCGGTAACTACTATTTATATTTAATAATAACTAAACAATATAACATTTATTATTAATATGAAATTTTTTAGGATTCTTCCGTGTCTTGTAAAAGATTGTGTTAATCCTGTTATGATACCTTTTGTTTTGCCAAATATTTTTTATGTCTGTGAAAACTGTACTAAAGATGAGTTTGTAAACCATATTTTACCATGCTTAAAGCCTATAATGAAAGTCCATGAACCAGTTCAAGTATGTATTTTTTCATCATTACTCATTCAGTATTTATTATTTATGTTATAATTTTAAAGGTTCCTTTCATATTCCTACAAAAAATGGAATTATTATTAAAATTAGCACCACTAGAAGATCTCAAATCTGATATATTACCAATGTTATATAAAACATTGGAATTGGATTCAAAACCAGTTCAAGAAACTTGTCTATCAGTGATTCCATCATTAGCTACTCTCGTAGAAGGCCCTTCCATGAAAAATGCCTTATTACCAAGGATAAAAAGATTATGTTTGTCAACTTCTGATCTTTCAGTAAGTTAAATTAATCTTAATACAAGGCTATTCACTTGTGCAAAAATTCAATAAATGTATATATTCTTATGCTAAATCAATTATCATGTTTATGGTAACACAGCTATAGGGTCTACCTAATATATAATACCACTAAAATCCTTTGAATAATTAGGTAAACATCCAAAACCCATTAAACCAAAATGATTTTTTTTTCCAAAACCAGAATTAACCGTAACCCAAATAATTTTTATTTTACAAATTTGCAAATAATTATTTAATGACAGGCTCAATTATGATAGTTTATATTTGCATCATGTATCTGATGATCGCTCTTTTGATATATTTTTTTTAGAATTTTTCACAACTAGTAGACACCTGTAATGATCCATATTAATCTGAATATTAACTGTTTTTAATGCTCAAACATTTGTTTAAACTACTTATTCTAGTGTTTGTACATAAAACACTCAAAACTCAAACAAATTATATAGGTCCATAGTTCTGCTTATTAGTTATTTCTTATTACTTAATAGCATTTTAATTTGTCCTATAAAACACTAAAATTGCCCAATATTTTATATTAATTGTGAATTTTTTTTTTTTTTTTTTGATTAAATATGAGAATATTATTTTATTAATTGAAATATTAAATAAATCAAGTATTTTTTTAATTTGGATAGGAAGCATAAATATAATAATTTACATATAATAAGGCACGGTTCTTAGCCGTAAGAGATGCGCCAACACTGCTTCTGAAAAATAATTCTGCCTGATGCATATTATTTCTCATGTGCTGTTCTGTGTTCAATTCAGGCTAGTATATTTATAAACCATGCATTTAGACTGGATAGAGCACATTCAACATATACATATTTCCAAATAATTACAATTCTAATCATAGAATTCCATATACATTAAAGAAAAAAACAACAATAAATTCTATTATTTATTTTGTTTACTTAGTTTACTTATTCTCATATAATTAAGAGTGCGTTAAACCGCATACATTCTCTCTGTTTTACAAACGCATAACATAACAAATTGTACGCTCAGCAGTTCACATTTAGCTCTGTTAGTTCAAAAATTAGAGAGAATTTACCTCTTATAAAATTTAGAAGTAAAAATATTATATAGTGAACCTCTTAGGGTTTTTTTATATTTTAAATTTAAAGCAAGTTATGAAGAATTTAAAATTGTAAATTGTTTGTACATTATAAAATACTCACGACTTGCTTTAAAATTAAAATATAAAAATAACCCTACGAGGTTCTATGAGGATCACTAGATCTTACCCTTACATTTTATAAGAGGTCAATTCGCTCTAATTTATGAACTAACAGAGGTGAACGTGATCTACTGAGCGTACAATTTGTTATGTTATGTTTTTGTAAGACAGACAGATGCGGGTGTACCACCCCATTAAGAAAATATATTATGTGAAAATAACTATTAGAACTATCAATTAATAATTACCCAAATAGCTTTTAAAGTGATAGTATGAAACTAATTTATATGTATATATTACTTATTTTTTAAGATAATGTGGGTGCTTTAATGATGAGTTATTATTATTAAATGTATATTTAACTGTTTAGGTTCGTGTAAAATGTCTTGTTTGCATTGGTAAATTAATTGAATATTTGGATAGATGGCTAGTACTTGACGATATTATTCCATTTTTACCTCAAATACCTTCCAAGGACCCAGCTGTGATTATGGGCATCTTAGGTAATTATTATTATTAATTTGTTCTATTAAAGAATAATTTAATTTTGGCATACTTAGGTGTATATAGGATTATTCTTTCTCACAAAAAAATGTATATTACGAAAGAAACTATGGCCCTCAGTATTTTACCTTTTTTAATACCAATGTGTATTGAGAATACACTAACGCTGAATCAGTTCAATGTTTTAATATCAATTGTGAAAGAAATGATTACTAGCGTTGAAACTGATCATCGTGCTAAATTACAACAACTAAATGAACAGCACAGGTACATATATATTTAAACTAAATTGTTTTTTTTCATACATATTTATATTGTGTATTATCAATAAACATTAATTGTCCATCACACTTTGCAGATCAATTTCAAACAGTTTAACTTTAGAAAATGGAATAACAACAAAGCCAAATGGTTTGACAAATGAATTCCAATTTGAAAGTTATGTTGAAAAATCTCCAATTCAAATATCTGGTTCCAATGAAATAACAAATAATTTATCTTCCAACAAAGACAAATCAAAGTATATTTACAATTTATATTTAATTTTATTAATAATTTTACCATTTTTACATAATCTATAAACAACAGATTTAGAGAAAGGACTGTTGATTGGTTAACAATATTTTTTACTTTGTTCAGGTAACATTTGTAGTTATTGTTATTATACTTCAAAGTATCACATACATTGATAAAAAATATTAATAATATATTTAGTAATAGATACAGTTTAATACAATTTACAAAAATTATAATTTTATTGAGACGTTTTCAACAAATAGCTAAATTAACAAAAAAATAACTAATTCAGTTTGCTACTGTTTATTTTTCATACCAAATCAAATGTTTAATATTGGTTTGAACTTTAACAGATAAAATCAAAATGTATACCAAATTTGATGAAGAACTTTAAAAAAATTAAATAGAACTATTGTTAGAGTGAATATAATATTTTTTTGTATTTTCCGTCATTATTTTATCCAATTAATATTTTTTTAAAGTTAGGTTTAGTTTGATATACAATTTGAATATTTTCGCATATGCTGGATTTGAATCCAACTAAAAAAATTGCTATTATAGTTTAGTTTAGTTTGGTTCAAGTTTGTTAATTTTTTTTAAATATATCTTTTTCTTCAATATTAGGGTTTGTACACCATTACTCATTTTCCATATAAATATTCAACCATAACTAAAATTGAGAGGAGATAATAAGAATTTAGAATTAGGTCTACATTTTTTAAGATTTCAGATTTTCAGAAGTTTAATAGTAAAAAAAATTTAATTAAAGATTTATATTGAAAAAATGTTTAGCAAAAGTATAGACATATGTTCAATGGGCAAAGGATTACAATAATTTATTTTTTGTGCTATTTAATTCATTCTAGGACTAACAAATCACAAGATGTACCATTCCGTACGTTTCAGCAAGACGTTACCCTTACTCCAAGTGTAGAAAAACTCAATAAAAATAATCCAGTACCCAAGGATCTCACTTCATCTCTAATTGATTCAAATATAAATCAAATAAGTTGGTCAAATCAGATGAAACCTACCACAAGTTCATTGTCTCAATCAAAATCATTGGGATTTGAAAATAAATCAATGAGTCTTCAAGGTAGACTTTCAGGATTTGAAAACAATTTAGTTAACCCACAAACTAAACCAATGTCCCTTCATAATTCAGCAAATAACTGGAATGATTTATGGATAAAACAAGAAGAAACTCAGCCACAAGTTAAACAGTTGTCTTTATCTGATATAAATGATTTATTGAGCTGAGAAATTACTTAATCCACTAAACAGTAAATGTTACCTACCTAACTTATTTATTGACTTTATTCAAGTATTATATATTTATAATTTCAGTCATTATATTTATTTTTAGGAATTGCTTCTTTGATTCCTTAATTATTAATTTAATCTTCATATTAAGGTCAGACAAAACCGGATTACATTCAAAGCAAATCTTAATTTTCTATTCATCAATTAAAATTAATTAATTAATATCCATCTATACTCTTTTTCAAAAGAGAATATACCGCTTTCGCGCATGTTGAATGATTCAATTTGTGCGTCGAGAACCACATGATCACACTAACAATGGGAAATTGGTGGGGAATGCGCAACACCGGACATAAATTGGTCCCCGGCCGGTACATTCTTTTTTGAAAAGGAGTATAGTTGAATGCAATCAAAACCAACATTTGGAATAGAAAAAAGATGTAAAAACCTAAAATGTTCAACAATAGTATTATTTTAAATTAAAACAAACCACATTTGCATTAAATTGCAAAATTGAAATAAATAAAATACTAGAAAGAATAAATCCATTCAACTATTAATATTATTTATTTATTAACAAATTGTGTAAGAGTAAAACAAGTAACAAATATATTGGTTAGGAAACGTATTATTTAATCTTTAATTTTTAATTTTTAATATTATATATTATATAAATTAATTTTTATTAAGCAGAAAAGAAATAATTATGACTGATATTTAAATATATTTGTGATTTAATTGTAATACCATGTCAAAGTTACTCCAGTGGGAGAATTCTTTATTCTGGGAAACTTGTCTTTTTAAAATTGTAATTGGCTATCACTTATTGTTCTGATATATTATATGTAACAGGTTGTGTAATTTAAAATTTAAAATTAAAAAAAAGTTGTAATTAAATTTTATCTAGCAACATAAATATGAATTACACAATATCTTATACAACATCTTTAAAACTAATTTATTTGTTAAAGAAGAAATAAATTTTAGTTCTCCTGCTAAATTTTTATACTTTGATCCTTCAAAGATGGACGGATACTAACTAGAAATCACAGACATAAAGCACGTTTTATATCCGTGGTACTAACTGAATCTCTTTTAATTTATTATATACAATTTATTGTAATACATATTTATAATTTTTATTTAGACTAGAAATCAGAGTGTTACTTATGTTGAACAATAATATTATTTATTTATAATTTTATATACAATAATGACAAGAAATACACAATGAAGAAACCTCCCACTTTCCAGTGGAGGTACTTTGGTTTAAACTTATACAATATACATACTATATAATTATATTTATAAATTTATAATAGATTACCCACTATTTGTTTTTAATATTATTATTATATATTTATAGACAAGCAGTTTGCAATACCATTTTCTTTGTATTATTACAACAGTAAATTAACAATCAGTAAAAATAAACAAATTAACAAATTAACCATATTTTTAATCTATGTACCTTTCATGAAAGGTGTGAGAATATAAAACAATTTGGTTCACTTTTTTTTTAGAATCAGGGGAGAAATGAGGAAGGGGATAAATCTCCCAAAAAGAGACAGTTTTTTAGTTTTGAGGAATCAAACATGGGGGGGGGGGGGTTTACATTGATGTTAAAAATTTTATTGCATTTTCTCTCTTGTTTATACTTAGTAATATTGTGAATAGTGATCTACCATTTACATTAAGCAAAATGTTTTATACAATTTAATTTAAGAAAGATTAATTATAGATAATGTGTTGCCTGATTAAATTTAATATTTCTGTTACTATTCACACACTGCTTTTCAAATATTACAATAGGCAGTCGCCACATAGACACATCGTATAATAATTGTCTTATTATTTTAAAATTATGATTTATGTTTCCAGCTTCCTTAAATTTTTTTGTACAGTTATTGAATACCAGTGAAATTATTGAAATAATATTATATTGATAAAAAATATATTATAATTATAAATAAAAATGTAATTTTGAATAATTTGTTTTTATTTTATTTAATTTAGGTATACTAAACAAATATCGTTAATAATTAGCGAATGGAGTAACTATTGGGTAATGAATTATGATGTGTGAAGAAGTGACTGGGAGGGTTAAAGCCATAATGATAATAATCTTGCTTTAAAAAATATTTTTATCACCTTACAAAAATGCAGTGCTTGGAAGGAACACGTTCAAAGGAATTAGTTCCAGCAATGTTCAGAAACTGAACAGGAACATAGTTCCTTTTTAGTTTGAAGGAATACATATTGGAATTTTGTTAGTTTTTAAAACATGAATAATTGTGTTTGTCCTATTTCTTGTTCATTTATTCTTAAATGTGGGAAATTTAAATAATTTTTTTTTAGAAATTTAGTCAATATAATTAAACTTATATATGACAATATACAATAATATTGACAATGTTTATATAATATTAAATCAGTCACGGTGGTTTAATTGGTTTTAACTTGTATGAAATAAAAAAATTAAATATTTTAATGCCGGGTTGCATAAACAATTTATTTACTTTAATGGTTCACTAAAAGTTGAATGGACCACCAAATCTTGTTTAAGGGACCATTAGCGCACTATTGATTCATTAAATGTTTTGTGCAACCCGGCATAAACATTTTAAAAACAAAATAACTACATAACTAAATAATTTATTTACAAATTATATTAAAACAATCAGGAATAAAAAATGTTCTTTACATAGGAGTGAGAAAAGAAACTAGTTCCTTTATTTAAGCCAGGAAAGAGAAACTATTTAGTTCCTTTTTAATCAAATTAACTAATTCCTTATAGGTATAAAGGAACTTTCCAAACACTGTAAAAATGTACTGTATACCTTATCAATTTTAACATGGTGGCGTCATAGTACATCTAACTTCTTAATCTCATATAGTTATACATTTATAATTGCATGTGTTTGTCATCGACATACTTGTGCTTTGTGTTATATTGGCATAATCTATTAATTTTGTTAATTAACCATAAATTATAGTTATGGTGTTAAATAAATGTTTATATATACATAGGGGTAAGCAGTTGCGCCGAAGTCCATGCCGACCTCTTTTTTAAAAAATGTGGCCGGCCAGCCATATTTTATTTACTTCATAACTTTAAAATGAGCATGAGTATATTTAAACCGTGGTTATGAATAAATATATTTTAGGGTACCTTTATATTAAATAATTAAGATATTGAGGCTGGGAAGTTTTAAAATTGCCCGACCACATTTTAAAAACTTCGGTGCCACTGGGGGTGAGCCAGAAGGCAATCTGTGGTTCTTGTTCACTAATGTCTACTTCCATGTGCCCATGTTTCGTGTAAGTTGTATGATTATATTTGGCAATTAAAAATAAAATTCTTAATTTGGAGCAGACACATAGCGCAACTAGGTGGTACATCAGCACCCCCAGTTCAAAAATTAGAAAATCAGTTTTCTTTGTTTAAAAAGGTTTTATTTTTTTTTTGACGGTTTTTTTACTGAAACAAATCGTTTGTGACAATTATAGTAATATAAAATATTAGGTATGTCGTATGAAACATCGACAATTAAAATGTTTCAGTCATAGATAATAAATTCTACAGTCTGTAGTAATTTTAATATCATTTAAAAATATGAAGGTTATAAAAATTAAAAATGGTAAATTGTATAATTATTATTTATTTTAACATCAGTTACTAAACGAAATAGTTTTTTTTATCGTTTATACATGGTCACTTATTTTATCACCTAAATAATATAATATAACTAATGTATTTATCAGGTATATTACTGTTTATATACTTAAATATTAGTGTGTTGATGTCTTTATATAGTGCATTTAGGAATGGTTATAGCTGAGTTGTTGTATTTTATAATTTTTGAAAAAAACTGTATTTTTTGTTTAAAACAATTAATATTCTCTTAAATTTTACACTGTTTTAAACTGAATAAAACAAATATTTTAAAATTTTTTTGCTCAGTTCCTGTAAGCTATAACCTATAAGTGAACAGACGTAGGATTTATTTTTCAAAAAGTACTCGATTTTATGACGAACACCAGCTACTTTTTAAGTACTAACTCATCAGTACAATTAGTACGTCTGAAAATATATAATTGTCTATATGATTGGGAGTATTACATGTAATTATTAATTTAATCAACAAAACAAATTTATTTTACTATATAAGGAAAATTTGGAATTTTATTTTTGGTTCATACTATCTATACCAAAATAATTTATGAATTTATTGACTGAAATCACACAAAATACAAATAATGAACTTTAAATATTTAATAAAAACAGTTAATAATTATACAGGGCTTATTTACAAATTGCAATAATATAAAATAAACAAGTGAAAACATACAATAATAATTTTGTTCATTGTATTGGGGTTGTAACAACATATTTCATATCTATTCCTAGAAGTATGTTTTTGTTATCCTCTGGTGAAAAACAAACAACTATGTTTACTTTTGTTCTATTATTTATAAGTGATTTCATGGAACTTATGACTAGTTGTTTATTATTTTGGTCTGATAAATAATCTTCAAGTTTTATTTTTTTCTTCGAAATTTTCCTGACAACACTTTCAGCCTTTTTATCGTAACAGCATACTTCTATAGCTTGCGATTCATTTTTTCCGTAAAGAAAATTCATAATGAAAAAAAATGTAAGCTGTACAATGGTAGAACATTTAGGACACTTGTACTCCATATTTGAAGATTGAGGTGTCAATTTGAGGTAACATTTTTGAACAAATGCGTTGCATTTCATGCAGTATCCACTCACAATTTCATTACTATCAAATACGTTTGGTACAATATGAATAAGTCTACAAGGACCTATACACTGCGTAGGTTGGCTTACAGTATTAGATTCAAAATTATTTGCTCGAGCATCTTGGTTCAATATTAATGATTCTGGTTGACTATTAATGAAACTAGGTGAACATGAGCTACCAGAAGATGAGCTTGGTGAAATATCTCTTTGAGAATATATTTTACTTTTAGGCAAAGAGTTATCTTTATTCGATGTAGTAAGTGATGAGTTGTCATTATATTTTTGGACTTTGTCATCTTGGTTCAATATTAATGACTTTGGTTGACTCACAAAGAAACTAGGTGAACATGAACCATCAGAATATGAACTTGGTGAAATATCTCTTTGAGGACATATTTTACTTTTAGGCAAAGAGGTATCTTTATTCGATGTAGTAAGTAATGAGTTGTCATTATATTTTTGGACTTTGTCATCTGATCTTAAATGTTTGATAGGTAATGCATTATCATCAATAATATTAACTTTATTTTTGCCGAATGAACTTGCATTGTTATGAACATAATTGCTCTTTTTAATAATCTGTGTAGATGTTGAAAAGTCTCGACATGGTGATAAATTAACAATATCATCATCATCATCATCATCAGATAACTCTATGCATTTTATTTTACGATGTTTACTTTGTTGAACATTTAAAGTCTTCTTCAATGCAGTAATATTTTTATTTAACTCCCGAACAGTTTTGTTTGAAGCCAATTGGACATCATCAGATAATTTTTTGAATTTAGGCAGAATTTCAGGTTTTAATTCATCAGGTATTAAAAGTCTTGGAGGTCTAATAGTTTTTATATCTATTGGAACAGCTTTTATATTATGACTATTTCCGTTCATATGCAGTAAAAATATGTCTGAATCGTTTATATTTTCCACTGTTACATTGTTTAAACATATTCGTTGATTAAGTGACAATGACGTAAAATCTTTACTTGGGGTTTTAACTAAAATATCAACTTTGTTTGAAAGAAAATCATATTTCAAACCAGATGCTGTTTTATTATTTATAATATTTTTATATCCACTATTAAAATGAAAATATTTGAGAGTTTTTAAGCTTGATTTATCAGGACTTAGCAATCTTAATGATATTAAATCTTCATTATAATATCTTAAGATTTTTTTTACAATTCCATATATCGAATAAACACCAGAACCAGTTAATGAGGAAAAATTTTTTTCTGATACTGAAATTGATTTTTCTAACAAATTTCTACATTTAAATAAGATAACTGAAGAGTTGTTTTGTGATCGAACTACAACAGTTAATTTGTTAGAATTGGACATTGTAAACTGTTTGAGTACAACTGCGTTAATTATAACTATTCTATCATTTTCAGATAAATTATCTATTAACGAACTGAAACATTCACCCTTTTTGTTTTTGATGTCTATACAACTTACATAATACATTTTACTGTTTTTTCTCAATATAGATTTTGAAGAGTTTTTTTTTTGAATTTGTAATGAAGTTAGGTTAGTCTCGAGCAAAATAAAATCCATACCAGGTGTAGTTTTCTTGTTAGATTGTAGAATACTTTTCTTATTCAACTCAAAAACGTTGTTAAATTCATTCATATTATTCAATAATATTTCATCAATATCTTCTTCATTTTGAATGTTATGTGTTTTCATTGTTATCCACATTTTGTTAACCTGCAAAAACAGATTTAAATCAATAAACTGTCTAAATGATAAAAAATATAAACATTTTTATTTAAAGGATGTCATACCCACATGGGTTGTCTCCGTCTTGCAAATGTACAACATAGCAAAAACTTTTTTGCGCGGGAGGACTTTTATCTTTCTGTGTTAAAATTAGTCGCTCAAAATTTCTGAGCATATAGGGTGGACAATTATCTATGCAACAGCATGCCCATATTTTAGATAACATAAATACAATAAAAGTTATTTGCTTCTAAACATTTGGTTTTTTTCATTTGCTTATAAGAAATTATTGGATAGTGCTATTAAAAAAAATCACGCTGTTACACAGATACAGTTCTCCTTTAAGTTTTGTGAAAATTTGGTTGTTCTACAACAAATATGGTGCGAGAAAAGTTGTCTGGCGCCAAACAGTTTTTGGTATGTTGTACATTTGTAAGACGGAGACAACACATGCGTGTGAGACATTCTCTTAAGTATTTATTATACACATTTCCCATGATCCTAGACAATTTCTGGGTTTCTGTTTTTCTTTATTATACTCAGTTCAACATAAGAAGAAGTAACCTCGGTTGCCAACTTTTGCGCAGGGACATTAAGTGTGGCTTTACTATATAGATTGTTCGCTTGTTGGTGGGACAGACGGGTATTACCGAACAACCGCCCAATAAAAACTGGTCGATTTTTATTTGGTTTCATTTTATCTAAGCTTATGATTCTAAGTGTCATAAATTTAACAAGAAATTGGGCTGCTCTGATCGCCTCATTTGAGTTAGAACTTTCCACAAATGCGTCTATACAGAAAAAATGTGAAATGTGTCATAATTTTTTTTTTTACTACAATTAAGTAGGTAAACACCATTCAAAATGGGAGTTTGAGACATACCTAATCTAAATATTATACTTAAATCTTAGTCTTCAAAAAAAATGTTCATAATATTGCAACGTGTGAGGGCAATACAAATTACAAAACATAGTTGTGAGTACTTACGGTAAGTTGATAGGGTTAAGCAACAGAAAGAACCGATAATGTGCTAGACATTTTATTCGTCAAAATGTCAAATATTAATAATATTATGATCAACAACACGAGATTACGAGAATATTTCAAGAATAACAGTCTAGATAACAGTTTAGAATAATTCGATACACTTCGATTGCGCTTAATCGGCTGATAACAGATTTTATAACCGGGAAAATTCGGCCAGTTAAATTTCGTTTAATACCATGGGAGATGGCACAACCATAGATAATCTATGAGGAAATTCTGGAGCGGCAAACGTTGCAAACGTTTGATAACGGAGAAATTCGGAACGTCCGGTTGCTAAACGAAGCTGTAAACGTTTGCAAACATTGCAAACGCCATGATCCAGCGTTTGGTCTGTTTCGTTCTAGTAACCAGTACCGTGGTTGTTTTTGTTTATACTATTGCTGTTATCGTTATCACAATTCACGACTTATCACGATTAATTTTTTTTTTATGTCTTACACCACGACCACGGTTAAACAAAATACCGCACTAAACCAACCGCTCGTGAATTTCTACGTTTTCAACGTTTCAAACGTTGGCGTTCGTTCTGCAAAACGTTTGCCGCTTTAGAATTTCCTCTATACAACAAGTTGTTATCTATTTTCTATGGTTTCAAGTACCCACGAATAATATTATACAATCATAACAAAATAACTATAAAAAAATAGAATATTTATTCTAGGTTTTTTAATATGTAATTCAGTCCAAATTTGAACTTAAAATGACTATAAAAATAAACTGAGCTTATGTATTTTTTAGATTTTTTGATAACAGAATTAACTATTTACGTGGAATCTTGTTTTAAAATATGTTCAATCCTTGGGATATTATGCATGTTTTGAGCTGTTTACGGACAATTTCAGTTTCCAATTGAATTAGTTTTTTTTCTATGAATGTCAATAAAACTTTATCTGTCGAATAAAAATACTTGAAAATTTAATACAAGGCTCCTACTATATTGTTACAATGATATTTGAAAAATATTAAAAATCCTTAATCACATTTTTTTTTTATTAGCATTTAAAGTTCAAAAATTGACAAAATATGTAAAAATCACGAAAATTGGCAAATTATCTTGAGTTAATAATAATTCGTAAAAATTTTTCTATTTAGAACTAAGATTTAAAATGTAATACAAGATTCCTTATAGGATAATCTACCTTTATCAACAAAAAAAATGTCCATAAGAAACTCAAATTAAATTTTTTTGAGCGTTTGAAATTCATATTTTTACAACATTTGGTATTCACTCGATTTCTTACGTAACGATTTTCTTATTTTGTTGTAATTAAAAAACTTGAAAATTTCACTGAATGTTTATATTAGCATTTTATATATACGATAAAATTTTGAAAATAATTTGACTCTTTTTGAGCTGTTTACGGACATTGTAAGTTTTCAATTTTTTTAGTTTTTTTTTCTATAAATATCAATAAAGTTTTATCTATTGGGCCAAAAAGTGTAAAAAATTAATACAAGGCTCCTGATACATTGTTTCAATAGCAGTTGAAAAATTCTAAGAAATACATAAGTACAGTTTATTTTTATAGTAATTTTAAGTTCAAATTTGGACGAAATTAATACATATTAAAAAACCTAGAATAACTATTTTAGTTATTTTGTTCTGATTGTATAATATTATTCGAGGGTACTTGAAACTTCTAAAGTATATTATTATTATATATCTATGATAGTACCACGGTTTATTGTTGATGTGTAACGCGTTACCTAATGGATATTGTGTTATGATTAATTTGGAATTTATTATTGATACCTATTATAGGTCAATTTTTTTTTAATACTATAGATAAGTATACCTATAATAGGTATGTCTAATATCTAGACTGACAAACCATCTCCGCTCAGAATCGTTTTTCTTACACAGTGATATTATTTCATTGAATTCAAATTTAATACTATCCATTATACAGTGACCCACTTGTAACCTACTGTACAGCAGAGCGACATCCACTTACCCACCTTTTTTTAGTTTTTTTTCTATGAATATCAATAAAGATTTATTTGATGACTAAAAAAGCGTAAAAATGTAATACAAGGCTTCTGATAGTTACAACAGCAGTTGAAAAATATTAAAAATACATATTATGCACAATTTTTTTTATAAGTATTTAAATATCGAATTTTGACAACATTTATCAAATTTAAAATTGAATAATTATTTTGTAGTTAAAAATGTATAAAATGTTATATCTAAGGATTGAAAATTTAAAATAAGATTTCACGGAAATAGATAATTCTGTTTAAAAAAATCTAAAAAATACATAAGCACAATTTCTTTTTATATTCATTTTAAGTTCAAATTTGAACGAAATTACATATTAAAAAACCTAGAACAACAGCTTCTTTAGTTATTTTGTTGTGATTTTATAATATTATTCGTGGGTACTTGAAACTTCTAAAGTATACTATTATATATCTAAGATAGTATCGTGGACCGTGGTTTGTCGTTAATGTAAAACGCGTTATAAATATCTAATGGATATTGTGATATGATTAATTTGGAATTTATTGTAGGTACCTTTTATAGGTAAATTATTTTTTAATACCATAGATATAAGTATATAATATGTATTATACCTAGACCGACATACCGTCTCCACTCAGAATCGTTTTTCTTATACAATAATATTATATCATTGAATTCAAATTTAATATCACCTATTAATTATACAGTGACCCACTTGTAACCTACTGTACAGCAGAGCAACATCCACTTGCCCACCTTTTTTTTTTTAAATTAATAAAAATCATGCATTTAAGGGTTAAACACGTTTGATATCAGTCTCTTCACTTGACTAGTTGACTGTCGGTCACAAAAAAACTATAAATATTGAATAATCGGGTAAGGCCCTTATTCATTAATGAGCATTGAGCTGTCTCCTGTGAGTAGGTTAGGGTTATATCCGTACATTTTGATTTTTTTATCGTTTATTATTTTAACCTATTTCTTCCAAATCAAGGAAATATTTGTTAGTTCTGATTTCACAAAAACTTCTTTATGATATTCCACACCAAAGGAAAAAATTTACTTTCAGTTACTTAAATACACAAATATTTGAAATAACTTTATAATTTGAGAGCAAGTAGGCGAGACATATAGTCAGAGAATATTAGGTAATTGTTCGGAGCAAGATTTGAGATAAGTGTTAAAGCTTCTATGATGGCATAACACTCAGCTACACTCTGTATGGACAGATGGTGAGTTTAGTAAGGATTCATATGACTGTTCATAAAGTGTGAGTTTCATTGATTTCATAATATATATTGATGACAATTTGAGTGACAATTCGCAGAAGTCGAAAGTTTAATATAAAATATAAATTAAATATATATTTATGTAACATAATGTTTTATTTTAATGTCAATTATTGTTTTTACCCGCCTGTTTTTTTTTTTAAGTATAGTTAAAACAAAATATATCTTGGTACAATTTGTATTATAAAAGTTTATTGTGTTTTTCAATTTGTTGTATTAAATTTAAATTTGGTATTAAAATTACGAACAGGCATAGAAAATAAACAAAAGATACATACAAAATTAAATTATTAGTCAATGGTTTTTTATTGTGATACATAAAAAAAAAAAAAAAAATGTACAGTATAAAAATGTACTTCTAAATTATTTACAAAAATATAATTATATGACATGTTAACTTTAAATTTTTATGTTTATAAAAAAATGATAATGCTACAGTACTTTAATACTATAATATTTATAATATTGGTAATTATTATTGTAAGATGTGATACACAATATTATGATCATATTATATACAGTTAAGTAGGTAGTATTTATTAGCTATCAAGCTTCACCAATTTAAAAAATAAATCAAGTCAATTTGTTTTGTTTTGTGAATACTTCAAAGATATTTGTGGACAAAAGAGAGATGGTTGCGGCATTATATGGTATATACTTGTCAGCAAAATGATGTGTGATCAACAAACTTCTTCAGGGTCTAAAAAAAATAAAATTTATAATTATATGCATGTATATTATTTAAAAGAACAATAGTTCTTAATTTATTACAGAGTTACAAAAATTTTTAAAATCAGTAAAAGTAATAATCAATAGATAAATAATTATCATAAACGATTACATTCAACAAAAATTAATTTAATTTTTGAATTAAACACTAATATATTTAACATTAAATATTTTAAAAAGATAGATAGTAGGTACTATTTATATAATGTTAGTATACGCATTACGCATATTATTATATTAACATCCAATTAAGTTATTAAAATGTACATGTTATAGAGTTTTAACATTATGTAACTCTGAAATATTATATCATACTTTGAATAAATATAAATTATGTGCATTGAAATTAATAATGACTTATTATACAAAAATAAACAATTTGCATAGTAATACCAATACAGACAAAGCAAAAATGATGAATTTTAATGATACAAATAATATAAATGAACTTAGTCAAATTAAAAAGACTACTTAGATGCACAATTTTAAATATAATACAAATTAGACTTTATGGTAGTTATCTACATAGTATATATTTTATATTTCAGAAAAGTGTAAAATATTAATAATCCTATGTATAATAATAGGACAATCCCTTATATATATTAGGTAGCACTTTAAATCTTTCGTATAATTAGTAATGGACTATAAAGAGTATAAAATCTAATTTTAATCATCAACAATATGTGATAAATTGTATATAAGTCAATAAATGATAAATTGAATAAGGTACTCGTGTTTAATATTTTTAACCAATTAACATTATGCAAAACTCATATGTATACTTCACAATAATTAACAATAAAATGTAGATAAGAAATTGATTAAGTTCATTGACACAGTACAAATATATTTTATTAAAATGTATAGATATGTAAAGTTATACTAATAGAGTTAAGCTTCTACTATAACCTTTATTGTTGTACAATATTAATCTATCCCTTTTCTACTGGTAAATAATATTAAATCTGTTATTATATGAAATTAATTGTAATTATTTAATATTTGAGAGACGTCGTTGGGTATACTGTGGCCCGGGCCGTGGGTCACATCTACATGTAAGTAGTATAATATACAAGTTACAATTTCAAGTCATAAATATACTCTTATTTATATACAATTAACTAAACAAATGATGAATTTAAAAAACAATTATTGATATACCCAGATAAAAAAACTTCCTAGTATATTTTGGAATTAAACAATGATATTAGTATTGTATTAAACAATACTAGTATGTATTATGTTTTAAACTATCACAATAATTACTACAATTAATTTGTGCCATGCTGCTTGTCCTAATTATAATCTACACATAACTCATCTATTGGTCAGGCATTCATTATAAGTTTCTATCATATTTTCTATCATGCAATTAATTTATGTTTCAAATAAAACTGTATTATATAACCAAACAAGCGATGATAATGACCGATGAATAATAGCTTATGGATGATATAAAATATAATACAGGTATTATAATGATGTCTTATGATATTTTCATGTTATTTGTTGTTAATATGCTTTAAACCAGTTGTTCAAGTAATTGAGACATTTTTGTGATGGAAAATATTAAGATCAAATCAATAGCGTTTCATTCACGAGGCCCATAATTCATATTCTTATCGTGTGTAACTTACTTGCTATAATAGGGTTCCGACATTGTGCACTTATTCATCATCATAGAGTACATAATAAATATGATATGTACTTATATGCATATTATGTCGTATGCATTAACCATAAAAATATTTAAAATGTGTATATTATTGATTAACTGTTCGGGTAGAGAAAAAATAAGGAAGCAAAACAACATTTATTGACATTTAAGTCTAATAATTTTTTTTTTGTAAGTATCAATCCAGTACTTTTTAGTAAACAATCATTACAGTAGTAAAATGAAAAAAGATTTATAACTGTGTTTGCACCTAGGTTGATATAATATACAATACAAATTATTAAAATATGATTCTATTTGGTCCAACAAATTCCTAAATTCTTGGAATTGTTCATTTGATTTTTTTTTTTTTTATTAACGTTAAAAATCATAAGACTTTATAGTTTTTTTTTTTTAAATCTACACTAACACAAATTACATTGAAATAATATTAAAAAAAAATACCCTGATTGGTGGGTGGGTGGTGAGTCAATTTTAGGTTCATTTTGCAACTGTACACACATGGAAAAATTAAACCATATCATGTTATAAACTGTTAAAATATTGAAGTAATGTGTATTTTAAATTAGGAAGCTAAGCACTATTCTTGCCTTCCTTGTAGTACTCAAGCATTCTAAGTTCTTACAGCCCTTGTTTGATTTTTTAACAATAATGCAATATACATAATGTAATTATTTTTGTTCAATCTAATGTTTTTAATGGTTAGGTATTGTATTAAGATAGTATAAAGAATTAAATGCACAATAGGTTTATTTAAATATAAAAAATATTTAGTGATAAAGTTTTTAATACTTTAAATAGTTCAATAAATCATTTTTTCATTCAGGAGATTCATAAATTATATTATCCAATGATTATGAGTGTAACTAGAGTTTAATAGTTAAAGGGGCCATATTACTAAAAAACCAAAGTTCAAAACAAACCGTTAGGGGTAAAACCCCATTCACACTCCCCACCATGAGCGTCATTTGAATACTTGAATTAAGTAGTCATAGGGAGTCTTGTTAGTTTAAAGTTGAAAATAAACCATAGAGTAAAAGCGTCCCTCTCCTCACGCCATAAAAATAAAATGTTAACAACAAAAAAGTATAATATATATTTTTATAGCCTATAATATTATGTAGATGCAAATATTTATAAAATATTATAATCAATAATCTTATTGAATAATTCTCTTTCAATATTTATTATAGCCAGGTCACGGAATCTGTTTAGGGTCATAGTCGGGTCGATGTATGTTTTCCTTATACATTTATAGAATTATTTTCTTTACATATATATGTTTCATAATTATCTAATGAATGCTAAAATGCTGAATTAATAAAAAAAACAGAGAGTTTAGCAAATCATATTTGGACAAATGTTATGTATAGTATTCTCATTTTCAAAATTAATAAATAATATTGCCTGATAGATTATTATTTTTATATATTCTTTGATTAGATGTATGTAAATATTTTAATTTAATTTCTAAACATGTTTTATATTATATATTTTAATTTTATTAATAACATCACAACAAAACATTTGAAACATAAAATGAATAACAAAACTTAAAAAATAGCGTAGGTACTATGACTGCATAATATTAAAGTCTAAAGAAACAATTATAATATTAAATAATATAATAATATAGAATAATAAGTCCTAAGTAATATAAAAATGTACAATAAATAGGTATTATTCAACTTAGTGGTTTATCAATAGTAGTAAGTAAATTAAATTTTATGGTTATTATTAAATAAGTATTATTTTAAGTTTTTAATATTAATTCATGTGATATAGATATCATATAGTAATAAATAATAATCAACAATATTGTTTAACTTAAATCATAAAATTTAAGTAATTACTTACATACTTTTGTTCTAGTACTTTAACTAATTATTAATAATGTACAGTAGGTACATAACTATATAAAAAAACACAACTCTAACGTGTGTAATTTGGATTATTAGTGTTTGATAGTAATGGATGTGCAGCAGTGGGAAAAATAGTTGGATGCTTACCTTCTTTTCTATAGGACTCAGGCATTGGGTCAAGAAGTTTTGGTTGATTTGGATCCTTATCTTCTAATGTCATTTCAATATTCCTTTTCCTTACACACCGTGTAGTAGTTAATAGTATTCCGAAAATCATGGGTGGTAGTCCAGCAATTAAAAATGCGGCAGTATAAGATTTATATTTATCGTACATCCAACCTGAATATGAACAAGTGAAATAGTGTTTAATAATTGTGAATAAAATAATCAAGTTAGTTTAAACTTTAATTTTTAGTAAGATGATTCCACATTTCATAGGTTATTTACCAGCAACAGGTGGACCGACTGTCAGTGGTATAGAACATAGACCAAGAATGCATCCTATGGCTTGTGCAGCGCCTTTTTGACCAACTAAATCAAAAGCGATTGGACCCATGACACTAACAAAACATCCATCAGCAAGTCCCATTATTAATGTAATAATTAATAGTATGGAAAAGTATGGTACAGTAATGATAAACATAGTCATCAAGCCAATAACAAACAGAGACATCTAAAAAAAAAAATTAAATTGAATCAAAGATGAAATTACACTAGTTTTAAATCATGCTTGATAGTGTAATTTGTTGTAACATAATCCATATTATACAAAATTTAACTTCTGTATGTAAATTATAGTATGTACATTGAACAATATAAATTATACAGTCGTCTTAAAAAAAAAAAACAATATTGATTTGGTCTGTTGCTGACTTAATATATTTGAAGTTTTAGCATATGTATTATTTGCACATAAACTCAGAAAATACATTTTAAATCATTGTTTTTATTTAAAACAGAATAAATAAATTTGGAATTCGTGCTTTAAATTAAACATCTGTGTTAGTTCCATGATAGAAAATTAGGTTAGTAGAAAATAAATATAATATTTATTGTATTTTATACTTTGTTTATTAGGAGGGCAGGAAAGGGATTATAATATTATATGAACAGTTTTAAAAATAACAAATTAAATAAATATTTAAAAATGTATAAACAATCTCATGTCAGTTGTCCTATCTCTATTGACTGTAGCAAACTAGATAGAAACTTTTACCATATAATTATGGTTGGCGTGGGAAGCAAGCAATAACCATGTATACAAGAAGTTATGAAACCACAAATTATCACATGAAATAAATGAGAATTATATCTGTATAATTTCAAATTTTCAACGATGTAATTTTACAGAAATACATACAACAACATTATGTATAAGATACTTAATTAGTACCAGTTTTAATCTTTTTACTATTTTTTTTTTTAAATTTAAAGTATCATTAAAATAAAGGTGGGCAAGAATATCATATTATATAGAGAATGATAAAATAAACATTTGCTGAAAATTTCAAGAATCTATGATTATTTGTTTCTGAATTACAACAAAATAAGTAAATCGTTAATCCAAAAAATTCTAAGTTCAGACACCAATTAAAAATAATTGTAGATTTACGCTCAATTTTTTTTTAATTAAACTAATGCAGTCTTAGGAGTAACCTTGTATTCAATTTTCAAGTTTTTTGAAATGAGCAAAAATTTTTTATCAACATAATTAAAAAATACAATTTCTTATGTCACAAAATAGCTAAAAAAGTTCAAAATATTTTGAAAATTGTATGATGTACGGAGAATATTAATATAAACATTCGGTGAAAAATTCATGTATCTGTTTATTTTTTTTTAGTTACACTATTACTTGGTACCTATACATTTTTTTTATAGTTAGACCAAAAAAAACAACATTGATTTTGTCAAAAACTGGTTTTGCTTAATAACTTACATTTTTCCATAATTTTATTTTGTTTTTTCCTAACGCTCATGGAAGCTACTGGGAATCTTTTATTTTGTACTCTCAAATGCATCAACTAGATTCACTTTCCCACCAGACAAGATTCTGAAGTTGAAAAGTAAAACACTATTTCGATTACTTATCCGTTATCGTATCCATACACACACACAAAAAAAAACAACAACACACATTGATAATTAATATATTCACCACTCCTATCAGAACATAAAATAGGACACTTTTTATACATTATAACTTTCAACAAATTTATCAGTAAAAATGTGTTATTCTTTTGACAGTATTAATACAATCAGGGATACTTTATTTAAATTAATAATTCAATATTGGTACCTGTTGCATTACGATTCTATTAACTCCTTTATAATCAGATATTGGTCCTGAAATTAATCTACCGATTCCTGAAGAAATTCCTATACACGTCACTAATATTTTACCATCGTTTTGTGGAAAACGGTCATCAACAAATTTCACCTGTATAACAACATCATTAGTAAAAATTAAAAAATAAACACTATAAAATTGGAATTGGCTGAAAAAAAAACTTAAGTCTTACCAAATGGACGTAAGGAACGAAGTATCCGAAGAGAGCGAGAGGAATCATTGTGGCCCAAATAACATATTTAGGGTTCTTCCAAATGTCAATATTGACCAATGATCTTAGTTCTTCAGCCACGGATTTATGCATATCCGATTTGTCCACTTTGATTGTAGGCTTGAACGCCAAAGCGCATACCATTAGCATGGCTGACATCGCTGCTTCCCATCTATAATATAGATAATTGTAAAAAACAATTCGTTAATAAATGAAAAATCGTTGAAATACATAATCAAAAGATAAACAAATATAAAATCAAGAATTAATTACGAGTACCTACTTGAATTTGATTTATAATTTAATTAAGAAGGTATATTCCTAATTAAATTATATCATTATTGCATATTTCATAATATATCTAATACTTATCTACATAATATGTATCTAAATAGTTATATTTTACACTAAATAATATACACAAAGCAATCAAAATACAGAACGATACCATCTGGCCATTATAAAATCCAACTATTTGAAATAAAGGAATGTGTATAGCTCATATATTTTGTTTAAAAATATTATAGAAAACTAAAATTGACTATTAACAGACAATATTATTAAAATATATAGTGCCTAGGTACCTGGTATCTAGACCCCCCACATTAAATTTTGGGCCCCTGTACTAAATGTTTTTGCGGGCTTAATTATTATTTAATATAAAATAAGTGTTCCAATCAAAATTTCAAAAAGTAAAAATTCATTTCAACGGTCCCTGAACTCAACAGCCTTGTGGGGGGGCCCTGTTAGTACCCATACAATAATCTGTATTATGTAGGTAGGCACCTATTACTCGGCTGAGCAATAATAAGTATAACAACTAATAAGTACCTAATAATTATTATCCAAAATAACACAGATAAGATAAAGGAATACCGTAATGGGGTATATCATTGCATACCATGTTCTGGAGTCTGGACTGTTGAATTACTAGTTTATGGGTATCCGTAAGTTAATGATGTTATAAACTTATAACTTATGAGTTTATGGAATGATAAACTATTATTAGAAATTTGTTTGATATAAACTAATATTTACTAAAGCTATTCTTCAAATTGTATAAAAGTGATGAGAGAGGTAACATTTGTCATAATATTCTGTTCTGCAGTGTACGATTTATAAATTTATAATATTAAAATTTTTTATACTTAAACTAACAACATAATTAATATGGATATTTTAGAAAGCATTTAAGTAAAATACAATTTTTCTTTCTATGGATTAACCTGCTAACCTGAAGCTAAACCTAACATGTAGATGTGTTGCACATACCGTACTTATATTTTCCGTGGTTAAACGTTTCGTTATAAACTTAATATATATCTCGTAGGTATTGAAAAAGAACGTGTATATCGTATATGAGAAGCGATTGATTCGGTTTCCTCAAGTAATTTTTATAACGATAAACCATAATATTTTTCTTTATGTATTAATATGCAGTGGCGGATCCAGAGGGAGGGCAAAGGGAGCACTTGTCCCTCTCCCCCAATCGCCGTAGTTTTCCTGTTTTACACTGTATTTAGCCAATTTCGGAACTTTTTGTACTTTTGCTACCCCCCTTAAATTAAGCACTGGATCTGCCACTCTTAGGACCGTCCATACAATGTCCGGTAAAGTGCCGGTTAACGCTAAACGACCGATAACAGATTTTATTACCGACAGAATTCGGACGGTTAAGTGTCGGTTAACATTAACCGGACATTGTAAGAACGGCCCTTAAGATGATCTATAAAAGATAATATTATATTATACACACGACTACGCGAAGAGGAAGGAGCTATCAACTATTTAAATTAGTTCTTATGTTCTTATGAAATAAAACAAATGCGAAGATATATTATGTACTAATACGAGTAATGCGGTTCATAGAAACAAAGTTTAATTATTATTCTGCTTTTCTACAAACTGTAGGCAATACGAATCAATTAACATTATTTTCGATGAGATAAAATACTTTGAAAGATCGAACATTAAAGATAACGGATAACTTCAATCACCATAATTCTAGCTAAATGATTTGCGAATGTTATATAATTTATTTAATGAATCTAATTATTGAAAATGAACTTGACTACCAATGATTACATACGAATTATTTTATCGATAGAAAAAAATAATTATATCTTAGAATTCAGTGTAATTGACCGCTACACGTCATACGGTGAGTGGCCTGATTTAAAATTAAAATAAAAAAAGGTTACGGATTATTCCAGAAATACAAATATAGTATACTTTTATAAAAGCTAAGCGCTTTTTAAACTTTTATCAAACTTATTTATTTATAAATAAACGTTTCAGTATTGCATGTTGTATTAAAATTACGTATCAATTTACAATTTAAATACAAGAAAAATTCTGTACAAATAATACGATTAAGTAATAAAGTTTTTAACATTGACACATTAACTAGTTATCTAGTTATTATGTCCATGGTAATTTGAAATATATTTTTTTAAGCATAAAATGAGCACCAAATACATTTTCTAGATATTGTAAAATTACTGATAAAAAACGAATTTACTATAGTAAGTTTTTTAAAACATTAATAAATATTTGATAAATGTTTAAATTATATCCACAGACCACATACTACAGTTACGATAAATATGTTAACATATAATAAACATAATATAATAACAATTAAATAGGGTGATTCTTTTAGGTTAACACTCATTATTTCGAAAAGTATTAAATATTTTAATAGGTACCTATATTTTCAACAATAAATGAGTAAAATTGTAATTTTTTAAATTATTACTTTTTTGATTGACAACATATTTTTTTTAGTTTCATATTTCGAAGCAGAATATTTTCTTTAGCAGTTTTTTACATTCGAATATAATTTTAAACGAGTATAGTTAATCAGTAAGTTATAACTTAACTCTTCCGATTTTAAAGTTTGGCGGAATGTAGTGGCACAGGTGTACACTTCAAAATGACGGTCCAGTGGGGTCCACTTTATACCACTCATCAAAATTGTATATACTTATAAGTCATAGCTGTTAGCTTATTAATTACTCGTGCACAATTAAATTTTTGATTGAATTTCAAATACCATAATTAACCATTACTTTATAATTTTAAGACTCCCCATAGAGTTTTGAATAATGTACTTTTCTTATTTTTCAAATTACTATTGTGAAATTATAGGTACTAATACTTATTAAATAGGTACTTATACAGGTATTATAAATACATACATTTTTTTAATAATTTAACATTTTAACCAATAAATTCATTGTAGCCAACAAAATAAAATAAACGAAAAAAAGGTGGGAAGTGGATGTCGCTCTGCTGTACAGTAGGTTACAAGTGGGTCACTGTATAATGGATAGTATTAAATTTGAATTCAATGATATAATATCACTGTATAAGAAAAACTATTCTGAGCGGAAACGGTTTGTCAGTCTAGATATTAGACATACATATTATAGGTATACTTGTCTATAGTATTATTAATAATTTTCAAATTAATCATATCACAATATCCATTAGGTAACGCGTTATACATCAACAACAAACCGTGGTACTATCATAGATATATAATAGTATACTTTAGAAGTTTCAAGTACCCACAAATAATAATATACAATCACAACAAAATAACTAAAATAGTTATTCCAGGTTTTTTAATATGTAATTTCGTCCAAATTTGAACTTAAAATTACTATAAAAATAAACTGTACTTATGTATTTCTTAGAATTTTTCAACTGCTATTGAAACAATGTATCAGGAGCCTTGTATTAATTTTTTACACTTTTTGGCCCAATAGATAAAACTTTATTGATATTTATAGAAAAAAAAACTAAAAAAATTGAAAACTTACAATGTCCGTAAACAGCTCAAAAAGAGTCAAATTATTTTCAAAATTTTATCGTATATATAAAATGCTAATATAAACATTCAGTGAAATTTTCAAGTTTTTTAATTACAACAAAATAAGAAAATCGTTACGTAAGAAATCGAGTGAATACCAAATGTTGTAAAAATATGAATTTCAAACGCTCATAAAAATTTAATTTGAGTTTCTTATAGACATTTTTTTTTTGATAAAGGTAGATTATCCTATAAGGAATCTTGTATTACATTTTAAAATCTTAGTTCTAAAAAGAAAAATTTATACGAATTATAAACTCAAAATAATTAGGTAATTTTCGTGATTTTTCCATATTTTGTCAATTTTTAAACTTTAAATGCTAATAAAAAAAAACTGTGACTAAGGATTTTTAATATTTTTCAAATGTCACTGTAAAAATATAGTAGGAGCCTTGTATTAAATTTTCAAGTATTTTTACTCAACAAATAAAGTTTTATTGACATTCATAGAAAAAAAAAAATAATTAAATTGGAAACTGAAATTGTCCGTAAACAGCTCAAAACAAATCAAAATATTTTGAAAATTTTTTCATGTATAGAAAATGGAAATATAAACAACCAGTGAAAATTTCATGTATCTACAGTCATTCGTTTTAAAGTTGCACCAAAAACCAAAATCAATTTTCTCGAAAACAGATTTTGCGTAAAAATTCCCGTTTTTTCTTAATTTTTCTTTTGTTTTTCACGGCGCTTTTGAAAACTATTGGAAAAATGTTACTTTTGACCCCCTAAAGTACCAACTAGATTCACTTTCCAATCATAAAAGTTACTGTTGAAGAAAATCGAAGCAGTTTTACTGTCCTAAAAGGTGATGACAGACACAAAAAAAAATAAAAAAAAATAAAAAAAAAAACACACATCAATGTAAAATCAATACATTCATCGTTCCACTCAGAATCTAAAATATGACTTCAAAAGTACTATAGTCTGAAGGTATACTATTTATATTGGCATATAAAAAAGTGTTAATTAAGGCTTTGAATTTATAACGTAAAGGCAGAATTTAATTTTAGTTTTAAATAGTTTTAGCCCACAACATGTGCCTATTCTAAAAACATACATTTTCATGTGACAGCTATCAATTAATTTAAGATTTTAAAGGAGAATTTAGAGTTTTTCATAATTGGCAGAACTATGTTCATTAGTGTATTAGTGATGTAAAAAAGTTAAATGTAGGTTTATACAAGGCTTGATCAAATTTGCCACTTTAAAAACAATAAAATAGATAAATTCACTTTTAATTCCAGGGATATGCCGACCACTTAAATATTACTTCTTTAAAAAGATTGTATTTATCTGTATAGCGCTGATCCACATTATTGGTATATAAGTAATAACTAATAAGTATATTATAACACTTGGTGATGATGATTGCATAGTTGCGTGTTTATGTGCCAGCGACAATCGCCCTTTATTACATCCGCGTACGTATACATTTTTAATATTTTTTCATTAATAAAATTTTCGACATCGACTAATAAAAATGCAAATAATTTCCAGATTTTTCTGCGGAACACTAACATTTTTTTGGCACACCACCGTTAACCAAGTGGATTAAATGAACCTATACCTAGTATTTTCCAAAACGAAAAAAAAAAACCCGAAATTGCAACCGACGAGTTTATCGAATTTTTGTTCAGCTATTCCAATTTCGTTTAGTTAATTTTAATATAAGAGTGAATTTATTTATTTATAATTTATTTTTCTATTTTTTCGATATTTTGTTTTTAAAGTAAGATAGGAGCATTTTTTTAAATTGTGATATAATATCATTTTAAAAGTTAAAATATCGAAAAATACCGAAAGTTCTTAATGTGTAAGTGTTATGCATTCGAATCGTCTAGTTATGTAATACACTCAAAGTTTGATAATACCTAGGTCAAATCACTCTAGTATTAATATTGACAACCCAAAATTATAAGTAGGCACTGAACGAGTCCGCGTGTCGTTGGCCATGACGCGCATAGCTGATAATTTATTCTCCGTTTCTTAAAAGTTATAATAAAAAATGTCAACAGTTCTCTCATTTTTTTCGCGTTTTATATCATTACAACTATTATTTTGCTGCTGATTTTAAAAATAAAAATGTCTCAAAGAGACATGTCCCTAGGATTCAAAAATTAAATAAATCATTACTGCAATATTGAAACTCGTTAAGCAACACTCGCTATCTCTGACCTTCGGGTAGATAGGACACACGCGCAATCTACTTCTTAATTATGAGTGGTAATAATAATAACCACGTACCGGGGTATCACCGATTAGAATAATAAATAAACAAACCGTTATTAAATCTAATTATAAAAACTCGACCAGATAATTATCACGATTCACGACGCCGTTGAAATAATATCCGAAATCGAATGAACGACGTAAAATCTCCAAGACGAGATCACGATAAACGCACGTATTCGACAAGAAAATCATTTCACTCATCTGCAAATTGATGAGAGACAAAAATCTTTAAATTAAAAAACGCAAACATCACCACTAATTTTTATTAAATCTACAATTAAAAACGTCAACTCGTTTAGGTATTGAAAAGGTTTAGATATTTGAAAAACTTTCGTGCAAAAAAAAGTACGGCCAACAACTTAAACTCGTTGAAACTACAACAAATAAGAAAACAACAGCCCCCATACAAGAGTCTCAGTGGGGCCCAGTATTCTTGTTGCCAGGAAATGAAATAGAACAGCACCCTTTAAGCGTCATATCAAGTAATTAATTATTTATTTATATCTAGGGAATTTCCCATGCTATAAACTCTTATAACACCTGAGTATCGTGTATGTGACACTTCGGTCAAGTCAACAATACTACCGATAGCATACATGACACTATCAAGGTGTTCGTGACAAGATCAGTGAAATCGGTTACCGGTAGGAGCATTGGGTAGTCAACTTTTGATAATGAAATTGTATTTGTTGGAGAAAACTACGTTTTTACTCTGCACAAGATATTCAATTTTAAATGATAGATTTAAATTTTACTTATATATTATAATAAATGCTTATTTCTAAAAAAGTAAAATAACTTAGGTATAATAAGATATTGTTATACTTTAAACTAACCTTAAACAGTTATCTAGACCAAATTTAACGAGTAAATGATCTACGATGTATGGCATGAACATAGTGAAACATGAGCTTCCAGCAGTAACTATACCGTTTACCAGACCAAGGTATTTTTTGAAGTAATGACCAAGAATAGCCAATGAAGGCGTATAAGCTAATGATGCGCCAATACCATATAATAGGCCGTAAGTTACGTATAATACTTCCACCTAAAACATTATAATCATGTCAAAAAACAAAATTAATTTATACAAGTATAAAGAAAAATCTGACACTTTAAGCTTAAAAATATGTATTATGTTATCAAAGTTTTAATAATAGTAAATATAATATAAATCAATAGAAAGAGAATACAAATTCTATTTATTCAATATCAAAGTTTAAAAACTAAAAATGGTGTACCTATTGGTGTTGTTTTTAGTAAAAAAAAAATAATGTTCGATAAATTACATAATATAACCATATAGGCAAGACTGGGCATTAAAGAGTTAAAAAGTTAAGTTATTTTTAAACAAGTTACTTTTTTTTTAAGTAACTTCTAACTTAATGAGGTTAATTTTTTTCCATGTTATTGTGTAAACTATGAGTTAATTAATTTTATTGTCTCGCGACCGTCGGCGTTCATTTGTAAATTTCAAATTTTATGGTTTTGCGACCGTCGGCGGCTACAGTCGATCATTACTACCACACCACATGACCACCGCAGCCGTAAATGAATATGGTTTTAAATTATTAACTTTTCCATGGCGCTACAATAATGAACTAAAAAATAGGCTGTGGAAATAATTACAATTTTTCTGATGTAACAAACGTATTTTTAAAATGTTTTTTTTCCAATTCAATAGTATATATACAAATTTGTAATGACACTGAAAAATTTGCTTGGCGTACCCATGATACATATTCTTGTGGCCGCCGGTAGGCGGTGGCGGTTAACGTGTTGTTAGTTTTTTTTCTTACATAAAACCCCACAGATTTAAAATATATTTTGTTTTGGAATTTATAAAAAAAAAATTATTAATCGGAAATATCAAATATTATTTATAATATAGGGCTCGGAAGTTGTTGCATTTGCATGTTTATTTTGGGCTTTTTAGATTTATTGCCAAGTAGGCTTGAAATTAATTTTGCGACACTACGAAAAAAATATTAAGTATACATTATATATTAAGTATATATTTTTGTATATTTAGTGGTTTTGTAGTTTTATAAGAGCATATTTCTCATTTTTGATGATTAATGATATGTTTACAATATAGTTTAAAAATTCGACAGTGAAAAAATAAATACTTTACCTATAGGCTATAGGTAATATAAATTTATTTTGTGAGTTTTCCTTGGTATCGTGTTTTTAAAACACTAGTTGAAATCTGTATTTATGAAAATTGTGTGTAAAAAAAACAACATATTTTTCTTACTATTATAAGCACATAAGTGCATGCATATTTAGTACTTTTTAAGTGCATTAAGTTCCAAGCCTAAATTTTAAATTATGATATTTTAATAGGTAGGTATTTGGTACTTATGTATTCTAAATAGACACCTACTGAATTGTACTATCAAAGTGTTTCGTACTATATCTGGACTGTCTATAATAGTGATCAAAATAATAACGTATATACAACACAAATGTATACAATATATGGTACTGTATAGTAGTTATAAGTAATAAATAATAATTTATGTATTTTAGATATTTTTTTAGATGACGTATGGACAAGTTATAACATAAGGAATCATGTATTAAACATGTTTTAAACAAAAATAAAAAATTATACCAACAAATCGAAAAAGTAAAAAAATTAAAATACCTATATAGTTTATGGTTACAAAGTGACAACATATTTCCAAAATTATTTCATATCTAGTAAATGCCAAATGGTAGGTTAGGGTGGATAAATTTAATTCAGTGAAAATTTCAAGTCCCTACAGTTATTCATATTTGAGTTATAACATAAAAACAAAATAGATTTTAATACAATATTGTTATAGTAACAATGTCTAGAAGTTTAAATAAAAAATCATTTATATTTAACAATGCCAACGAAATTCACTAGTAATAAAAAACATCGGAAACCTAAAATATTCTCTAAAATAAAATGTATGCAAACACGTAGAATACAATTTATTTATTTTTGGTTTAGTTTCGATTAAATGTATAATGTTTAGGTATATACATATATTTTATTTTTCATTCTTAAAGTATTAACATTTAATGTTACTTAAAATAACGAAATTCGAGATGACCATAAATTGAAGGGCTTAAACATTAAAAACCTTTTAAAGAATCACTTTCAACATGTAGTACATGTAGATATTAGGTACCTACGTTACTACGTTGCTGATTTCTTAAAATTGTTAATGGTTAGTTGTCAGAAAGGTTTAAAATAATGCACTCAAAATGTAAAAATCAGTGAGAAAATAGGTGAAGCATAGTGTTATATTATGTTATTCTTTATTTTACGAATATATCGCTATGTCATACACGATACACTTATGCAGTTATGCGTATGTCTCGTGATGCGTGACGTTGGTTTATGTTCTTGATTTACATACAATAATAATCATTTAGTTTAATACAAATTTAGCTAAATATTTATACAGGTACAACTATTTGTAAAATGTTAATGTACAATATGTTGTTATAATAAAATGATTAATTAAAAAAAGATTAAATCAATTTTAATTAGATTATTATTTGAACTTAAGACACTTTAAGTTGAATTATATTATAACTTACTTGATGTGTGAAATATGATGATATTAATAAACTATTAGTAGCAATAAAACCACCTATAAACGTAGTTGTCCTAATTCCTATACGATCAACGAGAACTCCAGCGATAGGTGACATTAGAAATGTTGTTCCCACTGTCAAAGAGCCAACCAATGCTAAAATCAACAAAATATTGTAAATCAAACGCAATTAAAATGTGTTGAACGAGTACATTTAGGTAAAAATGTATCTGTTACAACATACAATGGTTATAAAATTGAAGAAACCAATAATTTTTTGATGATAAGGGTTATTAGTTATGAGGAATGATGATCATATTATATTATATATATTTATTACAAGAAGTATAAAATGTATACCTATAACTTATAAGGAACACAATATATAAGCAACAAACATATTTTATGAAGGATACATTATTTATATAATTATAAAGTATAATCTGAGGTAATGTACCTAAGTGAAGTATATACTTCAAGAACATTTTTAAAGATTTTTTTATAGCTTGATATACTTAATCTACTTAAATAATAATTAATAATTATTAGTCTATAAAAAAAACTTTAGTTAAAGTAAAAATATACTAATATTAGTCAAATTAAAGGGGTTCATGCAAAAACCAGACAAACCAATTTTTTAATCGAAAATCAGGCATTTGATTACGGAAAAATGACTAGTTTACCTGTGTACAAGAACGATACAATTTCAACGGGCGAGACCGTTTTCAAACAAAAACGTACCCTTCCCTTTTCGGTCAAAACAGTTATGAAATAACAGTAAATAAATATACATATAAATAAATAATAATAATTCGAATAATATAAAATTGTTGTCAAATGTCAATAATTATTAAATATAATACTTAGTAATATGTGTATAATATATTAAAAATTAAAAGAATACATAATTTTTGTAAAATTATCACAAATATAATTTTGAAAATTATAAAAAGTATAAGTTAGAATTTGTGTATAGTTATATATATTATAATTAATATTATATTTTACAAATTGTATATGTATTATTTATTATATCATAGTGTTATATATATTACTGTTATGCTTTTATAATTTTATGATAAGATAATAATTATTATTTATTTATATATTTTTTATATACAACAGGTATAATATATATTTAATAATTTTCTATAGTATTAATATAAATACGAAATACCTCAAGTATATATAATATTAGTTATTATTTACTTTTTCTTTTGGCCGAAAAGGGACGGGTCGATCTCCCTATTTGATAGAACTTCAATATAATATTATATTTAAAACATAACTTGTCCTGACTGACAGATTCATCATCGTCTAGCATAACCGCCGAAGCTATAAATATGATATTTGGTAAGTAGTTTCGTTTTATGATTTTTGTATATAAATGGTTGCCATTGGTTACTCGGGCATAATATGAGGTAAAATCATGCATCAAATCGTAGCGGTACAATGGCCTCGATTAAAGAAACTATAATATGTTTTAAGGGGATTCGATACTGTGATTTTCTGTTTTCGTCTAACACACGCGTGACATATTATTTTAGATGTGTTTTTT
>NC_042496.1:23037541-23045068 GCF_005508785.2 Acyrthosiphon pisum
CAAAAAAACACGTCTTAAATATTATGTCACGCGTGTGTTAGACGAAAACAGAAAATCACGGTATCGAATCCCCTTAAGACCAAATATGTATGTTTGAAGTAGCTTATATAACTAGGTACTCAAAAATGACTAGATTGATTTTTACGAAAATCTCAGATATTGTTTTTAGCGGTACCAGAAAATATTATTAAAATATTTTTTTTCGTTTCCTGAAAAGTTTTGAAAAATAAAATTATTTGGTTTTAGCACGGGCGACTTAAATTTGCATAATAGTTTGAATTGACTAATAATAGTGACCATTTTCTAAATAATTAATCAATACTGACTTGATTTTACAATAAGTGACTTTTAACCAAAAGAGGACCTACTTTCAACCTTTATTTATTTATTAAGTAAATAGTACGGAAAGAATCAATGTCAATTAATAAAAATATTAGAATAATTATTTTGTCATTGAATTATCAAGTTATGTAGCGATGAAAGAAAATTTAAATAAAATATCATGTTCACATTAGTCAACATTTAATCTGCTGGTTAAACACATGTCTATAACTTTTTATACGGTTGAATACTAGTATTTTTTGAATTGACAAATAACCTTTTCACACAAATCGTTTATATCAATAAACTGTGTAATAAGAAGACGTTGTTAGACTAATGTGAGTATAATAATGTATTATAATAGCATTGTGTTTCGTTTGAAAAGAAGAATGGGTAACTGTTATATTGGAGAATTTAACAATGTTCGAACTTGAAATGTAATGTAGTCCACATATGGGTTGTGAATCAAATAAATTACTTACATGCTTTTGACGATGCTTCACTGACACCAGCATCCTCTAGTCGTTTCAAGAGATATACATAAGTCACTGAATAGGAATTAATAAAACTAAAAACAAGACCATTGACCATGAAACTGGCTAACACTACGATACACGATCGTATGTTAGCTTCAGGTAATATCCTTTCTTGGTTGTTCATTTTCCAAAATGTTTATAGATGTTCTGTTGGAAATATCAGCCTAAAAAAACATAAATATAAATGTATTAAATAAAACGAATGTTCGTAAACAATATAAACACGCTGAATGTGAAAAATAAATAATGAAAATACTTTAACAGCGTATAGCAAATTACAGATATCTATATATCTTTAAAATTATTTAAAAATCAAGATTGCGGTTATATAAATTATAACTTGCTCCTTTTTAAAATAATTGAAAACATTTAGGGATTCTTCGTTATTAAAAATATTTTGGTAAGTTATCATAGATAATTTATAATTAGGTCTTATGAATGAATATACATAAATCTATGCATTTTATTTTATTTTATTTTTTGATATTCTAGAACTTAAACAAATATTTTATTTCATAAAGTTATTTTATTATAAGAGTTAAAATTGGTAAAAGTCTATACATAATCAAAAGTAGATTACTTGTTCTAGTAATTTGAATTAATTTCCAAATGCATTTTTATTTTTGTCTATACCAATAATAATTGTAATGAAATAAATTTATTTTATTTAAATTACAATAAATGTTGTACTTTAATAACGTTAAATATTTTGTATATACATAAATTAAATGTACTAATTACTGTGAGTTCTAATGGTCATAAATCATAATTAAATTCCATAATTATCTAATACTGAATAGTATATTCATTTCATGAAATATATTTAGTATTTTACTATATTTTAACAGCTTTAAAAAGAATCAAAATAAAGTAACAATGTAAAAATTCATTGAATATTATAGGTAATATAAAAAAACTATATTATTCATATTTCATAACAATTTTCTTTTTCAAACAAATTTAAATATTTAATGTATATAAATTTAATTTAAATTTAATTTGTTTATTATTAATTATTACATAGTATAAAAGACAATATTATAATACAAATATTATACATTTTTGGGTCCATTTAAATTTCCACTAATATAAATATTTGTTTAATAAAATTATGTTTATTAAAAACGAAAGAAAAAATGAATTATTTTCTAAGGAAAATCGTTATTAGTACCTAGTTATTATTTACAAATTAATTCATCATTATTATAATAACTAGTATTAGGTACTAAGTATTTGATAATAATGGATACATTTCTCTAAGTAATTTTTGTAACTTATTTTTTGATATAATAAATTATAATAATATTGTCTTTATTATGTAGATACACGTGTGTCCGACCCTTCTTCCCCTTTAGACTTAATATTTTATTTAGTAGGTATTTGCACGACCGGCGCCAAAACTCTTTCGTTGTTCTTTGGTTCACAAAATCTGTTAACCTAATTCACTGCACGTGTCGCTAGTAATAATATGTTATCGTTTTTTTTTTTAAATTCTGTGCCATTATTTTACATTCTAGAATGATAAATCCAACTGATTGAAAACCATAATATTATGCCTGCTCAGTAATAAAAAAAATTATTTATCTAATTTCCATATTTTTTCCTATTTATTCATTAAATTTCATTAATTTAATAGTAATAATATAAACTATATTTCGGGGCATTTGCATATAATCGATCGCATATAAATTGGTAAGTCAATATCACGTATAAATAGAATGATGTGAACTGTGAATAGGTTTATATGGTATGTGATTAGCTTAAAATTAGTAAATAATTTTGATAATTCCATTATATATTATAATATAGCACACAATAATACACATAACTGTGAAAAATTCCAAATCTTACTGTCTTAGGTATAAAAATTAAAAATGTTATGAATTTTCAATTAGAAAATAAATTTCAAATTTTTTTGATTTTGAAACACATTAAAAATATATATACTCATGTAGGTATAACATTTTAATTATTAATAAACAAATATAATAATAATTTTTCTGTTTTGTTAAAAAGAATTGTGTGTAGCATTAAATAGTTGCCCCGGTCAGGATTTTATCATGCAGACGTGATTACGTAAATCATTTTTTGTATATTATAGTGTATTCGTATGTAATTTATTATTGAATTCAAATTTAACCCTTCAATTTTAATGATCTATTGACTATTCAATGGCGATTTACATTCAAAACGTACAATACCTTTACGTCAGAGCGACTTCAAAGTCTTTTATTCTAGAAAACAATTATATAAATGTGAAAGTACTGAAGAAAATTGTGAAAATGTTAGTACTTCGGATGAATTATAGATGAAACATAGAATACGTGGGTAAACTGATAGTATTAGTAACTCGTCCTCTCTCTTCTTTTGATTGGATTTATTTTAAAGTGTTTTATTTATTTGATAACTATATAAATAAATGCATAATACTATAGATATAATATTATAATATAATATAGATAGAATGTAATTTTGTAATTTTGCGTATTTGCGTGTTTTTGTTTTACTAGTCGAGCAAAAATTATATTTTGAACGTTATTATAATGCTTTTCTTAAAAAAATGTATTTTTTACAACATAGTTAATGTCAGCTAATTATCAAATAATTGTGTATAGTAGTACAAGTGCACTAATAATAGGTACAATTTATACAATTTCACAGATACCACATTGTCTATACTATATCTATATATAATAAATTATTCAAATTACAATTTAACTTTTTATCGCAGTTTAAACAAATTTGGAACGACATTCGTTTATAGATATAAATAATTGCATAATGTTTAACATACAACTTTAAAGAACCTATTATCCGATAATGCAATAATTGTTACGTTAATGATTTAATTAAAAATATATCAACATCACGATTTGTTTATTCTATTTATATATCATACAATTAATATGAAGAATTAGTCTGATGATGCCAGTCAGTTATATTATTTATTATTCGTATTATATATAGGATCGTCATGCATGGAGTAATTAATTTAAATAAAATAAAATAGATATTTTACACGTACCTAGTTCTAACTAAGAAAACTATGTACCAAATATTTAAATCTTCACCCATTAATTTGAAGTGTTGTAAAATCAAATTGGTAAAAATCCTAAATATTCTAAGTTAGCGCATTACTGTATTCCAGCGTATACTTATTAAATAACACTATGGATACCATAGCACTAGCTCATTTATTGCTCATTATTTTAATTTGGATTTGATTCACTAGTGGCGCTTGGTAACAGTATATCGTAGATGAGTATAATATACTTATTTATTACACCTCCTCCTACCAGGGGCGGCCCTAAAGCCATGGTTAGGAGGGCAAGTAATAATTTTGAAAAAATTTCAATCATTTTTTTTTTGTAATTTTTTTTTTAACAGTATAAAATTGTTTAGAAATAGAGCATAGGGGGCGGCCCTTAGCCCCCTCCTGCCTTTTTATAAAACCGAATAAGTGATTCATTTTACATTTTCATTAAATTTAGGGATTATTGGATCTAAGCTAAAAAGTAAAAACGGTATAATATAACATATTACTGAATTATACAATTATTTGGAACTGCCAAAAATGAAATAAATTTAGAGTTAAGAAAAGTTAGAGCAATGTTTTATAAAAAAAAAACGGTTTTAATCATTTTACATTATATTTATTTTTTCATTATTTACAAATTATATACTTTAGCAATATTCAACAGTTTTTTATTCAATATAGGGTAATATACTAAAATACCTCATTTGTGTTGGATAGAATAATATCTATATATTAGAATCTTGTTAATAGTAATACATATTATTATATTTTTCATGATTTAAATTTCTAATTTATTTTAGTAATATTAACTGTACGATAAAAAAAATATATAAATTCTGAATATTTTCATAATTCGATTAACATTTGAACAGGTGGTCAGGTTAGGTTATGTTGAACAGGTGGTAAAATTTAAGAATTCAAATAGAAAAAGGTCAGATTTTGAAGTACGAAAACGTGAACCGTCTACCCACGTTCTTTTGTATCCATATTCTATAATATTATTTATTATACCTACTCATTCTAACTATTCTGTGCACTGTGCTCATACTATAAGTATACAGTACACAAAAATTCGTATAATCAGACGCTACAATATTATTAGGTATAGAACTTAGAACTGTGTTTGTGTACATTAATAAATTACACATGTACATAGTATGTGCATAAACTAGTTGTAGAAGTCAATACACTTTTAATTTAAAAATAAACATTACAATTTAAGGAACATGTCTATAATATTAACACAATACGGGTTTAACAATGAAAAAAACGCACATCGCCACATCGTTAACTGGATAAAAGTAGTAATAACTAATAAGTAATAATGAACAACCTAACAAACTAGTTAATATAGGACGCACTGCAGGTCCACAAGAATCTACATTTTTCGAACGACCACAGTTACGCATAAACTGACAAACTGTATCTCCAGTCTACACGTTTGAAAAAAACTAAAACACCGGAGCTCCGCATTTACCAATAAACCTGAAGTCCGCATGCAATATATAATCGGTATTTGGTACACAATGATTATAATACATATATGGCTAAACAGCTTATCATTTATAAGCAGAAATACATAATATCGAGATATTGCCATAGTGCGATCGGTGTAAAATTATGACGAAATTATACCATAATCTGCAAATAGTCATGTAAAAATACAGTTTTTTTTTTTTTAATGTAATATTGTATTGAACCTTGCAGTACCCTCAATATCGGAAAATGAACACAAGTTATAAAACGATTGACCAATTTTAAAATGGCTAAATAATTTCAGAAAACATTTTAAAAACTACAATAATACAAGAATTATTTTCTAGTAAAGTCATGCTATTAATTCTGATATACCGCTAGTACAAAAATAAAGAATTTAGCATAGGAAAATGGCATGGACAATTTATTGTTTGATCTTACATATTATATGTAATACGTCGAATTAAACTTGGAATACAATTAAAAAATTACGAACTTATAATAATACACGAATTAAAAAACTTGATAATTATTAAGAAAATACATACATAAAAAAATGATGCAACATAAATTCACCAAGTGTTTGACAAAAAAGAAAAGTAACATTGAAGAGAACAACAAATGACTGTGAGGTTTTTTTATGCTAAATTTTGTGATTTGTCTACTCTGACACAACCCAATATTGGAATTTTCAATAAAAATGTATTAGTTAGACAAATTCTTAAATACCAATTAATTTTGCTGAAAGAATGCAGGATAATTAAATATCAATTTAAAAAATCAATATTAAAAACAATTGAATTGATAGGTATTTAATTTATAAATGTATTCATTTAATAAAAGATATTAATTTTATTTTGAAATGATTGTTTTATTTATCTGTGTATTATAATATGACAAGCATTTTTTATTATTTGTTTTCATTAAAGATGTATTAACTATTGCTATGCAGACGAATTTATATTTACGAATGCATTTTTAAATATTGTTTCTGTTATTTATTATTATCTTATATATATATATATATAAATCTCGTGTCACGTCTTTGTCTGGGATAAACTCCAAAACTACTGGACCGATATTGATGAAATTTCTACAATGTGTGTAATTTGGCCGAACTTATAAAATATAGGCTAATTTAAAAGAGAGAGGACCAACCCCGAGAGGTGTTAAAACGGGAATTTTGAGATTTCTAATAGATATTTTTGTTTATAAATGGTTGCCATGAGTGACGTCGTATAAAATGATTCATTCTATATAGAAATTTCAATACAGAATTATTAATAGTGAATCGTTTTAATTCGTTGCCACGAGTACATACAAGCCATTTATTATATACATCGACGATTTGTTATTGTACATATACATATTCAAACAGTATTATTATTAAGTTATTATTATCTATAAGCCATGATGGGTTTTTAAGCTATATAATAATAATAATAAAATAAAAACTATTTGCTTTACTTTTTAAATATAAATTATAATATATAATACCCAACTATAAAAAGGTGGGTAAGTGGATGTCGCTCTGCTGTACAGTAGGTTACAAGTGGGTCACTGTATAATGGATGGTATTAAATTTGAATTCAATGATAAAATATCATTGTATAAGAAAAACGATTCTGAGCGGAGACGGTATGTCAGTCTAGGTATAAGACATAATATTATATTATAGTCTATAGTATTTAAAAAAAATTGACCTATAATAGGTACATATCATAAATTCCAAATTAATCATATCATAATATCTATTAGGTACTTATAAGTTATAACGCGTTATACATCAACAAAAAACCGTGGTACTATCATAGATATATAATAGTATACTTTAGAAGTTTCAAATACCCACGAATAATATTATACAATCACAACAAAATAACTAAAAATAGTTATCCTAGGTTTTTAATATGTAATTTCGTCCAAATTTTTTACTTAAAAATGACTATAAAAAATAAACTGTGTAAATGTATTTTTTAGATTTTTTGGGTAACAAAATTAATTTACTTTACGTGGAATCTTGTTTTTAATTTTCAATTCTTATATACAAAATTTGAACATTTTATAAATTTTTAATACCAAAATAATTATTGAACTTAAATTTGATAATTTTTTTTCAAATTCATCCTTTTAATTGCTTATAAAAAAAATTGTGCC
>NC_042496.1:23045576-23046546 GCF_005508785.2 Acyrthosiphon pisum
AGGATCTTGTATTACATTTTCATATCTTAGATTTAAAAAGAAAAATTTTTATGAATTTCTAACTCAAAATAATTTGCAAATTTTCGTTATTTTTCCATATTTTGTCATTTTTTGAACTTTAAATGCTTAAAAAACTGTGACTAACGACTTTTAATATTTTTCATCTGCCTTTGAAACAATATACTAGGAGCCTTCTATTAAATTGTCAAGCTTTTTTATCCAACAAATAAAATTTTATTGATATTTTTAGAAAAAAAACTAAAAAAAAATGGAAAATGAAAATGTCCGTAAAGAGCTCAAAATAAATCAAAATATTTTGAAAATGTTATGGTGTATAGAAAATGCTAAGATAAACATTCAGTCAAAATTTCATATATCTGCGGTCATTTTTTAAAGTTACACCAAAAACCAAATTCAATTTTGTGAAAAATCGATTTTGCGTAAAAATTCCCGTTTTTCCTTAATTTTTTTTTTGTTTTTCCCGGCGCTTTTGAAAACTACTGGGAAATTTAAATTTTGACCTCCCAATGCACCAACGATATTCACTTTCTGATCGAACAAGATACTGAAGTTGAAAATCGTAGCATTATTTCGACTACTTATCGTGTACACAGACACAAAAAAAATAAAAAAATAAATAAAAAAATAAAAAAACACACATCATTGTAAAATCAGTACATTCATCGTTCCACTCAGAATCTAAAATGTGAAATGAAAATCTCTATACAGGCTAAACTCTGGAACTACTTATCAGATCTTTTTGAATTTTTTTTAAACGAAAGAGTATTTCACAGAGAAGGTTTACATGAAAGAAAATATTAGGAAAATCCACCACCGTTTTATAATATTTTGGTTGCTCTCGGTTAATAATATTTGTTGATTTGTATTATTATCTTTTGTTAATATGCATAAATACAATATATTCAAGATCTGATAAGTAGTTCCAGAGTTTAGTCTGTATAGGTATATA
>NC_042496.1:23046646-23116519 GCF_005508785.2 Acyrthosiphon pisum
TGACAAAAGAATTATGCATTGATTAAAATATAAACAAACAAAAAGCACACAAGTTCATTCGTTAATCGTATGTTGTGTGTACAATCACAATTATAATGTATTATAGACTAGCCGAAAAATAATGTATTATAATTGAATCGAAATAGTTTTGTAAACTGTAATAAAAATGACACATATTAAAATATTAACATAGGTAAAGGTTAACATAAATATTTGATAAATTTAAAAAAACGACCTTATTACAGTTACCTATATATTTATATATTAATATAAAAGCCACATATAAAAGGATATTATAGATTGAAATTCCGGTGATAAAAACCGCATTAATAAATATTTTTATCTGATTAGTTTACATAACAATATAAATAGGTAAATAATAAAAATACAAAGGTAAAAATCTAAAAAAAAATAATTTACAGAAGTGTAAACAATAGACATAAGAAATTGTGGAATGCAGTATAATATTTAACATTTTTTGTAAAGTAAACCAGTTAAACCATATTTAGGTAATGGATATTGTATTATTTTACAGAACTATCTTTACCTTTTACCATGGAATGTAAAACGTATATTGTATATAATATTATATAATATACCTACATATATGTATATGAAAAACTTAAATTAAAACTTTTGAATAGTTAGTAACTAGTAAGTATTGAAACTATACATTTTTAGTGAGTTAATCTAAAAAAATATACATTTTTTTTTATTAGAGCACATGTTATATGTAATATAGTAATATATAACAATTGAATATTGATCAATACTTGCTTTGTCAGTTAGTGACATAATCAATCAAGTTTCATTAAGAGGATGTCAGAGCAACATTTGTGAACTGTGTCACAGTAACACAGAAAAAAACAATTTCATAATAATATATTTCCCATTTTAAACATTACTGTACACGGATAGGAATTAGGACAACAAATGTCTACAAATATCCAAGGATAATAATATAATCTAGTAACTTATAGGGGCCAGTTTAGTATAAGATAGCCCAAAATTGTATGTGGAGGCCTTTTATACCTACTATTGATTAACACAATCGCGCGTATATATTATAAAAATATATAGTATGTATTTTAAGAGAAAATACTAAGTAAAAATTAATAAATTACAATTAATGTTCGTTAACTAAATTGTTTAAATTAAAATAAAAAAGTTATGGTATAAACTTTTAAAAATATTCTTTTGAAAACGTGTAAATATATTATAATTTATAAATGATTATAATTCAAAATTCAAACATAACTCCTAATACAATAACGAAAGCATAACTTAATATCGACACAGTATGATGCAGTGATGATAATGATGACATTGAATTCAATAAATTGTATGATATACCTAGGTAATTTATTTTTAATCAATAAAATAATATTATAAACTAGTGTTGTTGAACTCTTATATATCTTGCGTAATTACTAATTAATCAAGTTCACTGTCATTATTTCATTTTTATATTAGCAACGTATTATAATATTCGTAAATCATTTAAACATGCTACTATGCGTATTATACGGCAATTAAAAATGTCCGTTATAATTTATATTTAAGTATTAACATCGTATTAACAAAGTATTAACATCTTATCAAAAATATTACGAAGTTGAAATAATTGTTTGCATACAATTTTAAGTGTACCTACTTATGTTTCTATGAATTAAATGTAAATAAATAAGGACAAAAGCTTACTTAACGTCTTAAAGTGGTGTAGTTTGATGAATTAGGGAATAAGTTGATAAATTAAAAAAAATTATATAATGTAGGTAGCACGCATAGTTGCTTTTATAGTTGCCTATAATTTTTACAGTGATGCAAAGAGGGAAATTTGTAAAACAATTGAAAAATGAGGGAAACGACAGATTTAACACTGACAACCTCTTTGTGAATAAGAGTTGAACAAATAACAATAGCGTTGATTGATTATCGATAGAATTTGATTTTATCCAAATAATTTCTGCTAATTTACATCTAAAAAAGTAGTCATCAAACCAAATTAAAATCATACTCTATAGTAAAGATTTTTAATATTCCTATACAATAATGACTAATTCATAATTATTTTTATAAACAATTACAGAAAATCAATTATTTTATGCTTCTGTAAATAGAGAAACATGGGGTTAGCTAATAATACTCAAATCGATTTATTTAATTTTAACTTTATTAAATATTTTTATTGTTTTATTCATTAATTGTTAATATGTTAAATGTATTTATCTGTATTAAATTAGTAAATTAAATTAAATTAAAATAAATTATTATTAAAATTTATGACATAATTTTATTTTTGTCTATAAAATATTATTTATAAATTCATCAACAATATATACTAATGACAAGAATAAAAAAGATCAATATCGAAAAATGCTCAACTAACACGTACAAAGCTACAAACTAACAATAGTCTAAATAATTATGTGATAATAATGTTCTCGTTATTTTTCGCAGTGGAAAATATTGATTATTTACAAAAACAATACTATAAAGACCGAAATATAGGACATAGCCATAGGTGGATAAAACGTATATAGCATAATATACAAAAAACAAATTTTATCAAATAAATTATACCTATATAAACTATAAAGGTTTAATTTCTTACAACCCTACGTGATATAATTCATTTATACAAATGTAAACACATTTTGATGGATCCATTGGTTATCAGTAGGTACACGCAAATTTAAACAAAAAAATCAAAATTAAACTTGAAATGTTTGCTTTAAAATTGACGGTTAAATTTTTTGAAAAAAATGAAAAAATTGTTCAATTTCCATTTAAAAATATAATACAAGACAATAAAAAAAATTAAAAATTAATCTGTGCAAAATTATAGTAAACATAAATACAATTTTACGATACTGAAAGTAATATTTTTTGATTATAAGGTAAATTGTGATCAACAATTTCGTTTTAGGTATTCATTTTCAGATTACAAAAAAATAATCGATTTTGTTAAAAATTGGTGTGCTAAATATTCCCGTTTTTACTGTTCTTTGTTAGTTTTTGCCAATTATTTTAAAAGTACTGAGGATTTCTACTCAAAGTATTAACTATATCAAAGTTAAAGATTAAAGCTTTTTTACTGCTCTATAACGCAACGACAAACAAACGAACAAATAAATACACTGAAAAACCAAGCTCAGAATCTAAAATGTAAATCCTTTATTGTTACGCCACATTATTTGTATATTATCTATTAATTGGGCAAAAACGGGACGTTCTATATTTTAAGTATAACTATAAATTTACCATAGTAGGCTTACCATTACGTGTTTGAAGATTTTTGTATGATAAACCAACAAAGAAAAAATAAATTCAAAAATAGGTATTTATTAAAGTCATAATAGATGTATTCGAAAAATAAAATTACATTTAAACCGCTTTAAATGTAAGTGTCACGGGATTTCTGAACTTAAAATAATAATTCGGCTGAACAATCCAGAATAATATGCACCGTAAATATAGTATTTGTATTAAGTTTATATTGTACATTTACAATTGAAACTTTTACACTATTCCCCGCATTTATTAACTCTATGTGTGGAAGACGATTGACGGAGAACGCAGATATTTTAAAAAGACCAATATTCAATTTAATATTAAATTAAAATTAAAACAGTTTAACAGTGCTTTATTATTTCATATTTATTTAGAAAAAATAGATACGAATATTTTTGGATTATAAAAGTATTTTATACATAAGTTTAACAGTATACAAATATGAGATAAGTATATTAAATAAAAAATATTTAAATGTTCTTTACAAACAGTACAAATAGGTTAATACAATTTAGTTACTAATAATTCAAATATTAACTATAAACTGTGCTACAATTAATTGAAATTGAAAATAATATATTTTCTAAATGTGTTTTCGCATGCTTAATTTGATGATATTTTGAAAAAAAGTCCCTCTTACTTCATTTGGTAATTATGGTAAAAAAACTTCAATTGTTTATTTTTTTATTAACATTAAAAGTAAGTAAGATAGGTAAATTCTGATTTCACTAAAATTTTAAGCATGTAAACATTTATAAATATTTTGTTACAAGTCAACTCAATGTTCTTGAATTGAATTTTACGTTGAATTTTCATATTTGTTACAAGTCACCTAAAAATTGAGGTGACTTGTAACACGTGTTTTTATTATTTTTTTTAAGCGAGTTTTTATCAAAAAACTAAATTGAAGGGTTTATTCTATTCATTAGACATATGCGAAAATAAATATAATTTTTGTAGCCCAGTGCGATTTTTTTCAAGCTCATAATACTAAGTAGTATGTCAAAATCGTTTCAAGTCACCTCGATTGACGGTATATTATTATTTTTGAAAGGTATATTGATATTAACGTATCGTTACGGTACGTAAAAAATTGTCCAAGTACGACTAATTACGATAGAGCCCTATAATTAGGATTTAGAATTAATCAATTATTATTATGCTTACAGTCAATATTCTATAATATTAATAATGTATCTCGAGTACTCACGTGTATACTTTATATTATGTTGTATTTTTCCGTTAAAGATAATATGTTTTAACTATTTTACTTTAATAATTAAACAATAAAAATTATTACTTTTAAACACTTCCTTAAATATTATTTTGTATACTGAATAATGTACTCAAGAACATGCTTTTCATCATTGAAACAAGAAAACGCTTCCACGTGCTACTCGATCACACAGCAAAACGTAACTAAACTCGCTCCTGGTTGATGAGACAGGAATCTACGTTGGCTATGGTGGTATGGTACCCAACGTATATTTTTATACATGCGGCAGCCAGGCGTTCTCAAAATGTTTTTTATCGACCGCAAACTTATTAACTAAATCTGAATTTGCGATATCAGAATAAGTATTATTATTCAGAATATATATATTGCATAATTATAAATAAAATAATATACTTAACATTTTAAATTTTAATATCTTCTTAGTACTTAAATGTTTAATTAATTGATTGAATATAATATTCTATTAATTTAAATAATTTAAATTATTGATGAAAGGTATTTTGGTAATCACTTCTAAGTAGGTATCCATTTCGGGATAGCATGGTAGTCTGTAGGGTGATATAATGTTTAGACCGCTTGGGGTTCATTGTATTTTGAATGCACAATATCATGCACGAGTAAAATGACGCAATACAACAGCATGTGAAATAATACAAAATAAACACAGTACCTAATGTTTATAAAAATATTTTTTTAATTTTAATATAGACATTTAAGTAAAGGATATATTTTAAATTTAATAATAATGTATTATCTAGGAAATTAATATTACATATATTATGAAAAAAAAAATTATAATGTATTAGGTACTTAAATATAGTCTATACCCGGATACCCCCCCCCCCCCACATAGGTGATAGATCTATATTTTGGTTTAAATTTGTAATAAAAATAAAAATATTGTTACGCAAGAATACGTAGCATTTTTAAAATTTAGATATTTTTTAAAAAACTTTGAAAAGTAGTTGTTTGAAAAGTTTAAAAATAAAGATAGTTTATTTCCTATTATTATTTTGAATAGTACCAAGGTACTAATAAATAATAATATAATTTGTATTTTGTAGGTACTTTCTAGTTTCTATTATTTGCCAAGATGTATTATAATATAGTTGTAAAAACTAGAGACCCACAAGACTCTCTAGTTAAGATAGCCTGAGTAGATAGTAACCGTCCTAAATGCAGTTATATTTTATATTGAAGAATTCCAGATACTCGACATTCGAAACAAGCATATTTTTCTTTTTATACCTCGTATTTCGAATTCCTATATCTATATTCTATATACAATAAAATACATTATACATATATAGAGTCAAAGTCAAAGAGTCAAGTGGTACAACCAGTTATTGAGAAAAGCGATGGAATATGATTACAAGTTGCAACTCTGAACTCTGAGAAATACAAACATGACCATGTGTAATATTATATATGCCTACAATATGCAATATATGTATATTGTCTATAACCAATATACACACAGTGATTTATATTATTTCCATTGAATACATATAGAACATTTTAGATTATTGATACAATGACACTTAATGAACGACGATATACCAGTATAAATGTTAAGCTGCATAAACCATATTTTATTATGTTGATTTGTAATTCTAAATACTACATTCAGATATTTTGTAATCAACAACAAAATTAATATAGGTCTTGACGTCTTGTCAATTTTAAGAACTCCTTCGCTTTAAGAGCTAATATTGAATTGATAATTTACAAATATTTGAATAGTTTGTTGTTAAAAATCACCAGATTTACATTTTGGTAATGGTTCGGAATTTCTTGGGCTTGTGATTAATCGATTTATGGAAACAATACAAATTTAATGGTTGAACTGTAGGTACTTATGTTATACAATGATAGTAGTAGTAGTAGCAATGATCAAAATCTTGTTATTTATAGAGTATTAAAGTGTTTTAAGAAGTATTAAATTAATTTTACAGTTTAACACTTTACACAGTCCCAACATATTTTATAAGTCGTAATTTTAACTGAAATACCTTTTTTTTTGGTCAGTTAAGTAGCCAGTAGGGTTAGATTAGGTAAAATTACTTAACCTATACTAGATTTAAAACACCATTAAAATGGAGGACCAAGTATAATACATCTGACTACACATTTCAGTGGCGTATTTACCGGAGGGGGGGAGGGGATCAATGATATCAATACCCCTTAGGCTTCATATAGTTATATGCAACATTTTTCAGAGTCCTAACTTAAGGCCTTTAGCTTAAAAAGCGGGGCTACTGGATAAAATCATATCACCCCCATGACAAAAACCTAAATACGCCACTGAAACATTTTATAGGTAGATATTATACCCAGTATTATACAATTGTATGAAGATGTCCCTTATTCATATTAGTTTGTTGTATTTTACTCTTTTACTAACTGGCTACATTGAAACATTTTTAATTTTCTAGTATTTGCGTTATTAGACAATTACAATAATTTTAATAAATGTAACTAGTTGATGTTGTCGTCAATTCAGCTAATATCAGCATACTTTACATTAATTGTCATCAAATTATGTTAATTATTAATCACAATTTTGGTTTTGGTATGTCCCTTAAAATGTGTTAACTGAGTATATTGATTACTACCATTCTATTTGTAATTTAAACTAGGGTTTGTTAAATATAAATTTTATATTTATATTTTATTATTGCAAATAATACTTCAAAATATACAAAAACCTCTTAAAAATGTTTTGAATTAAACATAATGAATCAAAAACTAATATTGTATTAAGCACAATGTATGGTGTATGTACAATTAATGATATTATAGTATTATACAACAATAGAAAAATATGGTCCACTTTAGCAGACCTAGAATCTTAATAAACTTATTCGGCTGGGTCGAAGCTACATTCTATTTTTTCATAAACTTTATAATATAAATTAATAAAATACATAACAACTAACCTATATAAGAAAAAAAAATTTGAATTAACCGATGGTTTCCTTTAATAAATTATTTGCTCAAATTCTGAGTTCAAACGTTTTTGAGTATACTGAAAGAATAAGGGGCATATTTTAAATTGCAAACTTATTTTTGTAATGCTATCCTTTTATATTATTAATTACTAAAATGATTTTTTTTAAAATGTTGTTATAATATGCAAATTAAAATTCAAACCAGCAGGGTTAGACTTCTTAGTTATTTAACTCTGTGTACTAAAAATAGTAATCCAATATCCATAATAGGTTGAGAAGAATAGGGACTATGATGATTTAAAATTTATAGTAATTACTATTAATAATATAAATGCACCTATTAACATTTTAGTTTTTACAATTTCTAAAAATGTTCAAGTATAATAAGTACTAAACTAAAGATTACATCTATTTTATATTTTATATAATATAATTATTTAGTACTATTTAAAGTTACATAACTTTGAAACTATTTTACTATTCGTACAAACTTCGATTTGGATGCATTCAAATTTCCAAAAAATCATCAGAGTAACAGTAATAGAGTAGTTCTTTTTGAAAAAGAATTTTATACCGCCACAGAATACTCCTTGGATTATATAAAATTATAAAAACAAGGTCCAAAAATGAGAATAAATTCATTATTAGAGGAAAAAATATAAGCGAGCATCCTTGGTGAATCACTTTTAATCACCTACTTTAAATTTGGTAATACAGTGAAACCTCAATAACTCAAATCGGTCGGAGGCGAAAAAAAATTTGATCTATCAAAAAAATTGTGTGTCCTTATTGAAGTGCAGGCGCTAAGATATTCCTTCGAGTTATCGAAAATTCAACTTATAGACGTTTGAGTTATCGAGGATTCACTGTATATTCAATGATAAATTATAAATATATTTCAAGTATACAAGTGCCCATTTTCATAATAAGTGAGTTTGCATGAGTTTTAGGGGGCTTATTTTTATAATCAGTAAAACTATTTATTAAATCACAAGAATGTAAGTAATATTTTCATTTATTGTAAAAATTTGAAATTGTTATTTTAAAATAAGGAATGCAACCCTCCCCCCACGCTGGGAAATATCCCTGCATCCTGCTGGCTCGATCAGCAATACGTGACTACATTTTCTACTGTAGAATAATAAATTCTAGAATCAAATAATATATGGTATGATGGTATACTGGTATAGTGGTATATGATAGTTTTTAAAACTATCTTTTTCTAAAATGATATAATTGTGTTATAATCTAATAAAATATAATATTTTCCTAAACATATTTTTATGTAAAAAAAAGTTTGTAATAGCCATAAATGATAAAAATTTTTATACCTTTATTAAAATATGATAAAATTACACAGATTTCTATATAGTACATGTAGTATAGAAGTCTGTGTAAAATTATAACTTTTAGTGATATTAAATACAACTGATTAAGAAATTAATCATTTGAGGCAGAGGTGTCATTTGATGGGTGGACAAAAGGGGAATATCACCTCATATAATTTTAAATGGCCTCCTGGCCTCAGGGCTAATCTTTTGTGATCATTGCAATTCACAGGTTCAACTGTATCTTTCCCTAAAAAAAACATTCTAATAAAAATGGTACATTAATGGTTAAGATGGTACTTAAGGGTTATTGCAACAGTGATTTTCCAGAAAACTAAATTCTATTGCTACAACTATCAACTACCACTATTATAAGAAAATTTTTTAGTCAGCAAAATAAAATATTACAAGTTATAATGCAATTTTAACCTGTGATAGTTGCAAAACCGTGATTGATTTGACCAGCTGATCGTTTAGGTTATTGAGATAACGAATAAGTAGGTACCATAAAAACAAATTGTATACCTATATTAAAAATATTTTTAATACCTACCTACAATGACAAAATTATCCTGTTATTTTTAGTATTGTAGGTGTTATAATATTATACTCTGAGTGAGGAATGCATTTTTAGTTTTTATTTTATGGTTGAACAGATTTCTAATTGACAATATAGGTACTATTATATTGGCCAATACGGGCAAGAAATAACAAGACAATACTGCGTGTGTACAATGAAACAGGTATATGATATATATAAAAAGCAGGAACCATATGGGAGGAACAAAATTTTAACTTTTAAAATGTTGTAAAAGTGTTTGCGTCTGACTAGTAAAATCTGCAGAGACACCAATGATTTGAAGCTGTTGTTTACTATAATATTGAATTATCTACTTACAGCTGGTATTATAGTTTCAACCTAGTTCATGTTTATCTTGTTGAACAACAATATTGGCTTAAGCATAGAATAGATGAAATCATGAAATATAATTTGTTGTATTACTGTATGCAATATGTATCATTTTAATAAATTTTATATTAGGTAGGAAATAAAAATCATAAAAATTGAATTTTAAAACGATATGAAAAAATTTAAATGATAACCGATGCCCGATAGGCGGTAGCTGTTGATAACTGATGAGCAATGGAACGAAAGCAAACGGTTTGCTGACGCCATAGATAATGTTTATAGATATTTATTATCTATATCTGTGCTGACGTCTGACCGTTTACTGATACGGCATAACCACCATAAACATCTACAACTAGATGGCCGACAATAATTTGTTATTGAAGCCGCGTCCCCATCCTGTTCGCTCTATTCAATGTTTACACTTTAAAATGATAACAATATATACATGTATTTATGTATATACTTTAAATATGATAAAATGTAAGCATCGTCGTTTAGGCAAATGGCGACAACAACTTCAAGACATTGCATATTTGCATGGCTGCTGTATAGTAAGTTGTAGTCGGCTATCTAGTTGTTCTATATATTATTATCTATGCATAACTACATGAAGTTTGCAGACTTGTAGTTGATGATGAACTTCATCCATAGTCCGTGACAAGCTAATTTTGATACCTTGTATTATAATTACCTTGGACCATGAGTTCATCGCCAAAACGAAAATGTATTATTAATTATATAAGAGTAGTCGGTTATTACTTATTATTAGGAGAAAACTGTATAGTGTATAGTAAATAACACGGACTAAGTATATATATAGTCTGGGTAAATAGTAAACCATGAACATTTTAGTCAATGTATAGTGATAAGATGTTCATGCAGTAAACTTAGGTATAACATGTTCGCTAATTAAAACGATTTTTAGTAAGCCGTTTGCTCTTGGTACATCCGCTCGAAAACGCGCTTAAAGATAATATATTAAATTATTATTTTATATTATGCATTGGCGGCCGTTAACCTCATACCACAAAATAAATTTAATTAGATTAAATTAATTCTGTACCGCAGCACAGTGCTATACCATTTACCCATATCGGACTATGAGTTCAGAGTCTGAACTTCAGACTTTGAAGCTCGCGATCGATACGAGTCGGTACGCCGTACTTAACTTTCCGTAACAAATTTTTCTTCTTAAAAATCATGATTGTCTTTGCTTATATGTTACGCTTACGGCCACTTTAATATGAAACTCACGAATACATTTATATTAATGTGAAGTGTGCTATATTGATATAATATTATAATATATCTTAATAACTTAATGTGGGTCACGATCATAGATAGAGTAGGTATACCTAACTATATACAATATACATTATACTGGATAACTTGTTACTCGTAGAGTAACTTACTCTATGATAAAACTGTATGTTTAATAGTGGTACGGACGTTATGGTACCAACAATGTTTAAGTGGACGTCACACCAGCATATTGTGTCGTTTCCATCTTACACACGTACGACACAGACAAAACGCGTTTATGCAGTCTGAGTAGAACTCGCCCAATTTTGGTGTTATAATAAAAACACCTGTTATAAAATTTAAATATGACAATATTTTGGTTGAGTTTTTAAAAAAAAAATTAAATTTTAAAAAGTTAAAGGTATTTTAAAAATGTTGATATATTTTATATTTCTAAACGATATAATGAACGTTATATTGAGTATAATGGAAAACGCGCAACGACTTGTACTCAGCAATTTTGTCATAATTCAATTTTACAATGGGTATTATTACTCTAGAACCAAAATTGAGAGAGTTCTACTCAGATTGCGTATGGATACACTATGGTTTGTTTTTTAAAGCAATAAATGGAATGTCAACCTTTACAATATTTATTTTAACGATTTTGATTGAAGTGTCTAATCAGTTTGTGTCAATTGTTTTGTTTATTTTTGTTATACATTTAAAACGTACATATTTAATAAGAATATATCTTATAACTTATAAGTATAGATAATAATAATGATAACTATTAACTAGAATAAAAGCTATAGCTTTGTTGTTACTTATAGGTACTCGTTAATTGAAATATATAACAAGGCCGCCGGTCAGGCCGTCAGGGGTGGATCTGAAGCTTGCTTAAGGGGATAGTGAGTAGGAATATTTTTGAGTGATATATAAAGGACCTACAATGAAAATTTTATTTCTATATTAATTAATAATTAATTTATAAGAGTTCATATTATGAGAATCCAAGTTCAGTTTAAATATACTCTGAACAAACATTGATTAACAATTATTGTGATTAATATGATTAATTAAATAATCTTAGTTACAATTTATAAATCTGACTTTTCTGAGTATGTACACAACAATATTGCGTTTTAAATCCAAAAGTATAAAACTTAAAGTTTGTCATAAATGTAGTTCAGCTCCCAACCGTTTTTTGTATGATTTTTTTCTTCAAAATGGATGTTTTGCATGGTTAATTTGAGAGTACTTTCAAATAAAAACGCTCAAACTTAATTTGTAAGTTATAGTCAAAAAATATTTAGATAATACGGTGTGGTCACTTTCAATCTTTGATTAAGACATTTTTGAGTTTTAATTTTACGGCGTTTTAAAAGGCGGATTCTTTAAATAATTCTGGGTAGCGTTATACGCATTAAAATTGTGGAACGAATGTTCCTTACTTCCCAAGCAATTTTTTGGAATATTTTATTTTGGATATGTTAGTATATGCTCAATGTGTTGGTGGAATCAAAATGTATACGTCGTATTATCTACATCATGAAATTAGCTAATTAAAACAATTTTAAAAAAAAATCCCAAGGGGGGTTCGCCATGTCACTCCTTCATAAATCCGCACCTGCCGCCGATGGCTGCCGCTAGGTCACAAATAATAACATGTCGTATATGGTCTAAATCTATACACGCAATTGTCATTTGTTGATAAGCAAAAATACGTAATACCTATATATTATTTTAATTACGTAAGGTGATTAACATTGGGAGCGTACAGTAGAATTATCTCATGACGTATATCGATCAACATCTAACGTGGAACTGTATACATTTTAATTTCATTTTTTTTTTATTATTAAAAAGATAGAAAATAGAAAATTTTCAATCTGTAAACTGTATACACAATAATACAATTGATAAATAAATTAAATTTTTTTTAAATGTGATGGCATGAGTGAAGGAAACTATTATTTTCATTTTTCAAATACCTATATGAACTCAATTTAATTAAAGTTATTTTGTTAATATTTTAGGTAATATATTGATAAGATTACGTGGCTACATTCGTTTTAGGTGACGTGGAGGGTTGTCAGGTATAATGAGTTGTGATAGAGGTTTGCTTGGAAATGAGAGGGTTTAGGTGGTTTAAGACTTTTTATGGAGTTTAATGTAATTCTAGGATGCAAGTTTTGGTCAAGGTCATACCGCAAAGGTGTTCATTAGGGTGTGAAAGAGAGGTGACATGTCACTCCCCTAGACAAACGTGAAACTAGATATAGCAAATTTTTTAATTGTAAATAATAAACTACTTTTACTTTTGATATTATAATACATGACATATTACATAGGTACATCGTTTATCTATGTAGTATATCTACTTTATATGTTATTTAATAAAAACAATTTTGTTGATTCTAAGTTATTTTTGTATGATATTGACACCCACCTAGATTCTGATTGATGGGCGCCCTTAGGTCATGGTGTAAGGTTTTATTGCTGACTTACCAGGGGGCATTTGTAATTGTGAAGAGTCGAAGATTTACTGATTGAAAGGATTGAAATTTGTTTAGGTTTGAAATGTTTATAGTTCTTCTGCAGAGTTGAATGCTGTAGGTACCTACCTATAAGTCATAGCAACTAGCAAGTAGTATTAATTGTTATATATTATAGTATTTTGATAAAAGAGATTTTTATTGGAAGAATTGTCTTAATTTATAAATTTTGCAGAGGTTTGAAATTAAGAATTTCCTATTTGTTTTTATGTGGGTTCCCAGATAATTATTTTGTCTAGGCGGAGACCTAAGTACTTCAGAAGTAGCCATAAGCATGAAAAAAGATATATTTTGTCATTAATAATCAAATTATTAAAATTTACCCTCCCTAGGTCTTTCCGATACAGCACGTCTACTAAAAAGAAAATGGTCCAGGGACCTTTTAACCTAATAATTATTCACACCTAATTTATGTAAAAAAAAAAAATAAAAAATAAAGTTTTTAACTCAGCCTAGATTAGGTATTAGGTAATAGGTATGCTATAACTACTTTTTTTTATATATATATTTTTGGGTAATACTGAATATTTCCTCTACTTACGTTTTTCTTGTAATTTTTTTTTCTCTCTTCATGGTCAAATTGACTTATTGTATTTATTAATATAGATTGTAAATAAAAACCTTTTAAAGAGCTAAAGGTGATATGCGTAGATGGCAATATCCTTAAACCATTTTTTTAGTTTTGTTATGTGGCCTAAGACATTTTTTGTTGCATAGTTTATGTCAGAGCTAGATGAAGTTATTGCTGTGTCATTGGTTAATGTGGCTAGTTTAGTGCAATTGAACTGTAGTAGGTCTACTGTAAATAAATTGAATAATGTCGGCCATGGTGTGCTCTGTTGATTATGTTAGTCATATTAATCACAAAATGGATAAGGACCGAAGTTGCCGTATAGCGAGGCCGTAGTTTTATAGATAACGATTTATTAAGTAATTATTTTTATGTTACCAAAGTTGAAGACAGCTGAGCCGCTTTAGCTGAATGTCGTGTTTGTTTGAAGACAGTTTTATTTATTCTTGATAAATATATTTTTAAATAGAAAAAAACGGTGGAGAATTTTATAAGTACTTATTAAGAAAATTACGGAACAAAATTGAAGCGAATGATGTTTCACAGTCAACAGTCGCCACGAGCAAAGTTTCATATTAAAACATAAAAGCTTATATTCAGAAATTAATCTAAGAAGGCGTTATAGTCTTACAGTAAAGTTCATTATTGACTGAAGTTTTTTTTTTATCTTTTAGGTTCTTACTTAAGCATTACTGCATTTACTTTCGTATTTCAAAATTTGCAAGAAATATAATTCAGCATCCCTCACTTGACTTTGTAAGAATAATACCTATTACTGAAATGTGAATGCCTAAAATTTTTTTCAAAATAATTAAGATCAAACAATTTGTTGCAGTAAATTGTCATTTTGATACGTGCTTTATAAATTGCGTGGAATGATGCGGTTATGTACATTTAAAATACCTCGATAGTTCGATAGTCGATGGTCAAACATTTACGTAGTATTGTTTAATTTCTATATTATAATGGTATTAATTGTTATGGTATAAAATATAGTATATGGTAGGTTTATTAATTAATAGGTACAAACTACAAGGTACTACGTTTAAAATCAAATTAAATGTTGTCATTAATTAAATTAGGTAAATATTAGTATATTACCCATAAATGGTTATGCGCACAATGCCACGATTAAAGATAGTTTTTAAAATAACTAATAGCCTATTAGTTATTATTAATTATTAGTAATAGGTAACAATCTATTTAATCGTGGTTATATCTTATGTAGTTATGCGTACCGTGAACGTACGACTGTACGAGTTGGAAATTTGGAGTTGGCGATGGAATATTTAATAATAAAACACAAGTGTGCTTCATAGATTATAATAGTTGAATTGCATAGACAATAGTTTCCACCAAACTAAAAAACTATTATATTATTATATTCATTTCACCACTTATAATTTATAGGTTTTACATTTTAGGAGTCAATTTACGTTAGTATTTAAAATTATGGTGTACCTAATAATTAACTATTATTACTGTACATCTGTACTTATATTTTTTTTTTTTATTAGATTAAGGCTTCAATTACAAAGATTATTAGCCTAAGGTTATTTACAAAGTATTTATACAATATTAATAGAGAGAAACAGAATCATATGTTATATACAGGAGTGTTATAATTTATTGTCGAAACCAATTAATTTAAAAAAGCTAAATATATTGCCAGTGTTGACTTGGTTGAGGGCTTCTTCGAGTGATGAAGGATTTTTGAGAAGATGACGTGAAGATGCGAATTTTGTGCACTTATATTTTGTTTTTAAAGTGTGTAAACATGTTTGCATATTGACAAGCGTACATAATACATATTGATATTATCTATTATTATATCTTCATATTTGTAATAACTATTAAATAAATGTATAGTATATAAATGTATCATTATATTTAACTAACGTACTGATTATAAGTTAATAAGCAGATAGCTGGACCTAAAATTGTGTGCAGTGACAAATATGAAATGTGCAGTAGCAAATTAGTTAATAATTCGTTTTTAATAAGTAATAACAAATATTATAGACTAGGTATAGACGTATAGTGTAATACTGTATTGTGTATTAGAATTTATAGTTTAAGTTGTACGGCCACTAAAACAAGTGTGGCAGAAAGTTTCGTTATTGTTTCTGGCGATAGTTAGAACATATTTTAGTAGGCAAAGCATTTTGATTTATTCGACAAATCTATATAAACCGAAATCAAAATAATGAATTCAAATTATAATCAGTCGATGGTACTGACGTTTTTACCGGTTTTACAAATTATTGAATAATTTTTTGAGTCTTATGAAACACAATATTATTCTGGTTACCTAGCCATTTTCTATATTTTTTATTTCTTTAGTTACGAAAAATATTTGTTTATAAAATATTAAAATCTGCAGTCATCACTAACTGTTTCTAATTCAAACCACAAACACAAATTGTTTTATAACGAAATAGGTACTTATAATAATGGGAACGATCTTACGTGCTAAAAAAGGAAAAAGCAATTTATCTACAGAAAATGACTTGTATAATACTGACTATCATAATCAAGTAATATCGTTAAGTATAATTTCCAATGTAGAAATAATTTATAAGTACCTTATTTAAAAAAAAAAAAAAACATTACAGTTTTCAATTAAGATTTATACCGTAATAATATATATAATATATTATCTTTGATTTATAAGTACCTAGTAAGTATTTTAAGACAATGAATATATTATCTTATACATTTAATATAATTATTATTTTGAAGTTTATGAATTGATTTTATTTGCTTAACTTATAACTTGTTAGCAGAAAGAAATTATAACTGAATCAATTCCAAAAATTGTGCCGTTGTATGATGGCACAGAACTAAAAATTAATCAAAAGTTAATAATGAATGGACTAGCTACTATCTCTGTACGAAATATGAGATCTAAAGAATATGTTATCAAAGTAAAGTTATTTTAATAATATTAATAATTTTTGAAACTCGATACCTTAATGGTAGGTATATGCTAAAATGTCACTAAGGCAAAATAATGATATAGATTTGTTATGTTTGATAATATTAATTATTATTGCTTATTATTTTATAGATAATGTACATTTTCTAAATTTGTTTCATTCCGTAAATCGTAGATCGTAGTCTCTACATTAATTTGTAATCAGGAAAAAGAAATTTCAGGAAAACAGTGTAATTTTGGTTGGCACGATCATTATGATAAGTGGCTGTATATAGGCGCGTTTTTATTTTATGAGAAGGTTGTTGGGTGACATTCGTATGCTTGGAAGTAGGACTATTATTTTTTAGACAATAAGTTACTTGTTGAGTCGGGGTACCTACTTGCATTGTTTAAGTTCCCTGCACAGTATACTTACAGTGTATACCCACAGTGCATTAGTGCAATAGGTATAGTTGGCTGATGATCGTTCCACAGAGAGCATAATATTTCCATGGAAGATCCCGAGATTATGGTGGGCAGAAGAAATAAATAACTTTATATTTTCGTATTGTTGTTCATTTATGACACCGATAAATTAATGAGCACGGCAAAAATAATATTATGTTATTATGTTAATGTGATTTGTGTCTTGTGACTATGATCAAATAAAGTATATAAATAATTGTCGTCTTATACGATTTAATAATCTCTATATTAAGTTAATTATTCAAAGATAATAATAATAAATGTGTTAAATAATATTGTTAAATGTCAATATTCGTATTTTGTATCATTTATTTTATCATTATATTATATATATATATATATATATATATAAAATATTATACATAGGTAATAATATAGTAATTTACGTACACCATTACAAATTTACACTCATATATAATATTTTATTTTATTTTATACTATGAATAATGCATTATGATATTCATATTAAGTATAAGTAACAGTAAGACCTCGCTAGTCTACCTACCCTAAGTACCTACTTATATATTTTTAGGTTATAATTTATAAAATATGTAACTGCAATAATGTATGATTTTTTTTTTTAGTTTGTAACTTTTTGGTCATTTTTGTTTACAAATCAGAATACCTATCTGAATATAGGTACTTTGGTCTTTGAGTATGTTGTAAAGTCAAATTCACAAATGGGCAATGCCACTTATTTTATATACTATATAGTCTATATATGACTATATGATAATGAGGAAGCGAAAAGAAAGTGTTGGGTACTTGGATTACTGTGGTTGTTGGATTAACCACTAACGGGTGTCAGATTACCGAGGTCTTACAGAAATGAGGTTTCTGACTTAAGGTGTACATATATTTACAGAGGTAATAATAATAAATCATAATGTTCAATTTTTTTCTTTTGAATTTATTAGATCATTAGGTAGCTGGTAGGTACAGTATTAGGTATTACACTAAAAGAAATTGTAATTGTACATTTTTCACTTGATATAAATAGGTAGGTACTTAACGGCTAATAAATAGACTACTAAAATCAGACTAATATCAGCAACATGACAACTTGTAGATGATGGTGCCACAACAAACATACACGTGTAAACCCACCTTCATGATTGTGATTTGTGAATAATATTGTGTTATTATACAGTAAAGACAATATAGAATATAGATATGTTAAGACAAGAAATATAATAAAATGTATTTCCATAAAATGTTTAGAAAATTTAATTAACTTTTAACTACCATCTATACAAAAAGTTAATGTTTAGATTTTAAGTTAATATTTATATTTTATATTGGTTAAAAAATATTTAAGGATATTTTCTGTAAATATTGAAAAATGTATTATGTTCAAGTTCGGAACAGCTATAGTATTAAATATTTTACTAATTTAGAGGAGACCAAACAAATTTTGAAATTGTAAATTAAGGAACACCTTATATTGTATGTATTAAAAAAAGTTATATTTGTGGTTCAAGGGTCAGTTTGATTCATATTTACCAGGCCGAAAAAAATTTCTACCGCCCCTGCGTACACAGATATTTTTGATGCGAGTTATATAAAAAAAAAACTGTATGACGTATACAACCTATACATCTATAGTAAAATGTTTTTTTAATTTTATTAATTTTATTAATTTCTAACATTTATACTTATACTAAAAAATACTGTGGGGGGGGGGGGGGTGAACTTGTTTGTAAATGGTATTTTGAATAGTTACCTCCTAGTAGTAATGTTTTAATTTTACTAAATATTATTAATACATAATTTTTTTTTAAATTTCCGAGGAGATCATAATACTATATCTAAATATCTTAACAATTATTGGATAATTTTTAAAATATTTGTTGATTTCATATCAACATTATTATTTAGTGCTGAGATTAGCGAAACGTGCATTGAGTGGATAATTATCCAATACTATCGGTACCTATCTGTTTTATTTTTGTAATTTATCATTTAAGTACATTGTTTTTAATTAAAGTGAAAAAGACCAATGATAAAATATTATATTAAAATATTAACATAAAATTACCATAGGTATTATAACCATAATAACTAATATTTATAATAATAACTAGATATTGATATTATAGGAATTTTTGTCTAAATTTGAATTTATTATGTATTATTAATGCCTATTACAACTTTTGAGCAGAAAAGAAATTCATTTTTCAATCTCCATCGTCCTGAATTAAAAGGTTTAAATATTATACCTACTGAAAACCAACAAGAGAAAATATTACACCAGCAAATTCTTAAAGAAGTAAAGACAATTCACGAGATAAAAACAATGTAACAATTCAAGTTTTCTAAAATATGAAAACATTTTTTAAAAAAATGTATTGTTTTTTAAGGAAATCACTTTGTTCTATTAATGGGCCACAAAGTCCGTCAGAAAATAATCCAGTCAACATCTCGAATTATAATAGTAAATTTTTTTATTTTACAATTTGTTAAAACCATAATCATATAAAAATAAGTAGGTACTATTTTTTTAAAAAACCATTATTTTTGAATAATTTAAAATTAAAATAAATAAATAAACATTTCATTATTTCAATAAAAATAAATTTGTTGTATCTCACATTATATTTTATTCTTATAATGATGATTTATGACCGTTTAAATTAATTTAAAAGATATACATTTTCCATGGTAAAATAATATTATCATTTAAACTGTTGAAAAAATAATTATAATTAGATTACAAATAGCAGTTATACGTTTTTGTTACAACGTCAAACCAAGTACAATATTTCTAAATATTATTTATGCTGTACCTAATACCTACTTTACCCTTTATTTCGTACGATATTTTTTTTTTTAATACAAAAAATATATCGCATAAGAAAAAATTAAATTAAATAGTGTAATAATATGTAAACATGGCTCAATATTACCTAACTGTAAATTGTTATGTATTTTTTTTTAGTTAAACCGGATGCGACATTATTGATGGAAAACCATTTTTCAAAAAGACTTTTAAAGCCAATAGCCATAACCCCATCCAATCAACAGGACAAATGGGTTGACAGTTCTAGTTTGTTATACTTCATGAATATACCGCAAGTAGTTTGTTTTATTTTACTTGTTTTGTTTTCAGTTACGAAGCCCGAAGAATCAACATTAAAAGCAGATAAATTGTGTGTTCACGATGTGGAAATAAAATCTACTCTTATCGACTGAATTGAAAGTATTATAAATAAAATAAAAAAGTTGTCTACGATTGTTGTACATTTAATTTATACAAAATCAATAGCCAATAGGTTTTATACTTTTACTGAAAGTTAGAAATATTAGTAAATAAGTATGTATTACCTTTTTTAGTGGGATACAATTTTTATTTTGACTGCTTACCCACAATACTGACAAACGTTTATTATGTTTGTATTAACGTCTACAAAATAATGGACATACATATGATACAAATGAAACGGAAACAGATTTTGATTTCATTATATTATTATTTTTCAAGTGGCAATATTATAGCTGTTGTAGTTTTTCATGAAAATGATTGAATGTGAAATGCGAATTATATAATATATTTATTTTTTTTACGTACCAGTACCATATTTATAAATTTGTTTAGGGGAGAGATGAAATAAATAATAATACACAGACCTGTGAGGTGTTTTGCTCCCCTTCCCCACACCACTCCTAAATAGTGAACCCCGAACAAATAAAACAACATAATGACAATAAATGTATACATAGTTTATTTTTTAAATCCTCCAAACTTATGATCTCGTTGAATGCTGAGGTTTGTGTGCGTCAAGACAAAATATGAATTAACTAGACGTAAACAAACAAATATACCAATCAAAATTTAAAACAAAATATATAACAAACGATGTCCCACAATGCCACAGAAAGTTCAATATTTCCATTGAACTGGTAACGATCATTATTGGACAAAATATTTCACGGATGATGGATTATTATCATTGATTATAATTCTTAAATATTGAAGATCCCTCACTGCTACAAATAATTTTAGTTAAAGAAGGCCGACACGGTTAACGATATCTACCTACCCGATATACCAATAACCAGTAATGTTCTTATATACCAATAACCAATTTTCTAAAAATATACCTGTGTTTACTATTTGTAATTTGGTTTTATAGGCTGCTTACCGGGTTTATTATTACGTTCCCGGAATTTATTTATAGAAAAATAATTATGAAATTCCGGGAACTTTTTGATCTTACTACGTATTATTTTGGCATGAAAAATAATTCGAAGAATAAAAAATACACGTATGGGTATTTGTCCAACCATTTGGTCAGTGGCGGGTCCAGGGCTTGATTTTAGGGGTGGCATGAAAGGAGCAAAACTGCAGGGACTGGAACCTTTATGATTTTATTGGTCTGGGTTTAGGTTTCAGTTTTCAAAAACCCAAAATTTCGATTTCGGTTTCGGCTAATACCGGTTTTAACCATTATTATTTAACTTTTTTTATTTTATTTTTATCAATAAAGTACTATATAAAAAAATGAACATATTAATAACCTCTATTTAGTGACAGGTATTTGTAATTAAGTGTAACTATTTCAGAATTTAGGCAATATTATAAAAAAATGAATTATTAAAAATAATAAATTAAATTAAATGAATAAATTTTAATATTTAAAATAAATAAAATAATATTATTAAAAAAAAAAATAAGAATGCATTTTTGACACACTTGGGCGACCCATGTTTCAGTTTGATATAATAATTTATAACTTAACATATACCTATATACATATAAAAATATAAATTTAAACAATATGTACCGCGGTAACTAAGACGCAAGAACAGTTCAGTATAGTAGGTACAGCCAAAGTGTCGTACAGAGCATAGTATGGAGTAGAGCACGATGTAGAGAAGATACATCGTGGAGTAGAGTTAACGATACCCGCATTAGGTTTAGGTATTTAATATTATCAATGCAGGCCTATTAGTAAGGTAACAATTATAATGTATAATTTATATGACAATTTCTTCTGAATTCTGAAACACTTATAAACGTCCAAATTGCTATTATTTTCAGAAATTCAACATCAGCTATTGCGAATTGCGATTCAATGATAATATTGATATCTATTACATGGAAATTAGAATTTGGATTTTTGGTATTTCTTTTATGACAATTCTGTTGTACGCATAATAATATTCTTATTTCTTAGCATTGATAAACTTTTATAGGTCTACGATTTTATAATAATTTGTTATTACTAATAATTAGTAATTACCTACTTTCACCGTATAGATAATATATCTATTGGATTTCCAGTTTCCAGATCTTTTTCCCAGATCCCTGGGTAAAAGTACAAAAATTACACAAATTGGCTAAAAAATTGGCTAAATACAGTAGGGTCAAACAAAGAGAAACTACGGTGATTGGGGGAGGGATGCCTCCTTTGCACCCCCCTGGATCTGCCACCGAAACGGGTAGTAATTTTATTGTAGGTATAATCGGTTAACGCGTAGGCCAACGATTAGTGGTAAAATCCGGCCTATTTCCTAGTCATACGATTACCACGGTTGGAAAATGTCGAATGTGGAAAATGATAGTTTTGGAAAACAATATCATATTGAGAAATACTCGAAATATACAAATACGAAATACGACAGCGACTCTGTAGTACCTATCGTACAGTACTGCTAATTTTTCTGTTCAGTAATACAACATTTAATATTCTAATGTCACAATCAGTCTATAACAGTCTATATGAATACTTAAGTTACCTAATCGTATTATAAATGTGTATGGAAATTACAATACAAATCATTATTTATTTTATGTACCTATTGGGTATCAACCAATATAATTTAGGACTTAGGTACCTATTTATATTTTCTTATTAAGGAATAATCCATGGAAACTATGGCCATTAACTATTTTATATTATGATGACATGCCTGAATATTAGTTATAACTTATAACTTGATTATTATAGTTATGTAATTATATTATATCATATGCGTAGGTAGGTATAGCCGTTTAGGTACCGTAGAGTAAAGAGTATTGGTACAAATAATATAATTGTGATTTGTGTTACAATATGATGACCTAATTCTTTCTAAAAATGTAATGTAATGTTTACCCCTTATATAATATTATACGCTTCTTAACTTACACGGTTTGTTTATTCATTTTATTAGTACTATTAATATCGGTTATATATTGATAAATTATACTATGGAATTGACGCAATAATAATTAATAAACAATGGCCATAAATGAAACTATTTTACAATAATTATAACACAATAACAACAAATTTGCTAAATTAGTTTATTTTAATTGAGATATCGATTTTACGGTAGTATTTCATTTTTCAAAAACTAGGTAGTTCCATAATTCATAAATGGTTGTAAAATACTTCTTAACATTGTACATTTTTAAGTTTACTTCACTAAGTTCGCATTCGTTTATTGACAATTCACCTAAAACAAATATTATAACTGTTAGGTACCCATATAGTCTGTAGGATATAATGAACATTATAGTCTTTAAGTCAATATTATTATTTTAGAACTTAATATTCTATAATATGGATATGGATCACGGATGATAGATCAATACTTACAATTAGATGAATAACATTATTATTTTTTATTATTTTTGACATTTTCCTAGTTTATTAATATAAATAAACATATTTATAAAAATAGCTGTTAATAAATTTTAATGTATGTCTATGACACATCGTACATAATACTTGAATATCTCACGTATAAAATATTATATAGGATTGATAATAGGTAGTTAATCTTATTTATTATTTTTTTTTGCTAAATTTAATTTAATTTGGTAAATTTTTCTTATTATAATATTATATTTATATCACATCTATAATCTATTCAACCAATGTATTTAATTATTTACTATTTAAAACTACGGGTTATTTATCTTAGATTCTGAGCAGATCGAGGGAGTTGTATTGTTTTCACAATGATATTGTATTCCTTTTTGGTAAATGTTTATTACAATAGTAAAAAATTAAAATAATCTAAAACTTATTTATTGAAGAGTGCAGACCGCAGACTGTAATTTCCTGTTGGTTGGATAATTTATGTGAATAGTATTTTATATTGTAGGATTAAAGTTCAAAAACTAAATGATTTTGTGTGAAAATAAATATTACAAAAGCAAATTCCACTCGGAAAAAAACGATTACAACGCTAAAAACGCAAATGCTTTGGTATTACAAGTACTTTTTGGTTTAATACATGCAACTAATATACACACATCACCATCAGACTAACTCGTCTAATTGGTGAACCGGTCACCACGGCAAACTGTTGTTTCTAAAAATTAAGAGCATACATGGAAAAGTCTTAACAATGACGTCCAGGCCTACAATAATGGGCACTCGCCCATTCCCCGAAATTTTTGCGGGAGGGGGCAAAGGTATCATTTTACTGATTTTGCTCCCACAGAGGTAAACCAACAGTAGAAATCTTTGAACCACTTAAAATAACGAAAGAATGCAATACATTTAACATGCAATATTATTAGAATATAAGGTGATAATATAATTTTCTTCAAATTATACTGATCGCACAAAGTACCTACATTTATTCCACGTTTCTCCCGTTGTATAATAATATGTAGACGTGTCGTATTATCTGGGTCGGGTAAAAAATAACCCAAAAATATTATTTCATAAACAATTGTGATTTAGGTGCCTACATTATTTTTTTCAAACGAGTTTAGCACTATTTGTTTTAATGAACTCATTATAATAATACTATTTATTAATTATTTAATATCAGTCGCTCACGTGATTCGTCCGAATATTATTGTTTATGCGCATCATATTATTATAATATGTGCATTGTATAGCGATAGTATAATCTATACAATGTATAAGGTACCTATGTATATAATAAACTGCACCACACGGAACAGTCGATACCTATACGTTATTTATTATTATTATTTAAATAACCGCCGCTGACGCCGCCGCCATCGCGTGCGTACAATAAAATCGTAGTAAGCTTACGTTTACAAACGGTGACGTCACTGTTGCTTTTGGTTGTTACTATTCAGGATACTATAATATTATGTTATATATACTACTGTGTACAGCGTAAACGAAGGACCACTCTATTTCATTACTATTGTGACTGGGAAATCGTGCTAAATGCAATTCAGAGTTGCGCGCGTGACAGCAGTGTGTCAGGAAATCGATAACGCGCGGCACGGAATAATGTTATATCCTATTTCTATTTATTTTTGTGTTCAAACAGACCGAAATTAAAATATCCGATATAAATCGACGACTATTTAAAAATCAAAACAGGAATGTTACGGAAAACACACTGTATAATATGGAAGAATGAAATATAACCGTCCCGCTAAAAGCCTTTTTAATGGATTATCTGCAAATAATAAGTAGGTATTTAAATAATAATATGATAATGTTATTCGCAGTAAGACAGCGTTGAAATCAATAGCGAATAGAAACAATTTTGTACTCATGTAAATATATATAAGTAACGACAAACAATAATATATTTTGATGGGTACGAGCTTTTTTTGATTGATATATAAATACCCAATTGTTAAATGATAACAATAATAGTAACGGACAACAATAGTGCATTGGATTAGACGTATAAGTTTAAAGAAACATGGTATCTACGTATCAAAATTGAGAGACGAACCTACAGAAAGCAGGGCAGTTGCAGTTAATTCAAAATATATAATGGGTTAGGTATACTCATCGTTTATCGATATGGTCAATTGGTCAAACATTAATTTTTATTAAAAGTTTTATGTTTTTGGCGTAATGTTGTGTTTTAATCAGACAAGATTTTCACATTCAATAATGTTTTATTTTTTTTTATTTTAGAGTAGTTATACCTACACATTGACACTGCAGTTTTCAATAATTATGAAATCATTTTTATGTATTCAATATTTTCCGCACGAGACGTCCTGAATTAATAAAATCTTAAAGTCAGGGTTTTTGACAAATATTCTTATAATTATTTGACTTAATACCTCTTGCATTTAAACTGCTGTTTACATTTTGTGTATTCATTAAATTGTTTAATCTTTTGAAACGAAGAAAATTTTTATTGTTATGTTGCAGTTTGCATATTGTAACAGACAGCACTACAGCAGTAGGTATTTAATTAAATCCTAATATGCATTTAAACTTTCTCCTTTGAAATAATTATTTAAAAGATTAAATACAGTATTTAACGTTAAGAACGTTGAGATTTATAGCTTTGAATATATAATAATATATTGTATATAGGTATTAGAATACCCACGCCCTGAATGAATAGGTACTTACTTAGGTGTTTAGGTACTAGAATTTGCGTATTGGCCGAATCAGCTCAAATATAGGATTAATGTTATTACGCCCTGTCGAGTTAGTAAAGCAAAAAAAATCAAGATTTTCTGATATTATTTAGCACTTATTATAGGGACATTTATGGTGTCAATGTATAAATTGAAAGAACATAAATTTTGATTTTATTATTTATAAGCTATAAAGTTTCTCATTCATGAATATAATTTAATAATTGTTTTTCAATCTAAATAGATTAACTAAAATTAGTGAAATTGTTTTATTCTTTATTCCCATTTCACTAATTTAAAATTAAGTCGGATTGTTTATTAAATTAATGAATGACAGTAACATAGAACAGCTGATAATAAATCATTAGTCATTACTCATTACTGATAAGTAACAGGCTATATATTATAATTAATCGTATAATTCCGGGTTGAAATGTTTAAAACATCTAAACTAATCCAACGGTGTTTTGTTTGAAATAAATTATTTAAATAAAATAGGTAATAAAGAAATTGAGAACAGAAAAAACAAAATTGTTGGCTGGTTTGGTATTTGTTTTTATTTGAATAGTAAATATGATAATCAAATTTGTGCCTTGGAGTGGCGCGGTCCGTACACTCAGCTGCGGAAATGCTCTGAGTTTACGTTTGGTTAGGTTAGGTTAGTGCCGGTGTTGCTAGCTCCCGGATGGGTGACCACTCGTGGTTTTTAGCTACAAATCCTTGTCACACATACAAACATGTTTCAACCAACTGTTCTAACCGTTCCTCCCCCTACATACAAAAAAAGAAACCGCTAATGGTCACAGTTGCGGTTTTTCAATAAAAAAAAAATCAAATTTTTTAATACTAAATAGCTATGTTTTATTTTCGAAAGCTTTTAATTCTGCTTTTTTGTTATTAAATATTGAATAACACTATAACAGATACTGACTACTGACAGGATCGCATACAGAGTCACACTAATTTTATTAATTTATTATAATTTATATAAGAATTTGTATTACCTTATATTATTATTTATGAACGTGTGTAGATATTTAGTGGTTGAATTTTTTTTCCATATTTTACTCGAAAAGATAAAGTTACATTATGACGATATGACGTATTGCTTTATGCCTTAAGAGCTGATGTTTTTATCCATGTTTCAATCTAAATGGTATTTTAGATTTAGGAATCAGGTTCGACTTAAAAGGGCAGCTTGGAAGTTGATACAGACAAAATATGAATTTATGAATAAATAGTGATGTAAGTCTATTATTATTTATACTATTTATCAGAAATAATTAGAACTTAATTTAGTTTATAGCTGTAAAATATTTTGAATTTGATTTTGGATTGAGTGAAAAATCCCAAAACAAAAAGAGTGATAAATAAAATTAAAAATCTCCAGAGGAAAATAAAAATATTTTAAGTAAGATTTATGATATACGAGGTACAACGATTTTTCTATGGTCTATAATACATGGTTGAGCGGCTGAAAACTTTATTTCGAATTATTATTATTTATAGAAAAATGTTATAGATGACATTTTAGCATCATAAAATGTATAGCATTGTGTTCAAAATGGTAATAATATTATATTGTAATATACGCTAATAGCTATTAAAAAAAGTATTATATGATGTTGGAAATGCGTGTTATTCATAATTAAAATGTCCACGATACATTTCAGGGTAGTCATTAAATAAATATGGAGTATATTATATGATATTCGTATACGATAATTATTTAAGGATATGACAAATTGTTATAATATGAAAAGAAAAATGCACATTTATTAAACTAATATAAAGTATATTTCATTAAAACCTCTAGGTACATAGGTATATATATATATTTATATTTTATACAAATCTAGTAGGTATATATGGTGTTCATAAAAAACAATTAACCTAAATTAATGTTTATGGAATATTTTGAAAAGTCGCTGTTGGAGGAGAAATTATTGAAATCATTTAGTTAACAAATGAAAAACTCACATTATTATGATGACACATTACCTAATCACATAGTTTTCACAGTACCTACCTACATTAAAATGTTGATAACATAATACCCAACTTATAAAACGAAAGGTCGATTTGCGGTTGAAACTGTCAGGACCAATGACATCGGTATAATTTGCTCGGCTTGAAAAGTTTGCCTAAGCCTTTTATGAATATTGGCAGTGGAAATTATTTTTTTCTTTTCTGTGTGTGTGGCAGAGTAGATTGACCGCACTGGCTGAATGTTTCGTATTAAATTTGACTGTCATCGTTTGCATTACCTAATGAAGTTAATATAGATAGATTCAGCAAGTACAGAACAGTGGCTAATAAAATATATTGATTTCTTTGCAGTGGAAAAGGTGGTAAAGTGAAATACTAGCACCCAACTCAGAGATTCTTCTTTAGCTCTTCAAAGAGAAGAACCTGATCTAGAAAATATGACATATTGACATATACACATAGATTTTATCACATGTACCTATAATTATGATAACCTTCAGCCTTTCATGTATCACAGTTATCATACTTCAAATATTTTGTATAAATATTTAAATTGTAATGTATTTTAGAAACGCCAATAACCTTAGCATTTGAGGCATTTATATAAATGGTAAAAAAAAATAAGTGATAAAAAATGGTATTTTCAGTAGTGGCCATCGAAGAAGGTAAAGATTGTTTGCTGTTATGTAATTTGCAATATTGTGGCTTATTATTTTGGTTCATACTGTTGATGGCTTTGTTCTCAACTATCGTCTATCTTGATAGGCACGGTACGGTGCAGAACATTTTAGAAGCATTGTTAGCTGCAGGGATAACTTACTATTATATCTTATTGTGTCCAAAGGTTACGATAAGAGACGGTGACTTGGTTATTGGTGCACGGTAATAACTTCCAAAACCATGGTCTGTAATAATACGATTACATATTATAATATTAACATAATTAATAGGTATTCGCTTTCCTCCAGAGGATCAGTGACGACGAGAGCGTAACAGAAGCTGTATAGTTTAATCTGACTACGATTTCACGTCGATCGATGCAGGCCTGAGTGAAAAACTATTAAAAATGAACGCCGCACGCCGGTTCTCAGATAAAAAATTGCACTGAAACAGCGATTTGAGATGTTGGCAGTTTTGAGCTTATGCATTATAAATATTAATAATATAATTCAAATCTATACCGAAATGTCTAATATTTTGCTTGACGTAATAATTCTTAAATACATCCGAGAGTATAGCAGGAGGATCTAAAACCCCGTCTTTGGTTGGCGCCTGCACCGGATTGAAAGATTTCGATGTCTTTGTAATATATAATAAAACACCCATGTGTAGTGTGTACACTGTAATATCCAAATTTAGTAACCCCCGACACTCAATCATTTATCTGTCCTCCCTATATATATAGGAAACGTTAAGATGTATTTATCGCACGATCAATATTAAAGCTTTGACATTTCAATACAATACACGAATTCGGTCTATACACTCTATACTATCACGCTGCGGAATGGTATAATTTCACTTGACGAAATAATTCTTAAATGCAGCTGAGAGCAGCAGGGGGATCTAAAACCCAAGGATCCCCCGCCTCTGGTTGGCGCCCGCGCCGGACGAAAGATTTCTGTGAGCGATATGTGTTTTTTTAAGCGCCACGATTTCGACGTCTTTGTGATATAATATATAATGACACCCTTGTGTGTACCCAACATCTAACTTTAGTAACCCCCGACACTCAATCATTTATCTGGCCTCCCCACATATATATATAGGAAATGTTCAAATGTATTTATCGCACGATCAATATTAATAGCTTTGACGTTTCAATAAAATATACGAATTCGGTCTATATACACTCTACGCACTATTACGCTGCGGAATGGTATAATTTCTGTTATTTGTAACGTGTACAATAATAATATATACAATACATACAGTACAAATAACACCACGCGAACGTTTCGATCCATATATAGATATTACACTATATATACTTGTGACGGGAGGGCATTAAACACACACACACACACACACACACACAACCTTTATAGGAAATATTTCACAATGTATATGTGTTGATAACATGTATACATATATATTATGTTATATTGCAGTAATAATATGCGTGCGTATATTGTGTGTGATTTGCGGATTCCGAAGAATACTTTTCGAAAAAACCGTTTAACAATAAATCACGTAATATATGGTATTGAAATTCGAACTGAAAATTTAATGAAATAATCCAAATTATAATAATGTTAACAATTAATGAGCAAAAGCAAAAACAATATTATTATCGTTTGCCATAAATATAACGGCTGTTGTACAGGGGGTCACGATTTTTTTGAAACGAAACCGAAAATTACGATACCTATTTTAAATTTAACGAAATAAACGACGTAAAACCATGCGCATCCAGTCATTCAGAATAATGTAATAAAATAATACTCAAGTGTTATTATATGACGATTAAAATAACTACAGGAATATATTTTATGAGTTAGTACGAATTGCTGTACAGTAAAAAATTTTTAAACGTTCCTTAACAATATAATTGTTTGCCGTCTATAAAAAAGAGATTATACCTATACTAATCATTTTGTAACCATAAGAAGGTTCTTTTATCGAATAATGGATAGAAAATCTTAAAATTGCACGTGATGTATTTCTGCACGTAAATCTTTATAACGATAAAATATAATTTAATGCCGGTATAAATATAAAATATTTCTAAGGAGCTTTGAACATTTTTTTACCCGTAAAAAATGTAATAGATTATCCTTATCAGTGGAGTATCTTAGAGCTTATCCATGAATGTTATAATAGTTATTGGATTCTACAGGAAAAGTTGCTTGAGAATCATTAATTTATTATTTTATTTTGATAATATGATAAAAATAACAAGATGATTCAGAAAAAGTTATTTTTCTCAAAACTACTAAATTGTTGCTTGCTACGTATTTTGGCTTAGGAGGGCAGTATAGGTGTTCTGGCGAGGAAATAAAGTTTGAGTGGACTGTATTTTTGATATATTCAATGTAGAATAAATATTATAATTTATTAATAAAGGTACCGCGACAGTAACCAAATATAATAATTTATGTTAGGTTTGAATCGTAGTAATAATGTGCTCCAAGTCTGCCCCCCGGGTGGGTCTTGCCGCAGAAAGCTCCGTTGAACACGCACTGACGAGATTTGGTGCTCCGCACTCGTATTTATAAGCTTGGTCTCGGTCCGCTGCTGCTGCTGCGCCGTCCACTGGGTTTTTCCCTCGTAGGTCCGTATGCGACGCGGCCGGTCCCGTGTTCTGTGACAGACCGGCGCCAGCCGAGTCAGTCACAGAACACGGCACCGACGCGGCAGCCCATTTATTCGTTTTCGCCGAATACGCGGGTCGTCAAAACCGATTCGTTTTTAGCGATTTGTAACCGTACATCACTGCAACCGGTGTCCCCTGTGACCGAACCGGTATGAACCGCGCTTTGCACAATACACAGATCCGGCCGATAACGCGATCGTACGCCTCTCGACGTCAAACGTGCTTGGTGCAGAGTTTTGTTCGTGACTATCGGCTCACGACAGTGCCGACCGACTGTATTCCGAATCTCATCATATTATGCACAAACAAATAGTTGGCTGACTGCCCAGTGTGATATCATTTTTTTTTAATAACTATATTACCCCCAAGAAACATTATGATGACGGCGGAAAATACTTCGCGTGGCGCGAACAATGGGTGTGTAGCACGATGAGCTGAATGAAGCTGAGCACGATGAAAAAAAATAAGAGTTATTGTCATCCCTATGGAAATCATAAAAAACTACAGAGTCCTTCCTCTCATAACGAACGTTATATTTTTATTTTTTTTTGGGAGGGTGGGGCTGGGGGCTAGTTTTCCCAATGAACTTAGAATATTATCATGATCAAATAAATTAGGAAAAAAAATTCCTCATTAGGTACCTATTTATAATTCTCATAGCCGTCCGACCAAGTAATTTTAAGGGCGTGTTCGTGTTCTCAGCTCTGCTATAACTACGTGTTCACGTGTTTTCTGTTTTTGGTGGCTCTGATATAAGGGCCGTTTAAGTACATATGTGCACTGCTACAATTTTAACTACAAAATCATTTTAAAATTATAGTGACATAACTTTAATATTCAACGATTATAAGAAAATTGTCAGTATGTATTTTGATATTTTATAATATTGCTGTGGGAACAACAATAACTTATAAACAACCTTAATCCATACTGTATATTTTCAAACTTTTCTACTTGGTAAATTGAGAAGGAATCGAAAATGTATTATGTAAATAGCTATTAATAAATAGCTCAAAAAGGCACGAAATATTTAGAAAATTAAAGCATGTCGTTATAAAATGCTGATGTAAATATAGGTATGTCGACAATTTCTTCGATTTTCCGTTATTTTTCTTTAGTTTTGTTTTATTAAAAGAAAATAATTTTATACTTTTTACCCTGCCCTCTGAGTTTGAAGATTGAAAAATTGCTACAAAATATGATACATAAAGTATCTCTATAGTCAAGACACATAAAAATAAGTACACCATTTTAAAACGAACATTGTGATCCACTCAGAATCTAAAATTTAATACAACAACAAAAATATATAGGCATTGTTATAAAAATCATATTATTTATTCCCACTCCTTTCTAAATTTAAATAAATGCCCACTTTAAGTTTAAAACAAATTCAAAAACTTTATAATTGTACGTGTGAAATTGATTGTTATCGTTATATTGGTTTTTGTAATAAACATTTGGTGTATTATACGAGTACTTAAAAGTTTAAACTATAAGCATACAAAATGTGGAATCCGATTTGTTCCATAGTGTTACCTGCAGTACTGTATTAAGTAGGTATTTCAATATTCAGAGAAATATCTATGAGTGAAAAATATGAAATGTATGCTTTTCTTTGTAAAACGATATTATTATTAATAAGTATACGCACTATTTTTTTTTTAAAAAATTACGATTTTTATTCAGAGAATATAATATATTATATTATGGCACATATACACTGTGAATAATATATCATGTAAAGTTTTAAATTTATTTAACGCACGTGAACGAATAAAGTTTGAATATTTATAGGTCGAAAATACTGGATGAATCGGATGTTCTGTGGCTGTAATATATCGGGTGAAAAAAAATATATACACATAATATCATATCATGCGAATATAGCATTATTTGAATCCGTGCAATAACGCGCGCATATAGTTATACTTTTGAAGAAAACCTCGTCGATTTGTTGAGCTATAATTTCACCCCCAAAAACCGTACTAACGAGAACCAAATATAATATATTATTTTGATACAATCACTGGCCGCACTAAATCATTTACTGTCCTACGCGTATACCTCTATACGTACATAACATTATATACCATAATAGGTATATATACGTGTTTTACGCGAGCGGTCGGCGTTCCAGTGAACTTTCAAAACATCGCGAGTGGCTTTCGACACAATAAATATTGTGCCCCCCCCCCTACACCACGCTCCGAACTATATATCTGTATAAACAAAACGTAAAATATAATATTATTTATTTTGCGTCCACCGTGTGTGCGCGAGCAGTATAAACAGCAGGCCAGTGTTTAGACTTTGCCGCTCATTTTATATTTATTTATTGTATTGCAGGTAGGTAGGTATGTAACGAAAATTTACGTTTACAAAACTGTCGATATTCATTTTATTTATTCAAACAGACACTCGCCTTAAGAAATATAGCTATAGTTTTTGAGATATTATTTGTTGTAAGGTGAAAATATTGAATTTGCTGCGAGCTAGTTGAGATTTGCCATCCATTTAAAACTAACGCCGAGTGCTCGCGAGTGTGACGCGCTATACAGTCAAGGATCATCAACTAATAATTTTTGGAGGACCCCTCTAGAAATGCAGAGCATTTTGAGAACCGTCATAGTTCTAAATCAACCCGTTTGTTCAAAGATACTAGAGGCAAGATCAAAAAATTAAATTAAAGCAATGAAAACCTCATTTAATTCATCATAAAAAAAAAGTAAATAAATAAATAAATAAATTTATTGCCCGCGGACAATAGAAAAAGTTCGCCATTTGGTGACCCCGGCTGCACTAGACCATCGCTCTCGCCCCCCCTCTTAGTATTTACGGTATTCTTCAGTTCACTCAGGCCTCGGTATTTTTTTGTACCTTTACGCATACGGACTATCGATTCGGCGGAGCAGCATGCACACAGGTACAATGAATTATAATTTAATACATAAAGAGTGCTAAACGAAGTCAGGTGAGAGCTTATTTATAACAAGTAGCGTATACGTGAGGCACAGTAGTTGCTTTTTTTTTTTTGTTTTTTTTTTATCCTTTCTTTCGGAAGGGCTAATTTTCGTGCGGTTTTCGCCAGGAAAGGAAGGGGCGGGGACGCACACTATCGCCAATCCCCCTTGTGCCTCCCTGCACCCCCCCAGCTCAATTCGCGTGCGGTGACGTCGTCGTTCAAGTCGGTAACGTTCGGGACATTCAGTTCACCGTCGACTGTCTACTGCGACACACGCGCCGCGAACCACCCACGAAATTCAGTCGTAAATACACAAAAAATATTTTCATTTTTTTTTTGTTGTGTATTACGTCCTTCGACACGCTCGACGTGCCCGCCACACAGTTGTCGACCGCTGTGAACCAAGGTAATGATATTATATTTAACACAAAACAACGTAGTGGAAACTTTGAACGTAAAAGTTACTTTTAATATTGTTATGATTATTTTTTTAAACTAGATTATAGCTGATGTTTAATATTTATAAAACTTGCAATTTATTCGGTCACGAGCTGTGGACGCTTTTTTATAAGATAAACAGCAAAAAACACCACTAGTAAAATATAATAAATGAATAAACAAGACAGAAACAAATTACAATTTAGTTCCACAGGTGTTTAGGACGGTATTATTTATTATGATCTTATAAGATTATCCAAGTTGTAGGTATAGAATATTTACAACAGTAACTATTATATGATGTTAAGACTAATCAAATATGTACCTAAAATAGGGTTGGTTCTATATTCTATACGTTTTAGCTATACAAAAGCGTTTTATGTTTATCTAATTAATTCTATTAACTTTGCGATAGTAAATATAAATTAACTAAACCTGAAGGTTACACAGTTCAAGAAGTTATATCATTTATTATTAAACGATTAAAACCTAATAAATGAATAATATATTTTGTTGTTCTTGTAATAACAAAATATAATAAACCGTTGTTATATTAAGTTTTATAGAAGTCATAAATATTAAAAAGTCTCCATTAAAAATAGTATGAGGTCAATCAGGGGCTTATACAGCTACCAAGCCCCCATAAAAAAAACTCTGGGAATATTATGTAAACAGTATTGTATATGCATTGATATTACAATATTTTTATTCTATTTCTATTACTATTATTATTATTATCTTTATATTGTTAATTATCAACACTTAATTTCACTGGTTTGATAGACAATAATATTATATTAAATTTAAATGTATTGGTAACGTGTGACAAATATTTTGCCCAAAAAAATTTTGGGTAATTTTCTTAACTTATTCGTGTGGTGTTATTCGATTCTTTATATGTATTCAGCTTAGAGTTTGAAAAAATAGGTTTAGATATGTATACTTTTTTGTTTATATTATTTGAATAGCACCTTAATTTAATTTATTATAAGTGTAGGATAATATCCATACATTTTGTAATTAATTAGAAAAGTTTTTTGAATTTATTATTTTATAAATAAATTAAAATAAATTAAGTAAAGCTTTACTAAAATAATATACTCTAAAAAACTATTATTATCTAAATATATTTGTATATGATTGTGTAAAATACCGTACAAAAAATGATGTGTCACGCTATTTTTTTGTATCATTAGAAATAGGTACTAATAAGCGCCGTTACAGTGCGGAAAATGAAAAAAATGATTTGAAACATAATTTGAGGTTAGAATCTTACGCACGTTAACGTGGGGTAATAAGTCTTACGTTATAACTTATAATCATATTCTAGTAATAAGAAAAAATAGAAATTTTCAAAAATAAAAAATGGAACTTTCTACGATGCTCTTATGTATCCTAACCTAGCCTTGCTGTACTATTTTTTTTGACATATGGGGTGTATGTATAATTTTTTGAAAAACTGATTTATTCAATATTTTGATCTTTATGGTATGTAGGTAGGTATGTATTCATTATTTTCCCCTGGAATAAAACCCTGGATACGCTCCATGGTCAAGGAAATAATATATTTGTTGAGATTTTACGACTGACCACATTCTTTTTATCCCTTTCTGACCTTAGCTCTTGCCTGTATGAGTATAAGGATATAGATATTATACAAAGTAAAATTGTATGTGAATAATAAAAATCAAATTTGGTAGGTATAAGAATAATATACATTAAACACTATGTGATATCATGCGAGTACTTGCTAGTATCGATATTCAGAATACGTTTTAGACATATACCTAGCCATATAAGTAAACAATATAATATAAGAAGCTTGACTTATCATTTATATTGTATTAAATTATTTGTTTTATAAAGTGCACACAATAACAAATTGAAATTCATTAAAAAAGTATATTTTTTGTTTTTAATTAAAATTTATGATTACTGGGTTGATGAAAATGTCATCGATTTTTAATATATTATTTTATATTACATCGAAATAATTCTACTTTAATGATACGTATAACAATTTTAGTTTATTTAAACAATTAATATATTGTTATATTCTATACAAATTGAAAATAATAATAAAGGTGTGTTTACTTTCTTTATATTGGTGAATAAAAAACTATATTATTTTTAAATTTTAATTAGTTAACAGTTTTATAAACTGAGGCTCTTAAATTAATTCTTGTACAAAGTTATCTTAGTTACCTATATCAATTAAATGGGAATACAAATTTATTATTTCCATATTTTACCTAAAAATGTAATATAACAATATAGAAGTACCTATTGTGTATTTCAAATATAAAAATATAGGTATTAATATTTTCATCCATAATTTATTTTAGAGGGAGAAATAAACCCAAAACACCTATACAATTACTGATACATTTTGGCTATGGAAATAATTATGTGTTTGCCTTTAGCGGAAAGTTTACAATCGTATAAAGCAATTCAGATATATTAAAACAATAAAATTATTATTAAGAAGTTTAAAATATTAAAAACTGTTTAAAATGTAAAGGGCTTTATCTGTATTTTATAAAAGGGTTCACTTCAGTAAACAACAGCTTGATGTTAAGTTTCAAAGTATTTGCTTCAAATAGAAGTTTCGTACATTATACTTTACCAACGTTTATTTCTACAGGAAGCATAACTTTTCCTTTGTACCTAATGGATGTTGAGTTATAATAGTTCAAAATGAATGCATATACGGCAAAAGGGTTTGAAAGAAGTAGATTTGAGGGCTTCTAGTTTATACTACAAAACCACGCAACATAACATTAATACGAGTTCTATATTAAATCGTAAACAAAACAATATGTCATATTTTTTAAGAAGTACCTAACACATTTTAAAGTTTAAAATTCCAAACCTAATCACGTGTGAAGTCATAGACTATATTTTCAAGTCAGGGAAAGAGGAGGATTATGGAATCTGGATACATATTTGATGTATTTCTGATATTTAAAATGTCTATGAACACCTAGATGATTTTTTTATGCAAAATCTGTTTGTTAAGTAGATATTGAAATTTATATTTTTTTTATACATTTATATTATTACGTTAACGCCATTGATGCATATTAAAAAGTTAAATATGTCGAATGTTATTGTTATATATTTAATGTTTTTATTATAATAATTTTACTCAACGATTTATTCTTTTAAAGGTTATACAAATCTTACTAAATTATACAAAAACTATCAATCATTTGATAATGAAAATATTAGGTTTAATACATATATAAAATATATATCTAACTGAAGTATTTGTACCTATTTGAAATTATAAATTATTATGCAATTTTACTAACAACTTATATATTAAGCTACTATCTTGTCTTCTAAGGGGAAATTATGTTAAGTAAGATATTAATAATGTAAAAGGTATTACCTTACCTTACAATAGGACCGTTTTAAGACTTCAAAGGATATAACATAATGTAAAAGCTTGAAGTTTTTACGTTCGACCTGCACAATAATGGCTAATGATTTACGACTAGGTACCTATGCGTTTAGTATTGGTCGCCATTCACCGGCCATAACCATCATACATTTATTATAAACAATTAAATAAAAAAAAAACAAGATTATTTATCGCTAGTGTTGGGCAGTAACATAAAATTAGAAATTTATAGCAGCGTTCTGATTGGCTAGATAGGTACTTATCTTGTAGAAAAACAACAGTAAAAGTACCTATTATAATATTACAGTCATTAAATTAATTATTTAATAAAACAACAAAATAACAATAACAATATTACCTATATATATATACAGCTTTTTCTACCATTATGGCATTATCTACCAATATTACTCACAATATTTATAATTCATCTTTAAACTAGAAAATTCCAAATGTGTAGTCCTTATTAGTAAAAGCAGTTTAATTTTAAGATGCGACATGCGTAAGTAATATTTAGATGACTACATTTTTCACCACCTATATAAAATAATAATTTAGTCTGAATAATTTCTGATTTTCAAGTATGAATTTAAAATTGTTATCATGTCATTGTCTTAAGTTATTTCAGTAATAATTAAGATATATTAAATTTATATAAATTAAATAAGGGAAAGTACAGAATAAAGTATATAATATGCATACAGCATAGGATTGCATAAATACTGCACGCATGTGTAGGACAATATTTTGTATAACAATAATAATTTAAGTGTAATATTTATATTGTTTGGTATTAATTACCAATTACTATTACTTAAGTATTGCCTAAATTTGTTGTATCGTTTAATTCATAGTAAATTATTGAAATTATATTACTGTATAAAAAATGTCTTGTAGGTACACGAGTAATGGCAAGTAAATTCTTTAAGTGAATCACGATTGGATGCTGAAATCGTTCAAATAATTGAAATATACTTTTGTACAATTTATTTCATTTTAATTTATTAATAAAAATGTTTTGTTTTTCGTTGTACATTTTTGAAATAATACTTTTAAGTACCTATAAAAACGTAAATAATAAGTTTATTTCATAACCGATGCATTAGTATTTTGATTAGATTTATACTACATGGTAATATTTTTATATGGATATTTATTTATTATTTTATTTATCTAAATCACTTGAAAGAATCAAAAAATGTTTATCGTTTTTAATGTAACTATACTACCTTCCCACTTAAACATTTTTCTTTTTCTATATCGTCTCAGATATTTATTTCCATCTTATTGATATTTCACTTAGTTTATTTGCTCTTCTTTTGGGACTTAGAGATCGATTTTACGTGAATAAATATTAAGTTACCTACTGTTTGCAATTTAGAACCACTTTTACTTCAAATATTTTTCTTTTACATTTTATTTTCATATGGTCCCACTGGTCATTGAATTTTAACCAGGCTCAATTGTATTACATATTTCTTCAAGCTAACGATCGTAATAAATGATTTATGTATAAAAAAATAACTCAAGTAAAAGTTATAAAATATAAAATATATGATTCAGTGCATTAAATGTAAGGAAATAATAAAATAGTATGTACAATTTAAAAAATTTACATTATAATAATAAAAAAAAATACTTGTATACATAAAATTATTGCTCACAATGAATTCCACATGAGTATACAATTAATATCAAAATATGTTTTTAGATCTAAACTTGATCTTAGGTACATATTATTATGCAGTATAAAACTTTATGGAGTCAAACGATATAATTTAAAAATTTAAAAGTATTATGCCCATTACTAAAATAACTAGTTTATGATATAGGTATATTTCAACTTCTCTATTCGTTCCGAGGAGAGATCCAAACACTTTTGAATTTTAAAACACTAATTCCATTATACTAAGAGCGTTGTCTAAAAATTTAAATTGAAAAATTAAGAATTTACAAGGTTGTTCTGAAACTTTTACGTATGTTACGATTTTATCATTGAATTCCTCATTTTGACCTTTGAAAATGAATTGAATAAGCCTATAAGGCTATAAATAACAACTATAGTTTATTTTATAATTATAATATAGTAGTCTGATGTTGAAAGCAATAACGTTAAAAACTATATACCTATACCTAACTTGACACTATAAAGTATAAGACACCGGGGTAGTCACTATGGTGTACAGAAGATTTTCAGTGTACCTCGTCATTGAGTAGATCACTGTAATGGATGTTTTATATTTGAATTCAATGATCAATCATTGGAAACAAAAACCGATTCAGACAAGAGACGTTGTGTCTAGCCTTTATTTATAATAATATTTTATAATTTATTTATATTACTGCTAATACCTAATTTATTTTTTTGTTGGAAAAACGCTATATTGAACTAGTTAGACACAACTAAATCTCATATATCTCATTATTAATTATTTGATTGTTACTTATATTATACCTATATAATTAATTATTGATGTTTATCGACTTTAGGAAATGCCGACGTTACGCCAGGCACAAAAAAACCTGTACCTACATTTATCAATCCGCTTAAAATCTAAAATTGTGGGCATTACTTATACAAATTTAAAAATATTTAAAAATGAATTTCATTGTTTAACTCTATAAACAACATTTTTTCATAACAGTTGTAACAACTTTAACCAAAATAGTGTAAAACTATAATTTAACATAATATATACAAAATGTTGCTTTCCTTCCCACCTTTAAGAAAATAAATATAATATAATTGCGAACATTTATTACCGTAAGTCATTTTAGAGTTGGAATAGGTAAATGGATTATGCCAAAACTATAATAACAATAATATTATTATTAGCTTAAGAACAATGCATTCAAATTAATACATTTGTTCGAGGATTAAACTTAATATATGGTATCATTAAGTATAAATGAATTAAAAAAGTGACATTGTCTTCTTCTTTTTTTTTACTTAGTAAATATTTTTTAAATAAAAACTTTTACCGAAAGAAATGCGTCTTTCTAAATAATGAAATTAATTTCATTGAAATTATCTGTTTTGAAACACCGTGTAAATGATTGTATTTTTTTTCTACCACGGTGCTTAAGTTCAACAAAAAGGGCGTGAATTTGATTTATTAAGCTTTACAAACTTCTCCAAAGGAACTGCTATCAGTACCTTGTTTTCAGTTACCTAGTGGCCAGCTTTATGTAGCTTTTGGTACCTACGTATCAAACGTGTCAATCGTATTACGTAAGACTAGATTTTATTTATGACTTTCGATCCAACTTTAGCCAAAGATATATTATAACAACAGCAATACTTGTATAAAAAAAATGTACACTTTTCGGTTTTTACGCGTTTGTAAAATGGTAAATAGCACATTATTATATTATTATCATCGATCGATGATCGTTTTGCCGATCGACACAAATGCACTTACGGACGTTGCTTCGATCATATATTATTAGGTTTATACGCGCACAGTCGAGGTATTCATGTGTTTTATTTTTACTTACGACGTTGTCGATGTCATTCATAAATCATACTTCGCCAATGTTAAAATAATAAATGTACTCGTATAACATTGTTGAACTTTGAAAATCAAACCAATATTTTATGTACTTATTCAATTATCCGCATACATCGAGGAGATGCGCCAAGTTCAAACTTTCCAACGTATTTTTAAGTGTTGACGTTTCGGGATTACTAAGTTTTCTGAAGATCAAATACGATAATATTGAATATAATATTATTTTGTGCGTAAATGATAATTGTAAATACTTTTATACATGCAACATTTATATAATACTCATAAAGTCACAAGTCGTTTATACATACATATTGCTTCTGTGAACGTCGTCTGAATTTGGTGACTTTTGAAAGCAGTCTTTGTACTGAAATTGCTATTGTTCATTCATAATAATATGTATAATATCATTAACCGAAATATACGAATTGATGTGTAAATTTAAACTAATGATGTCTACCCGTCTTACGTAGATGCGTACAAATAACGATGTGAATTATGTTTTCATGCGAGAAATTAGTAAATTGTTTTGATAACCTCATAGGTTTCATAATGGGATTATGATTGCTCATATTATTGTATTGCTATTGACTTAGGGTGACCATACGTTCCGCTCAAAACGGGATCGTCCCTTTTTTTGTCCCTTTCCAAACTTCGAACGGAACGCTTCTTGTCCCATTATTATAGGAGATAGTAGTCCAGTATATCATAGATAGCAGTCGCATATTATTTTACTTATAAGGTACAATTAATGTACAATCATAGGCGCAAATATAAGGGGGCTGGGGGGCTTAAGCCCCCTTAAGAGTTTCTATAGCCCCCCAAAAAACTAATAATTTCACTACTATAATTTAAAAGCATCATAAGAGTTTCAAGTATAGACCTGAGCTTCAGCCCCCCAAATGTCAAACACTATTTACGCCATTGTGTACAATACACATTTTTAGTCGTAATATTAAAAACCAGATCAGAGAAAACGTTTTATCCTACTATTGAGTATTAATATGCGTAATTCGATAACCCTGCAGTCGTTATCGTTAATAGTATTACTCTTGGTCCTTCACTAATATTGAAGAGAGCGTTGGGTTTATTTTCATAACAACCTGTAGCAATAGTTGTATTTGCCTAACTGACCGCACCAAAGTGTGGAATAAATTTTATTTAAATAAGTTGTATAAATAATATGTCCAAAATAAGTTTTAAAATAATCATCACTATTGCGAGATAAAATAATAATAATAATGGCAGTCACATAATACTATTTCAATGTAGGTAAACGTATACAGTGAAACTCGGTTAAATCGAACTTTTTTAACTCGAAATCGTTAGTACGTCAAACTTTTTCTCGATCCCCAGAATTCCCTATTGTTGGATTATCCTTGGATAACTCCAATTGTTTGATAGTTTGAACTTTTTAGCCGGTCCTTTCGTATTCAAGTTAACCAAGTCCAATTGTATTATAATAAAAACTAAAAAGTACAATTATTTCAATACGGTCAGCGTATCATTAAAATATTATATTATCTATAATTTTAAATATTACTATGTTGGAATATGATGCTAAATATTTTATGTTATTATTATTATTATTTAACGTGTTCCCAAAACGTACTAATATGTATATGTCAAAAGAAATTGGTGACTGTCAGGAGGATTCACCATATTGTTGACATTAATTGATAATGTATGTACTATAATATGTACCTATATGTGAAAATGTAGAAAAAAGTTCAGACTTTGTTTTTGCATAATTTTTATAACAACGATGTCATTCAATGGAAATTATTAATGTCCGTGTTTGGGGTATTTGGAAAAAAATAAAGTTCTCAGTAACATTTATATATCTATATGTATAACTAAATAATATTATAACTATGGTTGTGTAAAACTTGTAATATATCTACGGATTACAGAGTCTGGTTTTTGTAGGTCAATTTAAACTAGAGTAATAAATGTTGGACAATTTTACTATAAATAACATAATATTCAAAACAATTGCCCCACTTTTTTCCCTTCCAGTTAAACGTGCATCTCACCTAAAAACATATATTTTATAGACTTATAGTTAATTTTATAAACTTTATAAGTACAAAAATGTACATTTTACGGAACATCCCTAGCTTTAATGAATAATTATTGCTCATATATTATAATAATAAAAAAACATACATATCTATACGCATAATTTTATTTTGACTCTACAATTTTATTTCATTTTTTAATCTGCTGCTTCTTCAAATATTATTCAATACAATCAATCGTTTAATCAAACAAAGAAAAAATTAGCATGTTCGTGTAGACATTTGTAAAATTATTTCTATTTATTTTTTATGTCCATAACACTATATAGGTAGTATGCTCGTTAATGATCAATAAATAATTTATTAATCATATTACACTGAGGATGTTCTAGTGGTGGATCGAGGGTTGAGCTTTGTTAACCGGTGTGTGAAAGCGTTACCTTCTATTTTAGCACAAAACTGATTCACTTATAGGTACTTCAATATAATTAAATTATACATTTTTATAAATTCATTTATAATCATATAAAAATGATATACCTACGTCGGAGGTTGATGATATAATATTGTTCAGTACTGGGTTCAGTATTAGATACAAGTGTGGATCCAGAAATATTTTACGGGGGGGTGCAAAATTGTTCTTAAGATCGTATCCTCAAGAGCTCCAGCAAAAACCGTTTTATTACACAACGTAGACACAGAGTTGTGCGTCTAGTATAATATACAACAGTGGTTTTCAACCTGTGTGACGCGGCTCCCAGGGGCGTCGTCGGTTATTATCAAATGAGCCGCGTTCGAAAACTAAAAAAAAATTGTGATAATTTATAGTTTTTGTTATCTACTTTTCGCTGCCGTGTAAGTCTGCACGCCCTATACATGTTGTACGCACTTGGGTATGTGAGAGATAGATCGGCCGATCGACAGATTTCGTCATTGAATAAAGTTAGATTGAATAATGTAAATTAATTGTTTGTTTTAAATTTGCGTATGGGAGCCGTATATTTGATTTCAAAATCAAAAGGAGCCGTGGACCCAAAAAGGTTGAAAACCACTGTTATACAAGATATTATGCACATTATATTTCACGCTAGGTAATGCAATGCCGATTGCCGAATGCACAAAAATACCACTTTTCACAAATGGAATGATGTGCGACGGCCGACGATTGACGATGGACGGTCGGTTTTCAATAATATTATTAATTATATTTTTGTAATGGTTTTTTTCCCTAGAAATTAAAATGGTAAGGATGGTCGACGACGGCAAGTCATACCGATAATTTTATTTATTTATAATGCCATAATGGTACAATAATAATGATATTTGGTTTCGGGTAAAATAATAGTAGTTTCGGGTAGGTAATAGTTATTGACGACGACGATCTAATTGTCATCGTCGATAGCAAGAAATTGTTTATCATCGACGATGATCGATGACGGAACGCAATTTAGCTATAACCCTATAACACATTAATACAATAACACAGTACTTAACACAATTACACATTCGCACATAATACATATAAAATTATATTATTTTATTTTTCGTAAATTTATATTTTATAATACTGTATTTTGTAGTTGTAATGAACCACGAAAATAATCAAAAACCCAATATATTGTATAAATTACACAAACCTATTTTAGGGATTTTGTTTTGGTGGGGGGCGTACGCCCTTGGATCCACGCCTGATTAGATAACGCCATAGATTTAAATATTGGTATTTTATAATATAATCTTATTATAATCGTAAACTATAGAACTGATACTATACGTAAGTTTTCTGAAAACCTATTGCTTGAGTTGAAGTTGAATTTCGGCCATGTATTTGTTTAGTATAGATTTTCGGTTGGTTTTCTTGGTTATACATTTTTTTTTTTTATTCCCCCCATGGGTTATTTGTTTTTGGCGATAATATAGTTTCTTAAGTGTCTAATGATATTTTAGGGCTTGTTGGATTTTAGGATGTAATCTCCCGCAACTTAAATTGACCAAAGCAAAAAACAATACCACTTAGACCACCAGTAAACTATTCAAAACAATTGAATCCGAAATTGACTCTAATACAACTTGTGTTGGCATGTATTGTAAATAATAGAATACAACTGTGTAAATAAGACTTTTAAACTAACTACTATAGTGGCCGATGTTATTTAGATCACTGAAAAAAACTAAAAAACTATAACACTAGTAAAAAGTATTAATACATTTTCATACAGTAAAAAATTCAATAACAGAGAAACAACTTTAGTAAGGAGCCGCAACAATGTACGGTGCCTTATGCCTTCCGAGTCATATAACCCCTTAGGTACACACCACTAGGATACGCCACTGATGTCCCAAGAGGTTTTACTATTTCGAAGTGTAGTGGGAGGAAGGATGAAATGTAAACACCATTAGCTTGCCACTTTAAAATAGTAAATTCTCATGGGACACTCTGTATAGTTTAATAACGAATTATTTCTGTTGATGTCTCTAAGAAGAAAACTAGACCGTATTATTTTTTAAAGCTTAAAAATTATTTTGTTTGTTGTAGTTTTTAGTAAATTGTATTTGGAAATCTCAATAATTGATTTTTGAATTATTTATGTTTAAAAATAAAATGAATTAAAGTTGTGTCCAAAGAAAATATATTTATATTATTATATATATTTACTACCATACAATTATTTATTATGCAATATTAATACATCTTTTTAAATAAATATATTTTCGGATACCAAAAAATGTTCATAAAGTTTTATGTGGTACTTTGTACCTAGGTACTTTCTATATATCACACATTTATTTAAAATTTAATTATAAAAGACTTTGAAAAATAAATTTTAAATTAAAGAAGTATAAATGCGGTTCTATCTATAAACTAATTTTAAAATTGTTTATTGAATCGGATTATTTATTATTGCTGGTGAATTTACAATAATATCGGTACATTTATCAATAAATTCACTATTATTTACCAAAGTCAATGACAAAAACGAGTGTTCCACCACCGGTAACTGTTTGGCTTTTACTTTTCATATAATGTGTGTATTATATTCTTGTATATATATTAATATGAATAAATTAAATAGTATGCATACGAATGTCATTATTAAATATTGAATAATATATTATGCATAGTTTGTTATACATACTGAAAGAACATAAAACCATTAAAATGCATAGGTAATGTATTTTATCTATATAGGTGTAGATTTTTATGGAGTTGAAATTGTTTTGAACGCAAAGTTGAATCACATTGACACAAACAATGGCGTTTATCATCAATAATTGTATACACAAGTTGACTATATAACATATGACTCACGTTTTATGAACGATAAAAGTTTGTTACAAAAGCTGATCGTTTTTCCAATTTTTTTATCAGGACAAATAATTCAAGATATAGGTAATATTATATCAACCAAATACTGCGGAAACGATATATGACATAAATATAGACCGTTAAAATACGACATTATTATATTAAAACCTTAAATAGAATAATATTAAACACGAACGATCATAATATATTATTTTGATAAAAATTCCTCATAACTCATAGGTTTATTTAGTAAAAATTAAAAAAAAAATGTTGTGGTATAAATAGCTTAAAATTAATCAAAATATTTGAAAAATGTCATTTTATATATGAAATTAGGAACTGGTAATTTAAATAATATCGGTTAGTGTAATGTTACACATTTCTACGATTAATATTTTTAGTATATCAGTTTATAACATGTTTTAATATGTAGAAATGTAGAATCGTTTGAGAAGAATTCGTTAGTATGTTTGAATATCCAATGATGTCGAAATTTTAACTTAAAAATGCTTCATAAAAATGTATGTTGCTAAACGTTAACTATTTTAAATGATGGTAATAAAAACTTATTAAAATCTTTAATTTTCGATCCTGAGGTTGGACATTTTATACATTTTGAATTACTGAATAATTTTCAACTTGTTTTGTTGTGATGAACTTCATATAAATTTAAACTTAAGACGCTTATACATAAGAAAAACTGTTAGGTACTGTAAATTCTTATATTTTTCAATTACAGTATGAATAACTATTAACTGATGAACTTATGAACATAGTATTACATTTTCAAGATATTTAAAAATAAAATGAGAATTTCAATTGTCTATAAACCGCTCAAAAGAAGCCATAATATTTTGAAAGCAATATTCATTTCTAAAAAATACTAATAAACAATTTATGAATAAAATTACAAGTGTCTACAGCGGTTATTAATTTTTGAGTTACAAGTTTACAACACATTACCCTTTCAGTGCTAAATTAATTTTGGCCAGGGGCACCACTTGGACCGAATTATTTTTTTTTTGTATTTTTGTATTTTATTATTTTTATGGATTACATATAGCAACTAAAAAAAAAGGTGTTTGAATCAACTTGTCCAAAGTTATTGGCCATCTAGAACAATGCGGCCATTGGTTCTCAAAATGTAATTAACGAATGCGATAATTTATAATGCATGATTTTTATAGTGGTATGAATAATAATAATATTATTTACGTACGTCTCAAACAGACAAAACTTAAACATAACAACTACTTAATACGACAGTGTGATTGTGATATGATAAATTGATAAAAAAAAATAAATATTTTGGTAGATCATGGAAAATGAAAATATTTATTCACTTATAGCTTCTTTGGTATTATTCCAATATATTTTCTGTAAGCATCATTAGATTCGTCTTTGAATTTATAATATACTGTTATCAGTATAGTGTTAATAACAGCTGTTATTGAATTTAAAATATTATATTATATAATTCTTATATTATCTATGATTATGCGTCTATGGCCCTGGAACAACACTGACCTAGGGATGCATATGTGCGTCTATGGCAAATACGATTTTGTTGAAAACCTCACAAAGTACCAACTAGATACAATTTTGTACCAGAAACCATCCTTAAAGTCGTAAGTTGAAGCATTTTTATTGCTATAGATAAAGAACGATGACAGACGACAGTCAATAAAAATAAAACCCATTATGTAAAACACTAAAACCAATACATTCATCGCCACAGTCAGAATCTAAAAGGTTATACTTTACATTTATTGATTATTTTTGTTCGATGTGACGTTTTAAAATTGTATATATTAATTTTATGATTATGAAAGTGAATATTACGTGTACAATAGAAATAGTACTATCAAAAATAATTAAAATAAATATCTTTGTAGATTTTTATTTTTTTATTTGTTCATTGGAATTCTGTGCTCAACTGTTTGTCAGTTTATCAATGGTAATTGTTTTTAGGCTATTGTATTTATTTTAGACCTTTTTTTAGATCTATACTTGTAGAATACATAAATTAAGTAATCACACCTGTTATTATATTGTAATTATTGTTGATATACCTTAGTTGTATAATAATAATAGTAGCTTTTAAATAAATAATAAAAAAAAAATCACACGACAAATGTAACATGACAATATTGACATTTTCAAGAAAACTATTAAAACCACCCGTCTAAACACAACATATTTAGCTGGAAACGTTCCGTCCATCCAAACAGAAAACACTGAGTTTCTAATGCGTACCACTTAACAGAATAGTTACATTCTTATGCCATCTATATTCTGTAATGATATCATTTTCCTTCTTTATTCCAAGTGAGTAGCACCTTTTTTTACTGTTTATTATTAATTTAAAAAAAAAATAATATTATGCAAATTAGAATTCAAACAAGTAGGTAGTTTCTGGGTAATTTTACTTTATGAATTAAGGATAATATTTCATAATAATAGGTTTAGAAAAAATAGATTCTGAGGTTATACACTTGTACATACTTAAAATATAAAAGAAATGTAATAATATTTAGTCTACTACTTGTTATAAGCCGGTAAAGGTGGTACTCATATAATATTTACAAATTATTAAATGCTTATAAATTCATATTGATTATCGATTACCATAATAAACTTACCTTAACTTATAATATAATCATATTAGGTAGTATATAAAATAAATAATTCAAAAATGAATTGTTTTACTTTTGATTTAAATAAATTCAAAATTAAAATAATCATTTGCTGTACAATTTACTGTACAAATCGGCGGTAGGTGATAATTTGAAAAAAGTCATTTGTATCACCATAGGACGAATAAAATTAATGCCATGAAATAAGTAAGTATTTTGAACTTCTGTGTTTTAGTAAACCCAAAAATTACAAAAATTAAAAATTGAATAAATGCATAATTAAAGTATAAAATAAGGGTTAGCTCGGGTATGGTCTGTAAATCACCCTGTTTAGTTAACGTGTTGTTTTTGGAAATTAAAATAATACTATACGCTGACGAACCTGGTATTGCAACGAATATACAAAATAATAATAAATTGTACTATACACAATCTGATTTCAAAAAGCCTGACGCGCATTCAAATGGAAATGTATACGCGGCTTTTACCTTGTAATTTTATTTCGATCTCTGTCTATAAAGATATATTAGTTTCCCCATTAAGCACCCATCATAATATAGTTTGATTCTTTCCACCGTGTTATTATTTCTGACGTATCGTGTACGTTCAAAGGGTTTTGAGTGTATTCATTTCTTAGTTTGTCTATTCGCATCACACCCCTTACAACGCATCTCATTATCTACATGGTCTCATCTATTCATTGAAAATAATAATATATTCTTGGAAACTGTAAAATTTATTACATAATATAATGACGTCCCGACATAATGCGAAACGTACCTACACGATTCGGTATAATATTATAGCAACATTTATTTTCCATTTTCCGTATTGTCGAATTGTGTTGTATTTGATCAACACAAATTGGTATTACGCTCGAATAACATAATTGGATAAAATATTTAAAAACCGTAGACATAAATAATTGTCCATTTAAGTGGACGAATCAATACAAATCACTACACTCGTATAGGTTTCGGAAATAATATAAAATATAATATTATTCGATGCACACTGTGGTGAATAATTTAACTGTATGTAATTTAAAAACTACATATATATTCAGTTAATCTACAAAAAACTGGTCTAAACTAAATCTATTGTACTCGTTTGAGGAGTGCGATAAATTATAATTACGGACGGTTTGACTTTTATTGCTCTTGGTACTCATGGGAATTATATTTATTCATAATTTAAGACTATCAATAATAATTATACATTGTCAACAAACAACGAGCTGAGTACGTGTTTTTAATTTAAAAGTTAAACGAATTTCATGCAAGTTTAATTGGCCCTAGAAGTTTGGTCGGTAACAGAGACGATATTTTTGGTATAAGTATATATATTATTACCTTTTATTATTATAATCATTATTATTATTATTATTATTATTATTATTAATTTTTGTTGTTGTAACTCAGACTTCATTCCATTCACGTAAACAAAAAAAAAATATATATATTCGCCACCACCAGTATAATAAATACGCATATGCACAGAATAACTATAATGTTTTACAATTACATTCTAATGGTCTACACAATTGCAGGATCACAACAACCATAATTTTGTACCATAACACTAGATTGTAACCCGGCGCGTTGTGTATGTAATTTTGATGCTTGCACGTGTAGCGTAACGAATTAAATATAAATTATTATATTATCGACCATACGATAATAATAATAATAATAATAATTATTATATACGTATTACATTAAACATTTTGACTAAATTATTAAAGCGGAAGTATATCTATACTGTGAAATAAAATAATTTGGTATGTTGATTATAATATAATCATATACCTACCAATTTTAGCCATATTATGTTACTGCTATAATAGAGACAAAATTCAAATAATTTTTTTATGTTTAGTATTTTTCGATATTATTAAACATTTTAAATTATTTATTATTTAATTACATAAATACTAATCATATGATACAATCATGTTTCATAATTATCCAACTACAAAATAAAAATAAAACACTATTTTATTTTACCCAAGGCTTAAAATTGGGTTTGTATTATTTTAATTTAACATTTTTACAGAGGTGAAGTCTGTAACTTATCTCACTCTGATCACAGCTAGCCGCTGGGTTTGTTGGTGGTTTGCTATCAAACATGATACTTTTGGAGCACTTTTACAAGTCGACGTTAGTTTTTACTTATACTTAGGGAAACTATTGAAAAATATCCTATTAAAGATCAGTTCTATATTTTCATAAATTTACTGACGTATACAACATTTTTTGATTTTCATTACTATTCTAAAAAGGTATTTTAATAATAAATACAAAACTACACATATCATTCAAAAATACATTTATCTCTCAGTTTTATATATAAAAAATTTTAAAAAACAATTCTAATATAAATATGAAATCTAATTTTGAATAAAATATACCAACAAAATTTATGATTAAGTATGTGGGCATTAAATCATAGGACTTAAATAAATAATTATTTAAATTAGTTTTTCATTCATCTTTGAAGAACAGTTAAACAATTTTATATCCGCCAAATCTAAATTTTTTTTTAAGTTTAGAAATTTTTAAATTGCATTTATATAAATCGTGCATTATAATACAAATTGCATTTATCTGATGGATGTCTTGTATAACTTTCAATTTATTATTTTTAATTATTAAAATGTTAGATAATGACTTTTTTGGGCCAAAATATTATTTTTATTATACTGACCTCAGTAGACCGCGCAGACAGATATTAATATTGACGTGTTTTGTCACTTTTTGTTTTTTTTGCATCAATACGCGGCGTTACATTGCGTTCGTATTTCATGGGTAAAAACAGTGATAAAAAAAAAATTAAACCCACTTTAAATACGTTATTGTACTTATCGATTTGATTTTGATGTTGTACAGAGCATGGACACCGAAGACGACGAGGAAAATAAATCACATCACGGGCATATGGAATTCAGGACGGACCACGAACAAATGGAAAAGTCTGAATAAATCCGATCGTATTAAAACAACTATGACAATCACTCGGGTCCAGTGGGTGTGTTGCGGTATTGTGTTGCTGGCGGCCTTGTGTTCGGGTGGCCGGCAATACGGGACCCGGAAAATTAGACACGACCACAAGAGCCAGGACGAGGGTACTCAACCGGACATCGATTTCGAGTTCGAGACGACCAAAGGGTTTCAGTTTGAAAACGGTGGAGATTACGACGACCTATCCGAAGAAGGGATCACGTTGGACGTCGTCCACAGTTTGTACGATACCCGGAACGGCGTCGTGCCCAATATAGTTTATCAAGGTAGGTAAACGACTACATTAATAAATTAACAATATACACATTACAAATTCAATATTATCAATAGTAATAGTATATAATATAATATATAGGCACTATAGATTGTTTTTGTATTTGGTCGGATATATCGGTGTGACAATGTATGAAAATACAAGTATATATTTTACATGTTAACAACTGTCACTGACTAATAAATTCAAAACAACTCAAATAATTATATTCGATATATTGTGTATATCACTGTTTCTCAAACTGGGGTCGCCAACTTATTATTTAGGGTCGCGTATGAATTAAAATTGTTTGTATTATACGTATTTGTAAATATTTGGTACTTATACGTTTTTTTTAATTAAAAATAATTATATTAAATGTATTTTATGTTGTGTACAATGTACAGTAATTTTAGTATTGATTATTAATAATAATCAATATTCTATGCGAGTATTTAAAAAAAATATATGTAGGGGTCGCTAAAAAATTGAAATTCAAAAAGGGGGTCGCCACAGTAAGAAGGTTGAGAAACACTGTATAAGATTATAATGATGTTATGAACAGGACTGAAATGGTATTAGAATATTTGATAATATAGAAAACATATTATACTAATATTGTCCTGATTGACGTTGTCCGGGCTAAAGATCAGTATTTTTTTATAATATATTTGTAAAAATGTGTATGTTATAATATTCTTCTAGTTATAAAGTTAATATAATATGTAACCAATGGCAACTATATAGATAAACAGAAACAAATTTTTTTAGCTATATGTGAACTACCCTTCAGGAGTTGATAAAATAAGCTACACACTTCCTCCAAATATCAAGGGATCCATTGTTATAACTTTTATTGAAAACTGTCCAATAATTTTTGAGTATATCAATGAACCAATAACCGTTTTAATCTGAATAACCCCACTTCACCCGTGAAAAAATTAAAAAATACAAAATATAGGCGATATAGGTGTATCTTGGTTTTGGTGTACGTCACTTTGTGAACTAATTTGACCCAAAATTGATAATTCACCTTTGAGTGGATTGGATATAACACTTCATATAAATTAAATGTGGTTTAAACTACTCTCTAAGTTTTTCCGATATCTCCAAAAACAATTTGACATTTTTACAAAATCTGTTGAGTAGTTTTTGAGTACCTATCTATATATAAGCAAGCAACAAACATACTCTCAGATTTGTTTTAAGGTATGATTTCTTCATTAAAACACGACGATTTTATGCATGTTCTTACCTCATCTACTCGAGTAACCAATGGCAACCATTTGTATACAAAAAATTATTAATTTCTCCTATGACGATTATTATCTGTAAGCTGTAACCAATAGCAACCATTCATAAACAAAAATGTCCATTGTAAATCTCAAAATCTTTGTTTGAGCACCTCTTCAGATTGGATCAACTGGATCCACTTGTGAATCTAAACCATCTAGGAGAGACCCACTAAAAACACACAAAAAATTTCATCAAAATCTGTACAGTCGTTTAGGAGGAGTTCAAATAGGTGCACACGTACAGAAGAATTATATATTTATACGGACAGACGAAAAATATTTATAAATATAAAAATGATCAAATGTATCAGTACAAAATGTTTGTAAAAAAATAGTCATTTATACACCTTAATATTTGAAGTTAATAGATTTTGAGTGGGAAATAGGAGACTATAGTTTTTCAAAACAACGTGTTTCTTTACAGGACTCATTTTAGTATAATAAAATATAAAAATGTTTCAAAAGTGCACTGCATATGTTTTCAAATTGAAATGGTTGTAGATTAATATACTATAAAATACATTTTAAATGTCACATTACTTTGTAAATAAATCCCGCAAACTGTTAAAAAAATTAACCTCGTAAATAAAATAAAATAAATACTATTTATTATTTTATATTTATAACTCAATATATTGCGATAAAATACATTTTAATACATTTATACTGAGAGTTGATAGAAAATATAAATATTTAGTGATAAGTATTTTGGAATGGGTAGCGAACTTTTTCATTGTTTCAAGTATTATAAAATTAATCTTTTAGAACTGTCAACTCTTATACGAGTTACCTAACAAACAAAACTGTTATATGAGTATAAAATTGGGTTGTCTGCGTAATACCCATTAGGGTAAGTATCATTCAATTTGAAATTACATAGTAATAAATTGTTATAACAATTAAAAATATTCTCAGTAAAATTTAGTTAACCCAATAATAGTGAAGATTTTGTTAAAAATAGTTATCAACTTAACATATTTCTTCGAATCTTTTTTGGTTAGTGTAATAGTGTCTTTCATTTTTAGTGTGTGTGATTTATTATTTGTTATTTATTTAAAATTAAATCTAAAGAATTTATTAGTATAATACGTGTTGTACAAGATTCATATTCACAGGGCTCGTGAATTTACATAATTCACAATGTATTTATAAAATAATGGTTTATTATTTAATATCTTCTATTAATTATAATCCATAGACCATTCGTGTCGCCTAGCATAATATAATTACACTTCATGTGTAATTTCACAGCACCGATCAAGTCTGCCTGAATGCATTGGTATTCTTGGTATGCTCGCCGTGAGAGGCGTTCTACACGTTTCTACCAAGAGTGTGGTTTCCTATTTCCTATTTCCTACTTTCCTATTTCCACCAATTCCCATTACCACTAATCCCCGTTCCCATCAAAAGTGTACCTTGCCCGATGGTATTGTCTTCTAATATCCGTTTCCGTGAAATTAGATATTGACGGATTCATCAGTCAATCGTCAAAACTCATTCGGTGGATAGGTATAACTTTTATTGGAAACGTTTAAGATAATATGCTTTTATGTCCCCCCAGAGTGAGTGGATACTGAACAATTTGTACTTCAATGGCGTCTCACGTACGAAGATATCAACAATAATTGTTTACCAAAATAGTTGTATGGATCGATACATGATAATTTTACATTTTTACCGATCCCATGCATATTAATTATTAAATATGATAAAAAATAATTAAAATACCTATAATAGAGCCCCTAGCAATATTATACCGACGATTCAGATGATAATAGATAATATACACGATTCTATAAAAATGTTCGTTTTAATTGTCTTCGGTTGCAATCTAAGTTTAAAGTTCATATTATTATAATTTGAAATTTTTGGATAAAAACGTTGGCATCACATCAGCAGCTGACAACCATCGAATGGTTGCACGTTATCGATCGTAACACTTAAGGCCATAACACCGTACGGGGGCGAGAGTGTATCATCGCACGAGTGTGATTAGAGCCGATGATGTTTGCGGAATTTGGCACCTCATCGATGTTGGTAGGCTGTGGATATACCTACGTCGAACCGGAGATGAACGACCGTGATAATTTATCCCCGTTATGACGTTCGGCATTACATAACCATGGTTACACAGGTAGTACGACTGCGATGCCCTGTGACTAGAGTTCCGAACATTCTTATGAGCGTACGTCCATTGCGTTTAAATTACACAAAAGCGCTATCCCACTCTATCGCTGCTGTGTCACGTAGGACGATTTTATTACTTTTGGTCATCAGGTTGTGGTTTATTACGTTTGATATTGGTCACGGTTGTTTTACACGGCGTATTGGTCTTAACGGTGTGATCACACGTTGATCCGCGAGCTGGAATTGAAATACTGTCACTGTAACCAAGGCTGGATTAAGAACCTATTGGGCTCCGGGGCTGAAATTTCATATGGGCTCTTTTGACAAAACATGCTTTACAAAGCCACTCGCTATGTTTACAGTAACATACATTTTTCTGACTATTTCACAAGTTGACAATTGCATTATAAAATTATAAAATTAATAGGTAAATGTAATTTATGTCTATAAAACTACTAATTTTATTGTAGTATAATAAAAGTTGATACTTCATATTTCATTAATTTAAATTCAAATTTGCATAATAACTTTTAAATTTAATAACAGTATACTCATTTACAACAAATATCAAACAAAAGTGAATATATAAAACAAAAACTATTTTATCAAATAAATTTTTTTTCTTGCTTTACTTGAAGTCAACTCTCTTAGTACTTCATTTAAGTCTAATGATTTTAACAAATCATTCTCAGAATATAAAATCATTTGTATGCCTATGTTTTCTTGGGTTTGACTGGTTATATACTTATTTTTTACTCTAGTTAATTTAGAAAAAGCTCTCTCCGTGCATAAATAACATTATTAACTATTGGTGATATTATTGATATCAATGAAAATATTAAATAACAGTAAAATGTGTCTTTTCTATCATAGTGCTTTTGTAGGTTGTTTTTATTTGGTTGTTTTTGTCGATAAAAATAATGGTTTTCAAAATATAGAAAAACTATTCTTTAAAATCACTAAAAAATGTGTATCAACTTAAAATTGTTTGGGCCCCTTTCATTTTGGTACTTGAGAAGGCCCCGGGTCTTCCGCCCCGGCTAGACCCCCCTTAATCCAGCCTTGAATGTAACCAGCTGTGGTATCAATTGGTCGATAACACGAATCTACCAGTCAGGTAGTATGTTTCACGCGATCACGTGAACGTGATAGAAGTGTAATAGCACCTTAAATTTTACCATAGTCAACCGTGCTTGGGTTACATGTACCGTACTCAGGTATATTATGTATTATGTGTACTTATATATATTTGACGATTTTGATGTTTAAATATTTTTAATATTTTTAATTTAACGGATATTAATTCAACACAGATTCCCAAACAATGGAGCATAAAAGTATATTCTTAGGAGCTATTTTTACTTTTTGTGTTTTATATTTTTAACTACAAAATCATAAAATAAATATTTGACAAGCTACAAGTATAAAGATCATCGGATCAGCGAGTAGTGAATTACGTATAGAGATGTGAGAACGGAGAACGTTTTGTTACATTGTAAAGATTATCAGCGATCGTATAACGTACAATAATATGTACGCATGTGCATTATTGGATACGAATTGTTTTAATAATATCAAATAATAATTATTGGACCTCGTGGCGATGATAATGATATAATATAATACCGCGTAGGCGTAACACTACAATAATATATTATATCATTATACGTCAAATTCATCATAGATATCGTGTTGATATACGTTGATGAAATCCTATACCTATACCTAAATATTGACTTAGTGTCAGTTAATAATGACGGCGCGCTCTAAACAACAATACATATTACTTTTAATCATTAATTCATTAAAATGGAAAGTTAAAATGAACAACATGTTGTTAGGTACTTTTTGTTGTTTTAAATAATTAAATTTATTCCGTGACATTAAACATTCCGTTGAGGCTGGTTTTTAATACTTTTGTCTTTGTTTCTGATATCAATGAAAGAAGCTCATATTTTAAGAAATCAATAAATGAAAACAACAGTTGTAAAATAATAATAAGTTTATTTTTCATTATAAATATTTTCATAACGATTGATGGTGAGAATTTGATCAAGACTTAATAACAATAAAATACACTTGAAAACAATAATGTTTTAACATAAAAGCACATTATTTTAGTTCGATAACCTAACCTTTTTTGTGTATAAATGTTTTAAACCGACACGCGGTCACATAATATATTCTCGTACAGTAAAACTAAAGTTCACCGACTATACCTATTATTTTTAAAATTGTTTTTTATTTTATTGTGTTATGCATACAATCAAAATTTTTAATCCTGTTTTATTTATACATAAATGTCTTGTATCACGATAATATATACATATAATATATCGATTTAAACTGCGTGTAAATGAAAAATAAAAACAACAGCAGTATATATAATATTATTATTATACAATCAAAAGATACGTTTTTAACTGAAATTAAAAGCAGAGTTGCTGTATAATATAATGATATACATAAGAAATTATAGTTTCTGGTGGAAACACATTTGAAAAAAAAAATTATAGAAGCATGACATTATTCTCGAGCAAGGTGACCTGGATTATTGAATGAAGTAAAGAAAAAAAAAAACACTTCCTGCCCAGAATTTAAATCTAAATAGTCTGTTCATAATAAATATAATTACTTAACCAATGTAGTAACGCCTTTTATAAGTGGTTCGTGACCCGAAATGTGAAAACTATTACGATCAATTATTTATGCGTGTATTCGTTTATGTGTGCTTAACGCAAATTTTTACTGTTAAAAATACAAAAAAATATCGTATAGGTAGATATATTTAATTTTTCAAGTATTATTCAAGCGTAGTACACGAAGAGAACGTGCACTTGCAATGTAGAACGTTTTAATTAAACATTATATACATTATGTTGTACTTACCATGATCAAACTAATTGATTGTTTGATAAACATAAAAACACTTTTTATGAGATAGAAAAATTATTAACTCCAATTAAAATGTTGTGCTTCGCGAACAATATAATATTTGATATAAAATATAACTTATAAGAATTATTAAAAACATAAATATATTATTTTTTGATTTTATTAATCAGCATGATCTGATATCCATCTGATCTGTTTCATGTAGTTTTCATTCGTATATACGTACTTATGATGAATGTTGTAAAATAAATTCATTTAATTTCTACAGTTCTAAATAATATATGTATGTGCGCATTAAAATTTTCATTTGAAAAGTTTCAAAATGCCCAGTGACCTTTCGTACCACTTAAGCATTGACAAAAAAAAGAAAAAAAGGAAAGTCACCATTATAATATATTAATATTGTACCTACACTGGATTTACTAGTGGGGGGATGGGGTTGAAAATAACCGTATAAAAGAGTTTCAACTTCCGGGGCACTGCAAGTACGACGTTCTGGGCCATTAGTGTGTTGTTTTTGTGTTCGTTTAAATGTATATATACAAAATGTATTACACATACCGCATTGGTCGACAACCGAATGGAAGCGAAAAATGATGTTTAATCTGAACGTTGTAGGAGGGTAAAACTCGGATGCATTTTGAAAGAATAAAAAAAGCAAATCGAAATCGCAGATATACATGTATATATATTTATACCCAACTGTATACATACTATATATATAATATATATATGTATTTATGGTATACTGTATATAGCTACTAGCTAGTGATGTTATTCCAGTGGTCTCCTGTGGCGTTTTTTTTACGCGTCTTCACCCTCACAACCGAAAGAAAACAGACCTATTAACATTTTAAAAATCTATGAATGTTCATAAAAAAAATGAGAAAGAAAAATACATTGTCCTTTTGTATGCGTTTATACATATTATTATATATAAAACAAAAAATCGGGAAAATGAACACGCACAAAAACTAGGTCAACTAAAATTAATGTTGCTCATAATAAAGCGCTACCGAGATTTACCCAGTAGATTAAGTATAGGACCACCACCAAACTCACATAAAACACGACCATGGTATTATGCGCACACCGTTTCTGAACTTGCCACCCCAAAAACATCGGACACCGTGACCTTGAGTAGCAGGTATGTTAATTTTTTCGATCGTGACACTGTACTCGTAGTAATTGACTAAGAGTTTTGTCAATAACATTAAATTACTATTCGTTCCAAAGTCCCATTTTAAAATGACAGTTTGGAATTTATGTAAATTACGATGTACCCTGGTTTAGCGGCTTTTCGCGCACAACTATAATAGTCGATAACTTTTAAACAAAGTACACTCGTGACGGTTTACCAGGGCCAATAATTACACTTACAATGATACTGTCCAAGTTTCCAGAAAATATAATCAAATCATGTCGCAACTTTCATTCGAATGTTATGGCTACGAAGAAAATTACAACAAAATTACAATATTATGCTATAGTGGTATGCTTTACAAACCGAATTAATAAAGTGCTAATTTTATTGATTTTTTTTCATGACTTAACTTGTAAAAAAAATAGAGGTCAACTTCAACGTCTCGTGGCATAGAGAAAATATCTGCATTTAGTTCATACCAATCGTAATAAATTATAAATGTGGCGATTTAGTATTATCTGATTTAGGTATACAGGGTGATTCACTGATTCACCAACGGATACATTAAAATTAAAAAAAAAATCAAACATAAACATAATATTATTTAATAAGATAAGAATAGCAGAATTTGTATCTATATTGACTATATTGTAATATAAGTTTCAATATAGTTAAATATGTACCAATGCTGATGCAGATAGGTATATACTATATAATATATTATGTAGGTGGTTTGACATATCTGTGACCATAAACTGAGAATTTTTCAGTGGGATCAAGGTCCGATTCGAAAAACTATTTGATCGGTATTTTAATGTAAATAATGTATTTTTGTGTTTACGATTGTTCTTTTAGAATTAGACAGTAGATTGTTTTTACACAAAATTCATTTTAAAGCATAATATTTGTTCTACTAAGGACCGTGTTGCATTTTTGAACACATTAACCATTATATTATAATCACTTGTGTAATACGAACTGCGTTATATGTACCTACTAATTTATAATTTCAATAATGACGTTATACTGTAATATAATTTTTTTTAGGTTAATTAACAAAAGTGTGTATTAAATAGTAATATGGTATAATAATTGAACGGCATTTTAAACACCGAGTAAAGCTTTTATTATGTTAATTTTCCATAGTAGATTATGTTGAACTTGATTATACATACGGGAACAGCGAACATAGTGAACTTGGTGAACACACATAATATTTTAGGGGGGGGGGGGAATGGATTCTTCAACTACATAATGTGTTGTTCGTGTTCGTGTCTTCTCATTCCGTCATTATAAACGCCGCTATACAAAACGTATATAATAACTACGTTATCTTCATCAACGTTGAAATATTACAAGTGATATACGTATTATACACGATTATGGTGCTGAGCACACACAGACGCGCGTCACAGATGCGATAAGTAGGTACATTTTGTTTGTAGTGTAAACCTACTGTATATATATATATATATATATACCTATACAGTATACATCCAGAACTAACTAGGTATTGTTAGAACAAAGAGTATTATATGGTTTAGTGAATACTGAATAGAATGTTTACAATATAATTATATTAAACATTTTAAAGATTTTACTGTGGACATCTGAGAAGTTATTGACACACTTTCGGTAAGATCACAAAACTTTTAAAAATTTATGGTTTTCAAAATATCCTTCATTCATTTTCATTAAAAAAAAACCCGAAATAGACTAAGATATTGTCGACTAAATAAATAAACGAGTTGCTGCAATGCTCAAGGCTGAAGGTATACACGTGTATGTAGACATACACGTAACACACTTAATGTATAAGGTATAGAAAAATATGATTAGGGTGTGACGCAAATTCGAAATTAAATCCATGTAAATAAAATACAAAATAATTAAAAGGAACGGATAAAACTAAATAACATTATTATAATACAATTATACCAATGTAGTAATATCATCATAATTATATTTATTAATTTCCTTTGATATGCAAATATCAACGTTATTATTAAATCTAGTAATACATATTCAGATGATTATCAACTTGCTCCATCTCATACCAGTGAAGTACATGTTAGCATAGCTTATTAACTCTCCCATATTATATTATATTATGTTTGTATTTCCCTACTTTCCTCCTCTCGAGACCACATATTCGCAAATATTGTGTTATAACAAGGATAACTGCTAGTGTACGGTATTTCTATATGGATTTTTATTTAATTTAAAATATTTTCATAAAACTATAAAAACGAATATTATATTATCCAATAGGCTGGGTTTCGCCTTCACAAAAGTTGTCTTAAACATTAATGATTTTTTTTTTTTTTTGATGTTTGTATGTATTTCTTTTTTTTTTCATGAGAGATTATACAATTTAATTTCACAACAAACAATTATATTAAAAGCTTAACAAATTGAAACCAACTTTTATAACATTTTAGTAAAATTAAGTAATTCTATTTTTTATTATTTGTCTGACGTTCTACTTTTAATAATATATACGCGAGCATGTTAAACAGTTAAAAAGTTTATTTCTGTTTCATAAGATGTTTGTGTTAGATAGTTTTATTTTATTATTCACGAAATAGAAATCGAAAAAAAATTCAATAAATTGTTGAAAAAAAAATCAACAAAAAACGGATGAACAACATTTTTGCTGAATGAACAGCTATTAAGCTATATTTAGTATAGGTATCATCTGTATTTAGAAAATAATATATATTATATAAAATGTTAGTGGAATAACATTCAGTTTTATCAAACTTTGAAAAAATATTATTTATTTAAAATTATTACAAGCATAAATAAGATAATATATTAATATACCTAATTACATAAAATAAAAATGAGTTTATTTATGATAAATTATATGTTACCTACCTACTACAAAAACAATTACTCCAATTATTTACATTTTGAGCTGATCAGTGTGTTATTGAAGTACCTATGTTGTTTTTATTCAAATTTTTTTAATGAATCTTGTAAAAAGATACGTTTTAAATTCGACGGAAAATGTAAAGGCTAAGAAATCACTCTGCTTTTATGTAGGTAACCTTTAGTCATTGGTTGGTCAACATAATGATTGTGTTAAATACTTAAATTTGAATTTAATGATAAATCATTGCATAAATAAACGATTGTGAGCGAAGACAGTCTTTTATTAAAAAGTTTTAAGTCCCTACGATTAATATATTTTGGATATCATTATTTTTTGTTTACATATCTATTTTTATCAACATTTGAACTTAAAATGTGTAAAAAAAGATTTGAGCACATATTTGTTTTTTTTTTTTGAGATTTTTGGTTTTCTGTAAGTCAATAGTTTTGAAAAAGCTTATGTAAATATATTGTGAAAAACGCAAGTTTCTGAAGTTATTCATTGTTTAATTACAATTAAACCCTTCCCCATCTCCAAGAATGTACTAAATGTCCAACTAGATTCACTTTGATTAAAGAAACCATCTTAAAAGTTGAAGATTTCAACATTTTTACTTCTCTAAAAAGCGATGAAAGAAACAAAAAAAAAAAAAATCATTTTAAAAGCTAGGTCAATGTACATTACAACGTTGTTTTCGTTCGAAAATTACATATTTTAACTTTATATTTCTCAGCACAAAAATCATTACAAATGCATTAGTTATAGAGCCTGCAGTGGAGGTGTTCATCCGTCCTCATTATATTCCTCACGGTAATCGACCGTCTAATAATTTTGATATATTGAACGTTATAACGCGTTATATGATTTCATTAGGTAATAAGACCCAACAAATCCAAAATAAAGGACGTATAATATTGTGTTACATCGATAAAAATTATCAATTGCACGCCATATTTCGAGGCGCTGGTCTAATAGTAACAAACAACAATAATAATAATGTATAATGATGGTATACATTTTTTCCTTACAAACACTATAGACTTGCGAGGCATTTCTCCCTGTCATGTCGTACCCTTCAAACTGCGTTCTCTCTTTTTCATCTCTGCGGTACAGTTTTTCACCATACTCGTAAATAGCTGTGAACCTAGGAACATATTAATTCACCTCTTACATCTCAAAAGACCGTGTATACATCTCAAACCGATAAATCCGCGTCGGAACTCAACGATCTATCAACTACCCACTTGCCATTTATTATTATTATTAGGGAACTTTAAAACCGTTTCGTTATCAATTTAACTTTGGTTTCGGCGATTTTTCTTCCAAATCCACACCCACCGCCAGGGGCTGCGATATGAACGACCTGTACTGCGTATTACTATATAGATTCGCGCGGAACTCGTTTAGCGATATCTCATATATTCCACGCACTTAATCTGCGAGTCGTATCTAGTAGCTTACAGAAAATCGTCTACATTCTCCCAGCATGGTCGTTTGCTCATATCGGTGATATTTATCTGCCCGGCGCTGACGTGTCGAACACGTTTGGTGTGAGTTCAAGGCCATAGAATGCTTAGGGGGGGGGGTGGGGGGTGAGTGGTGCCTATACAACACGCGCAAACATTTGTGAGGGCGAAAAATGTAAGATTTTTATATGGTCATTATTACAAAAAAAATTGTATGGATGGATAGTAATTACGCGACCTATTATATAATTTTGTTTAAAATGTCATCCAGTGTAGAAATAAAATACATTCAAATCGAATTTCTAATATATATTGAGACCCGGGAATATTAATTGGTCGCCTCGAGGATAACGTTCTGAAACTCGTCGTTATCCACGTGAACAATTGATCGAATAAAAACGTCCGACAACAATAATAACCCACAGACGTTTTCCAGGGGTGGAAAAGTGATGAAACGCTACCTGACAATAATCCCGGCTCATCTAAATATTATTAGTCCTATTTTCAAGAAAAAAAAATTCCACTGCGTACCGACGCGATGCCCTCGTCGTGTCAAATACTCGAAGATCGATAACTGTCAAAGGATTACCCGATGTACTTATATAGGCAATATATATATATATATATATATATAGGGTGGTTATTTTAATAGTCAACATTCATCATGTTGAATACTTACTAGTAGTACAGTTTTTGAAAATATTTTTTTTTTTACATTTTACTATATTAGGTAATTGTACTTATGTTAAAATAAGTCATTTCAAAATAAGATTATTAAAAAAAATATAAATTACTTTTTAAGTCTTACCATTTTGAATGTCATCGCGCATTTAAAATTTCGAAAGCAGAATATTTTTTTTTAAATGTTGATCCTTAAAAATCGAATTTCAGATGAGTAGGTTAATAAGGTACCTAATTAGTTTAATGAGCGGAGTGGGTGGCACAGGTACTCTGTTGAATGTTGATTCACTCTTCCGTTAATCCAAGCTTTAAGTACGTATGACCAATTAAATTCTAGTTCAAAATAAAAAAATTATAAATGAAAAAAAAAATTTATTTTCAAAAATGTTCTTTAAAATGACTTCAAATTATAAAAAAAAAATATTTTTAAAACCTGACACTTTTTGAGATTATGAATATTAAATGGATCATCCAATATATCACATAGACTATATGCTTTGCGGCCAAATGTACCAGGTGCAGAGACAGTCACACCGCCAATTACACAGTGGTTGTACATTTTGTGAAAACGTCTCATCAGTGGTCAAAAATAAATCACAATAGTTTTCTCGGCAATATGGGTTTCCGGTCGAATTCCGTCCAAGAATTTAGTCATTCCATGCACGCCAGACGTCATTTCGCAATATGTAAACAGTGCCACAAATGTCAAAGAACAATATCTATTCACTATGCTAAAAACGTTAATCGTGTTTATCGCAGTCAAACCCAACTCCATCACCCACAAATGGCGGTAGAGAGAGGATCCAACTCGATTTCCATATTTTTCGGATCTCACGATTGAGGCCACTGTGCGTAAAATTATTTCTGTATTTCCCTCAGGTCTATATCTTACCAATGGACAATCAGACAATTTAAAAAGGGATTTTTTTTTTTTTTTTTAAATAAATAATTTTGAACAAAACGGTATTTGTTAATATTTATCATTTTATCTAATACTGTGGTGCATTAAGTAATTAATAAGTGTACAGGCTTTTTAAATATAGGTAATAATTTAATTCAAAGTTTTAAAACAATATCCATTATTAATAGGCTTCTAGTATTACCAGGAATAAATCTAGTTACCAAACATCAATCTCTGAAATTATACTAAAAGTCTATAATATAAACTATTATTATAGTTTGGTTACACTTTTTATAAATTAATTATACATACGATACTCATAGAATGTCATATACAGAATACACTTTATTATACACTTATGTTGGCTTAAACTATATTACTAATTAAAAGGTATTTATAAATATTTCATTTAACAGTTATATTATTGTTTAAAGCCTTTAAACTAGCTTTCAGTATATGATTTAGATTATTAAAGTTGATTCTTAATTACACATGAATATACAGAGTGATTCGCCAAGCATGTTCACCTCTATGTATTTCTTTAATAATTCATGTATTTATAATTATAGTTTTTGAAATTTTTAAGTACACTTAAAAACCATATTTTTTATAAGTTGTTAATGAGATGGGATTTTTTAAATGTTGATTTATATAATAAAAAAAATATATATAGAAATTCAAATTAGTTTCGAATGCTAAGGACGATGATGATAATTTTGAGATTATAACTATATCAATATTAATAATTTATTAAAACTTTATAATTCTGTCAATACAAATATTAACTATGTATACTTTTAGCAAAATGTATAATTGTTCTAAGGCTTATAATTTGGCACTTAAACAGTTATATTTTTGTCGTTCTGTTAAAACACATATAAAATAAAATACTTTTTCATCCATTTTAAAAATACATTTTCACATAATAGGCCACTTTTCAATATGTTCAAAAGTCATAGTGTATTATTTTAATTTTTATATTGTGCTTAAAAATCAATGACCCCATAAGATCTATAGTTAAAGTAATATTTGTTTATCATTTTAATGTTATTCTAATATAGAGTTCGACATAGTTTTTCTTCAACTTTAGGGTTTGTATAAAATATTATGTGTCATGTCATACATTGTGTGACTGAAAGAAATATGCAGTTACGCAATCGAATACAAATTTAACTAAGAAAAATGTACTTCCAAGTAAAGCTTTCTCCAGCCACGCAAAATATCCTGCTGTGCGTTTAAATTTGACCAGAGTTGTCGTTGACAGAATATATTCATGTACGTTTTATTTTATAATTGGCTTATACGTTTCTTAACAGCGCCATTCAACAATTTGTCTTAAATTATTACACTTAAAATATTGCAAAAAACGTATTTTTGTGATATTCTGAAACAACTGTTGAATCAAGTATTTTTTTCCACATAAATCGATTCCTTATTGGTTTATTATATGTTAACCTTTTAATTATTTTAATATTAATTGAAGAGTGAAGATTAACCCAGGCCGAAACTAGTTGTTATGTTTCATTAAATATGTACCTTATACTTTAGGCTATTGTGAATTCTTATTTTTTCACATGTTATTAATCTAATATTATATAACAAGAATTAACTCTCTATAACTATATTAATTATAATGAGGTGATGTTTAAATTTTAAAAATATTCCTTGTTTTTAAATACCATAACATTGAAATTTATTCTGTTTTAAAATATGAAGTGACTAATGACATATCAAATTTCATAAATTCTAGCTCATTAACAAATAACAATCAGTATTATCGTAAACGTTCAAAATCTTATTCTAATTGTATTTAATAACTTAATAATAATTAATAAATAAAAAGTATTTGAATTAAATTGTTAAAATAAACTATATTACCTATTATACATTTTTTTTAGAACACGTTTATTTTACTTCTTAAAGTAGAGAAACAACTTAAACGATAAAACCCAAAAACTTTTTTGTAGTTATTGAAAAGTTATCTACTTAAAGTGTCATTTACGATAAATATTCTTTCTTCACTATCATTGTAAGTTGTAACCGATACTTTATACAAATAAAATAAATATACATACATAATATATTGTGAGTAAAATTCCTTAAAGTCTATAAAATAATATATTATGTTAGCTGCATGGGATGTAAACTAATTTTAATTTAAGCAAAATGTAAATCATTAAAATCGTCTGAGCTAAATATAGCCAAATTGTGTGACCTCTCAAGTTGAAAAACAATGCTTGATGTAAGAATGTATACTTGTAATAATTTGGCAGATATGTAGGAGGTACTAGTACAAAATGTACCTATAATATTATGTAATTTTTTAATATGTGAAGATATTTAACTATAGCCAAGGAATTGTTGACTGGGTTTTAAGTTTTAACTACCTATATGAACTGTTATGTGCGTATAAAACACTTGGCATCGGGTTAGGATTTTGAGTGGAATTCGGTTTAATATGATACGTGTTCGTCGAATTTAAAATTTTTTAGTACCTACTACTATTTTTTTTTTTCAACTGTAGCACACACTTTTTATGATTCGTTTATTTTATTATATTTTTTCAACGAAACGTCGACGTGCATTATTAAAAGCAGAGTTTAACTGTTAATTGTTCGGCAGAATGACAGAAAGCTAATTACCTACAGCCAGACACAATCCTAAAACAATTTCAAATGAGCAAACATTGATTTTCTAGTATAGGTACCTACGTGCACAGCTCTTCCAGCATCACGCTGAACTGTTGTGTGTACAACTGTCGCTTTTGAATGAGGGCCACGTGGTGTGTGTGTGGTTTTCTTCTTCGAATACGACAT
>NC_042496.1:23116569-23189701 GCF_005508785.2 Acyrthosiphon pisum
TAAGCTGATACTCGTACGTTCAATATATATCATATTATAAGAATCCAACTTGATTTTGGAGACTAAGGAAACCGGTTGCTGTTTATTTATTATTGTTATATTATATTATTAGTTATTTATTTGTTTGCACTTGCATTTTTTCATTTGAAATATATATTATTCATTGAACAGATAATTTATTGTTACATTTTTTTTCTATATTATCTCTATTTTATAATAAAAAAAATAAAAATAAAACACTCCAGTGGTTGAATTCAAAATGTAGGATATATAATTTTCAGAAATTAGCAATAACAATAACTACAATATGTAATTATATTATATTAATTGTATAGCCAAAAAATAGTCGTATGTTTTTAAATTAAATGATAAAAAAATAATTTCTTCCGGAGGAAGGTCGGGCAGCTAGTTATAATACAAATCCCGGTCTCGAAAATCGAGTTTCTATTGTTGAAAGCGGAGAATAACGCAGTACACAATATAAATATATACAAAGCCACCTCTAAACATTCCCTCTCTCTCAGAGCTCTTTCTCCGTCTATATTCTCCTCTCATAGACAAATGTACACCGGCACGTCTCCTAGGCTCCATGTGTGTTTGTTTTTTTTTTTAGAGCTGAGCTACCACTACACGTGATCGCCCGTCGGTTTTGTAATTTCAAAAACTAGTAAAATAAATAAATAATATATAAAAGTCGCGTTTTTCATATAGGTTTATCGACCTGCAATGCCTATATGTATGCGTTCCACGTTTTGCCTTTTATGTACTTATATTCTTATAGGTCGATCCTATATAATATGCGTCCTTCGCGTAATGTCATTACAGCCATCTGTTGCTACAACACACGTCTGATCACAATGATTTTTTTCTATCATTTTTTAACGTTTACTCAGAAAAACAAATAAATTATGTGAAATATATAAATTTCAGCTTTTCACGGAAAAACAATAATTATTACATATTCAGTCACTCAGGCACATACTTAGGTACATAATTTTCATAATTTGTCGGACCAATGATTATTGAGAAATGTAGAAAATCATGTTCAGCGTATAATAAATAAATAAAATAATTATTTATGGAACAAAAAAATGTACCTTAATTATTTTAAGATGGCAGGGTATTGTTAAACAGATAGAATAATATTATTTTAATTTATATTATCTGTATTTAGAATATTGAACGAAAATAAATCACAACTATTAAAAATCACTTTATTGTTAATTAGTTGTTTTTACTAAGTTTTTTTTCAGTGAATTTACGAGTAACTCGTGAAATTGAAAGTAAATTAATTATAAACTCATTGGTTTGAAGACAAAAGTTGTTTTTGAAAATAATTTAAATTAAAAACTGTAAATCTCGGTGTAAGAAATTAAACTGGTATAAACTAATTATAGTACCTATACAATAAAAATATTATATAATTTATTCTCTTCAGAAGTTAATGATTGTGTTAATATATGAATATAATATACTCTTTTCCTTCTTCATCTTCTTCTTAGGGTTTATCGGCCATCTAGACTATACCATCACACATCCTTTTCTCCAACTTTACATATCAACCACTCGTGTTTTCCAGTCTGGTTCTCCATCGTGTGCATCAACGTATATACACAAGCCCGGATTAAGACATTTTGAGGTCCAAGGGCCAAAGTTTTAAATAAGGCCCCTTTCCGAAAAACAAAAAAATAATTATGTACTTACCTATATATTATTTAATATTAGGTACCTCTTATAACAAATATAATATAATATATAATATAATATATTATATAGATATTATGTACATAGCAATAAATAATGAATATTGTATCATTTTATTTATAAATTATAATTTACAAGCTTTTTTAATCGCTAAATAACCATCGATTTTTTTTTAGGTGATTTATGCAAGGTTATAGCCTATAACGAAAAAAGTAATGGACAAATCTGAGGCTCCTAAATAAATGCTAACTATAAGGCCCGGGGGCCATGGCTCCCCTGGACTCCCCTTAATTCGGGCCTGTATATACATCCATTAAAACATGCATATGTTACCATAAATAAGTAAAATAAAATGTATAAAGCTAATGGCCCCTGGCGCCGAAGTTAAAGATCAATTAAAAAAAAAAAATTACATATAGGTAGGTATCGTATACATAAGATATGAATACTTATATTAATTTTGGCATAAGATCATCCATTTAATATATATTAAATGACGCATGTTCGGAATAATTGTGTTAAAACTTTTAACATTACAATTGTTTTATTCTTTAGTAGCTTTATAAATTAATTTTATTCAATATATCTCTAGGCCACCATAGATTCATGTTATATATTTAAGGGGAGTATTATACTCGTACCTTCTATTATGCTATATTATATTATAATATGTATATACTTACGAATTCTGTATACACTATTAAAACAATTCCAAGTTGACAAGTATAACTGACTATTTGATTGGATTAATGATTATATATCTGTGTGGGGTCCGTGATGTGTGTTTGGTTTTTGACATGATGCCATTAAAACGAACGAGGACAGACGTATTTCATTTGATGGATTTATAGTCCTATAAGATATTAACTATCAGCTATTTAATTAATAAACCCAAAACATTAGGCCCACAGCCCACATACCTAACTACTAGTTGGCAAACTATAAAATAATAAACGTACGATACAATTGAATTAAATTAATCCAATAAATTTAGCATACTTAACATAGTATAGTCAACTCAAAGACTGTGTCATAGCGAAACGAGTAAAAGAGTACTAATAAGTAATAGCGCACGTTTATTACCTACCTACCATAAACGTTTGTTATATAAAATAGCTTATTATCCTTTTTTTGGGTTATGTTACTCGATTAAACTTGGTACCAGCTATTATTTATTTTGTTCAGAACCTCACATGCGCGATAACACCTGTACCTATTCGTGCAGTCTTCTTGTCTAAATATATTAATATGATTGTATTTTGAGGGTTGAAAAAGTTTGAGAACTCTGATCGTGGATTTTAATCATTTAAAAAGTCTTAAAACAATATGATCGTAAAAAAATAAAAAAAACAACAAGCTTATGGATAATTCATGGGTTATAATGAAGAAAATCAGTATAATTGACAATTTGATAACCTTATTTAAATAACTTCAGAATCCCCATCGTCTAACTAGGAGTTACTCAACCCATCAACAATGAGCAATGGCCCAAATTTTGAATTTCGTTTTCGTTCTGAAACTTACTCATTGGTTTTATAAAATATGTTTGATATGAATTGATAAAAATCATATTTTAAAATATTTACTAGTTACCTAATATTACCAAATGGTTACATCATATTGAGAAGAATAGTCTGAATTGTTTGGATAAATTTAAAATTTTTAATCTAACCACACGCACCAATATCATGTTCGTATTTATACTTGGCAAAATATCCATCCTAGTAATGTATATATATTAAACTAGCGAAATATGTTAAGACGTTCACACTTAAAATTTAACAAAAATGGCAAAAAACTTCATATGCACTTCATGTCGACTGTAATGAATATAAGAGGTTAAAAAGAACTTATTTTTATGGCTCCACTGTCAATTTTGTCTAGACGTATAAAAATGACTTATCATTCTTAAAGTCAAAGATTATACGTTATTCTATCGTTAGACATAATGCTCAAACGTCAAAAATATGAATAAAACTTTTTTATGTTGAATATGAATAATATATATAAATTAAACCACGTTGTTTACAAATCGAAAAAACTAAATGATATACATTTGAATATATAATCTATATAATGGTTGTAGCTCAACATATATTTGTATTTATCTACCATTTAAAGGACGACATTTATGTTCATTGTGAAATTAAACTGAAGCAGATAGTAATATGAATTGTTATGTAAATTATTCATATTTGTATTATAATAAATTCCCAAATAAAAAAAAACAAAGTTTCCTTCAGGTAATTTTGAATTAGTATAATTTTGTATAATAATAATTATATTATAAATAAATAACTTTAGCCAGGCTGTTATTGTTTGAATAAAAAACAAAACTAAATATATACGTACCTATAGCATAGAAAAAATAATATAAATATAGGCACTAAAGAAACTCATTCAAAGTGAGTCATTATCAAAGAGCTTTGCAATATTATAAAATTTCAAAAAGTTCAACATTAATGCATACAAACAAACTTCTCGTTCATATTATAATAACTTTTTAAAATTTGTATGATAAAAATAATTGTAGAACACTATATTAACGATAATATGTAGCATTATGTAATATGCATCGACATAGTGGTTAGTCTAAGCATATTAAAATATACCTATATTCCCTGGAAATCTTTCTATAAATTCGTGCACGGTTTAGGGTCAAAGAAATTAGTATTTAAGTTAAAATTAATTGGAATGCTTAATAATTTTATCCAAAAATATTGGATTCTCGGAAACTCAAAAAGTGGTAAAATGGAAAATAATACTAGCAGGTCAGCGTTTACTATAATATAATATTATGAGGCACAATTATAATAAAATTCCATTTTCGCTAACCACATCGCACAGTATGGGTACATTTGGGTTAAAGTGGTCATAATTGCTATCACTTGTTCGGACACGAAAGTTTTGGATTACTTTCAGTCTTTAAAATTTAATAGAAAGCAAACGCCATTACTGTAAAACCAATATATAAATATTAAACGCTATATAAACCTAAAGTTCTTTCGATCTGCTCTATATTTATAAGCACAGCCAATTATCTCGGGTATTGTAAACATTTTTCCATTAATATCAGTTAAAGAAAATACTATTTTCAACTAATTTATATTGTTTGATTATGTTAATTTATTGTATAGTTGTAAACAAAACGAATTTATACTTTATATTCAATGATGACTGCAGTCTGCAACTATTTATGGACAATAAATATTTTATTAACAAATGTAATTTCCATTATTCTTTGTCTTCATTTTAATATCATTATTATTATTATTTTTTTTTTATCAATTATATGCTAATATTGGACTATATAATATATAGGTAGTTGATAGATACATTAAGATTTATGCTCAATTTTAATTGTAATCATCTATTGTATCACGTACAATATACTGCGTTTTTGACTTTAAAATAACTAACATTATCTTAAAAATTTATGTGTCTCTGGATTTTTATAGTTTTATTATTTAGTAGAATGTATATAAAAGTAATTTTATTTACCAAACATTTTTACATCTCCTATTGCTCACATTTTGTTTTGTCAAACATCCACTAAGCTTTATATTTTCTTGACAGTGGTGGCACCAGCTTCCAATAATCTTAGGGATTAAAATGTCACTATTATTTTGATAAAACAGATTAATATTTAAAGATTTAATTTTCAAATCATAAACCATTATCTATTTAATGTTAAACATATTTTCTTACGAATTAAAATCAATTGAAAGAACAATTAAGCAAGATAGTATTTACATATATATTTTCTAAGTAGGTACTTGTGAAAAATAATACTTGATTCGGGTACGGACAATGCAGAAAAACTTCCCATCATTTGTTTCCTACATCACTCGCAAGGCCACTAAACTTGTCCAAATATATTTTGTTATTGTTTCAAGCCTTCGCAGGTACATAATAGTTATAACAATAAACTGTAGTTGATAATGGCTACTTATGTTTCATAATATATATTTATATGAAGTAATACAATATAACATTACATTGTATATACCTAATTCAAATACCCACAAAATCAGTACCTAAATCACAAAATGATATAATAATGAATTCATTGTCCTCGAAAATAACTTATTAGCGTCAACAACTATAACGCTCAATGTATGTTCATGATTCACATTTTTTCAATTCCAAAAATACTCATACGTATAAATACGTAATATCCATCGTTTTAAAATGCATTATAAACTGTATAATAGCATCGCCCATCGCCAACTGAATTGATTGTATTGATTGATTATTACCAAAAATTACGATTATTTGAGTTTTATTTTCGTTTTCGAGACACGTGTTGATTTCTAGAACCTGTACCATCGAGTTACTTCAATCTCGCTTGTCAAGACCCCTAAGCCAAAACATACGAAATAAATTTGATCCAATTATTGGAGCATTTTATAAAACAACCAGAGGAGGGGTACAATATCGATAGATAACCACGCGAGTGGTATCTATTTACTAAAGGTGTTTATTTGCAATACATCCACGCTCGTACAGCACAGTACAATATACAGTTGCTTTAAATTATATGATATAACTATATTATTATTGCTGTTCAATTCGTCAATAATAAATTGATAGATTGGTGAAAATAATTAAAACGTTAATTTCACAATATTTTATATCACATAGTAGTTCATAAAAAGATAAGATATTTAGATATAGGTAATAGAAACAGAAATGTAAGAATAAAGAATAATGAAAAATAGGTCATACTTACATTGTATTCCGAAGATTCCCTTGAAAAATCAATAGTAAACTATTACGATTACGATTGAAGTGTAGTTCAATATCGTATACCTACCTCATCAAATGATTGAACTTGAAGATTTTCATCTATGTTTGATTTTGAGCGAAGCGAGGAATGATTTAATTTTAACAATTGAGTGTTTTTTTTTATTAATTTTAATCACGTTTTGGATCAAAACATTAATTACTCCAATCTATAATTTTGAGGTGGCCAGCTCTATCAGCAGATTTGATCTAGTTAGTGTTCAAAATTGTATGACCTATACGACGTTATAAACGATTGCTTATGGCGAGATCTAGGTATGTCAACTTAAATGAATTAAGAAAACACTAATAGTTAAATAAAACATATGTTATACAAATAATTATTTTACTTATCGACTATACAAACATACACACGTGGTTTGAAAACAATTTTACTTTAATTAGTCTTTGCATAAAACATATAAATACGTACTTAACTTTCACTAACGTGGCATAAAATTCTTATGGCACTTAACCGTTTAAGCGAGATTAACATTTTTAATCTACATGAATTTATCCATACAGTTGCTACTTTTATTATTATTGTTATTTACACTATGTATAACCTAACCTATAAAAGTGCTTCAGGAGCACGTTATGTTCGCTGCTCATTTTCCATTACAATATAATATATTGACGGAATAATATTACAAAAAAACATATAAATAATATTAAATATTGTACCTACTACCTGCCTAATACTAATAGTACTGGGAAATAAATACTAGTATACTACAATGGTCTCCACGATCGCCATTTGTGAAATCAATAATCGTTTAGAATCCAAACTATTTCGGCATTAATTTTTTAACATTATTCCTACGAATTTTTTGTGGTAAAAACTAAAAGTAAAAGGATAACCCGAAAACATATTTAGTAATAATATTTAATGTATTTCAGAGGACTTTAGTCATTCTGGGCTTAAAACTTTGTCTTAAACTTTAGTCTTAATACCATTTAATGATTACACTTTATAGTTTTTTTCTTACTACACAATAATCCGGCCCATACACAGTAGATATTAAGTTTTGATGGATGATTTTATGTTCTTCAAGTTATTTAATTTTAATAATTTGGTATTGACTTATAAAACAAAACCAATAACCAATTTTCGATGGTACATAGGTTTTTGACTATTTTAATAGAACAAAATATTGATACATATTAACATATACGTAGTACGTGGTTACCAATTACCGTTACCAACAAAATATTAATTTCGTTGTGAACGATCTTATACATAATTTTCTTACTTTAGTTTCGTCCATGATTATGTGATTGCCTCCAGGTTAGAACTTACAAAAGACTTTAAAATTAAAATAAACATTTTTGTTGTGTTATTATTTAAAGTTAGAATATTACATTTTTCACAGCGTCTTATAGTTATTTTAATAAAACTCTTTTAGCAAGGTAACAGAATCCAATATTTGTTTATTAATTACCTTATCTATATTAATATTTCTGGTAAATAATTTTGGGTATCACAAACATTGAAAAAAAAACCGTAACGCATCGAATACTAAGATAAAAAATAAAAGCTATAAGGTATATTATGAAAAAAAAAATGTTGTATTTACACAATAATAATATATTTCACGCGGATAAAAGAAAACGCGCTTTTCGAAATTAATTTTGAATAATATTATAAATTCTGATCAGGAACACGGTTGACGTTATATTTAAAAACAACATTTTCATAAAATAAAATGGTAAATTGTATTTTGTATACATACGGCAGCTGATATGATTTTATTTTCCATCCATAACTCGAAGTGTTATCCGATATAAAACATATCATTGCATCGTGTAGCGAGTAATACGTTTTTCTTCATATTACCCACCCGCATACTTCTGCGACTGCATATGTGAGCTATACATATATATGTGTGTATGGTACCTATAATGTATATTATTACATTTACAAAATAAAAAAATGTAAAAACACTCGCAACGTACATTTTACACTATACACATGTAAGGGAAATGGTAATATATGTAGCTGGTGACATACATAAATGTATATCATATTATTCTCAGTGCGGTTACTGGTTAGTACTTATTTTAAGAGGAAAACATTTATCCAACCACTGAACCGCATATTACTTATGTGATATACGAATAAATAATTATCGCGAGTCTGTACGTTGGCTACTGGCAAGTGGCTAAGTGTAGTCTGGCGAAAATCGAATATCGTTCTACTCGTTCGTTTCGTTTGAGCGGATTTTTGCTTTTGGCTTAAATCATTTGAAACTATATTGCGACTATACTCTAAGTATGGGTCGGTCCGGGGAAATGTTCACAAAATAACATATATTACACTGTTCATATTATTATATATTATCCATCTGCAGCAGGATATGAGTACAAGGACATAATCTACGTATTATATAAAAATGAGTGTTTGTCTGTCTGCGTGTGCGTCTTTTATGTGCATCCATTCCTAAACGGTTGGACCGATTTTTATGACATTTTTTGTGTGTATTTGAGTGGTTCTCGGGATAATTTATGTTCACAATCGGGCCCGGTAGGTCCAACCCGGGGAGGTGCGCAAACGGGGATTTTGAGATTTACGGTGGACATTTTTGTTTATAAATGGTTGCTATTGGTTATAGGAGAAATAATTATTAGAAATTAGTATTTATTATTTTATTGGTTGTCATTGGTTAATTGGGCTGACCAGGTGCAAGCATGCATCAAATCAAATTTTCACAAATTGCCTACTTGATATGCTGTCGCACATAGTCGGATTGCCTATATAAAATATAATTTAATCGTTAATTTTTTTTAGTCGTGAACGTAATATATCTTTTTCATAATCCTAAGCTCTGTACAAATTCTGAGAAAAAAAATATATATAATAATAATAGCTCAAAATGTCAAATACGAAATAATTGATGAATAATATATATTTCGTAACATTTTGTGCTGACTGTTACGTCACAATCACAGTTTTGAACAATAACATGACAATGGAAATAATGTTATTCATGTACATGTTTTCTTTTAGTCGGAGCTATAAATAAAAAATATTTTTTAACAATAAAATTCGTTGACATAATACGCACTGTGATCGATTTACTTATATTCAGTAAATAAAACAAATTTTTTATGATACGCTTTCTATTTGAATAATATCATTATCATATACACATGAACATGGTTATATAATATAATTTATTGACTTTAAGGTTTAAAATTTGTTTAAATTTGTCCAATTGATAAATTAGTATAGATGGCACTTAATGTGCGTTACTCCATAAATGAAATAAACAAGGTGTGAAATAATTACAATTGAGTTTTAGTCTTTGCAAAGATTAACATTATTCTCAAAAAAATAATTAGAAATTATAATATATAGTATGTATTTTATTATAATGCATAAGAATGTTCAATGTTTATATATTATATTATATTTGTTTTTTTTTTTTTTGTTACTGTTGTAATAACAGTTGGTTTTAGACTATTTCGTTTAGACCTATAATGTTTCTCTTTATGCAAAGTTAATCGCTAAGTGTAGCTGTTGTTAAATATTTTAATCTGAAAGCAAATGCAAAGATATTTCAAAAACTTTTCTTTGTAAACATTTAAAATTAATAATAAAAAATGTTTCAAAGAAACTCGTGAACCATAAAAAGAAAATTTTTAACTTTTCACTATTATTTTTTTTTTTAAAGCGTACTAATTACCATAATTACTGTAATTTGTATTGATTATATTATAAACGTTGTAGCTTGTAAGTATTAAATATACAATATGCGTACGAACTTTAAAATGTTATCAGTAATGTTATTTAGAGAACTAAGTAGGTTATAGGTACTAGGTATGTAGGTACCTACTTTTTAAATAATAATAATAATAAAAATGTAAAAAGTCCATTACTATTTACCATGTACCTATTACATTATAAGTGCATATATTCGTATGAAAAATTTGTTAATTTGTGGTGGTTAATTTGAATAATAATTGGTTTTAAAACAGTGATTTGCAAACACGGAATCGAGCACATGCGCTTTTCCGTGACGTTTCGAAAGAATTAAAAACGTGATAGTCCGACTAACCGCAAAATATTACCGCAGTGTATAATTTTTATTATTTTACTGTTTAATAATATAATAAAACTTTTTAGTGGCCACTGGGCGAGTGTAATTTATGATAATATACGATATAATAATAATATAATTTTGCCGTGTTCTGAATTATTAAAATCATTCCGTTTTATTGCGTCGCAGGCGGCGTGGTCAATTGCAAAAATATAAACAAACTTCGTTGTTGTGTACGGCGAGCCCATAGTGCATCTCTGACGAAATGAAAATGTTTTTTTTTTTTTGAAAAGTATTTCGCACGAATTCGTTCTCATCACGACGAATTGAAACGTATTTTCTAGAGAGTCTCGTAACACAAAAGCTCCCTTCTTCGGCATGATGTGGTGGCGGGGAACCTGCAGTAGTTAGAGTATCATATTATTATATACTCATGCTCGCATACACCCTGCAAATGTCTGGGGGTTAACGGGGGTAGAATTTGTAAACGCGCGCGCCCGTTGTTGTTCACTACCCATGTGTGTACTTACAAACAACGATCCCCCCCCCCCCCCCCCGGTTATAATTTACACTTGACCTTTCACGGTTAAAACGCATAATATATATATACGCTGCCCGTACACGTATATGCGTGTAGAGTGGTAGGCGGGAGCGGCGATAGAAGTCGCAGCAGTATAATACTTGTAGCTGGTATAACAGTAGTGGTGTAGTACCTACCCATATATACGTGGTATATGGTAATAAACATCCGAATTAAAGCATTAATAATATTGTTATTTAAATAATTAAACGGCGGCGTGTACTCAAACTCGCGCAGCCGGGATCCGATAATCTATATTAAATATACAAACCACGGCAAGGCCGCAGCTCCGACAGTGTAGGTAGGTATGTGTATAATAATAATAATAATGCGATAATTACACGCGGACATCCCTTAAATATATAACGCATGTATATTTCATAATTTTATAACGTATTATAATGCAATATATAGATAGGTTACACGCATACCGCATTACTATATAGTGTATACAAGACAAACAGCGACGACGAAATAACGTTTCATATGTTTATACGCAGAACACGGGCGAAAAACTGGTATAATTTGATTAGGACACAACCATGATAATAATAATACACAACCCGCTGACATTTTAATGGCACTCGTCCAAATTCGAGTTCCTCGTGCCGACCCGTTTCAATAGAATCGTCGTCTGCATAATTCGATAACATAATAATATTACCGGGAGGTACGCGACTATGTACACACAAATAATATTATACACGGCGCAGTGGGGTAGTTACGATGCGTGGGTCGCCCACCCCTCCCCGCGGCTGGTGTGCATACGCGTGAATACTTACGCAGTAACTCTAAAATAGTAATCGCGGTCATCAGAAAATAAAACATTTGATAAAAATTATTTCATGATAGGAAGGTATCGGTGTATAAAGGGTAGAGCACACGAAATTACCTACTTATCGTGTCCGCACCTATCGACGGAAAAAAAACGAGGTGTGCATGCTAAATATTTTCAACCCCCTCCGCATCGGGACTCGTCAAGAACCAACCCCTCTCCACGGCTGGTGTACATACGTGCAGTGAATACCTGCGCAGTACCTAACTCAGCTGAAATTGTATCGCGGTCATCAAACAACAAAACATTTAATAAAAATTATTTCATAATAGGTAAGGCAAAGGGAGATATCGGTATATAAAGGGTAGAACACATATAAAATTACCTACTTCCCGTGTCCATCTGTCGACGGAAAAAAAAGTGCTAAATATTTTCAACCCCTTCCGCATCGGGACTTGTCAAGAACCAACCCTGACACGGCGGCGGCGGCGGCGGTGGCGCCTACTCGTATACCTACATTATTATTACATTATAATATAGCCGTTTTAGCCTTAGGTAACACAAAGCCGTCCGATGATCGATATTCATTGATCGGTGTCGCCACAAGTGAAAATTTGTGCGCACGTGTACCTACGCCAAAATAATATTATTATTGCTGTTTAGCATTATTATATTCAATGGGATATAATATACAACCACCCGCGTTGTGGTAGTGTACTACTGTAGCTGTAATATTAGTTGTTCTAACTAATAATAACAGCTATTATCGCTATACTGCCGTTATTGCTATTATTGTATTAATGGCTGCACAGTATAGTTGTTTAAGTCCGACCCAAACTTGACCGGTGAAAGAGGGAGGGAGAGAGGGGGTATAGAGGTGAAGAACTGTAGTTGTGAGTGTCGGGAGGGGGCGAGAGGAGCCGAGAGTCCCGCGCCCAGATATTCTATCTAAAGAATTATACTCCCCGCCACTTCAGCTGCGCGCCGCCGCTCCCTTCGCCGGCCGGATGACAAATGGTTTCGCTTTTCCGGATGTTGACGCCAAAACAACCGTTATTCCACGGTAGTGTATATACACGTATATAATTTTTGTTTTGTTCTGTTACAAGATTTTTGGCGCCGTCTGTTTTCCCGAGAAAATATCCTGATTTATCGCGCGTCTCTTTACTATATCGTCTTGCCCCCCACGGGTCCCAGCACAATTCGCGAGATATCTTTTACCTACCTACATTAATGCGTAACGTTTCTGCAGACGCGAGATTGTCCGATTCGCGAAATGTACTTTTTGTCGACGTTACAACTGATGTCAGGCAGCAACGGTAATTCATAATTGAATACAAAGTTCATGATGGCGCGACTGCAATTTGATATTATGCAGGTAATATATAAACTTATAGTTAGTAGAACTTTATAAAGGATGAACCAAGGTTATCTCCATTCTATCCTTTAATTATGCATTTATTCAAATTTCGATTTTTAAAACAATATCGAGTTTAGTTGAAGATCGTATTTCATTATTTTCAAATACTTAAATGTTTATGCTATTTACCCAGAGTCGTCCTGTGACGTTACAGACTCCTTTTTTTTTTCAAACGAGTACCTCCATTTTAAATTCTGAGAGGAGCGATTTTACAATGATGCGTTGTGTGTGTGTGTTTATTATGTATCTATACACGATAAGTAGTCAAAATACTTCATTGATTTTAAGTTTCAGTATATCTTCTAGTAGGAAAGTATCTAGTTGGTACTTTTGAGAGGTAGATTTCAAAATTCACAGTAGTTTTCTAAAGCGTTGAAAAAAACTAAATTTTTTTGCGCAAAAACAGTTTTTGACAAAATCGATTTAGTTTTTTCGATGTAACTAAAGAACTAATTACCGTAGATACTTTGTATTTTCACCAAATGTTTACATAAGTATTTTCTATACACTATAACATAAAATAACATCTAATCATATTTTGATTCTATTTGAGCTATTATATTAGGCATAAGAAAATTTTCACTTGATCAAAAACTTGATAATTTAATACAAGGTTCATAATACGTTTCTATTAATGGAAATTATAAAAAATGTTGAGCGTAAATCCACAACATCTTTTTATGAGCGCTTGAAGTTAAAATGACGATAAAATTCGTAAAAGTCTCAAAAATTTGAAAATTATTTTGTTGTTAAAAATGTATAAAATGTTTGATTTTTGTAGCTTAACATTGAAAATTCAAAACAAGGTTTTTCATATTTTTTATTTCATACTGTAAACAAAAAAATCTAAAAAATACATAATAGCATTAATAACATAAAAATAAAATAATTAAATTAACCAATAATCTTAAACAAGAGTAATGATTCTTATATAGCTTACCTACAAAATTACATAGTTATGGGAGGGAAAATGGTAGGTGCAATGTTTCGTAATGTGGGATTTACAGTATTACTACACTACTATGTTGTATATTATGTTATTGTATATTATATCTATGTGTCTTACGGTAATACGCGTACCTTTGTTACCACTGCGTGAATTGTACATTTGTATTCCGAAGAGTATTATTTCCATTAAATATAACATAGTACGTGTATTGTGAATAATGTTTCATATTACAAAAACGGACTTGAACGGTATTTTTGATGAGTTGCTGTCGAGGTTTCTTTGTTTTGTTGAATAATAAATCTCAATTTGCCATACGGTAAATAAATAATAAATCTCAATACTATATGTCTTTAGACAATTTTGTGGATTGAAATGTTTCGAAGGTCCGACAAGAAAAATGAAAAATATTCTTCCATTCGTCGGCTGGTATAAAATATAATTTGAAATATATTTCTAGAATATACACAAACGCGATTCTTGTATTCGTAACCGCTTACCGCGGTAATAAGTAGTATGATTATTGATCAAGATTGTAAATGTGAATATGTTTTGGTACCACGGTCTTCTTATTGTAGACGAAGGTAATGATCATAGAATTTAAATGTTTTGGTTTAAACAAATTTATTTGAATCGAAACAATAATTATTATTGTAAAATCAGAATATTCTTGTTCAGACGTCTAAGTAAATACCTATTAATATGTTACATTGTGTTGTATCAATATATAATTATAACGTCGTGTATTTATTTGTATAGTGTATAAGCCATAATTACAGCGCTTGAAACCGTTTTCAAAATCGATTTCAGAAACCGTTATAAACCGTTTTAAAACCGAAACCGAAACCGTAAAAAATTGGATACCGGTATTAAAGTCAAAACCGAAATCGGAAAAAATTGGATACCGGTATTATAATTTAAAACCGAAACCGAAATAAATTGGATACCGGTATTAAATTCAAAATCAAAACCGTAAAAAATTGGAAACCGGTATTAAATTCAAAACCGAAATCTGAAAAAATTGGAAACCGTTATTTTTTTTTAACTGACGTGTTTTTAAATACGTAAATTCCATTAATACGCATAATTAATAATCATAATACAATTGAGATAATAATTATTTTTGTTGATAAACATTTAATTATTCGCAAAATTATTAGTTGTTTATAAATAGTAATGACATAAATTAAAGTTACTAGCAAATACTATATAATATGACAATTGACAATACGGAACAAAGAATGATAATTATATAGACGACATAGCCCCCTCAAAATAGTTTAGAAACCGGTGTACAAAACCGAAACCAAAACCGAAATTTCTTAATACCGGTATTTGAAACCGAAACATTTAGAAACCGGTATTCGAAATCGAAACCGAAACCGAAATTTCTTAATACCGGTATTGTTAAGTTGAAACTGAAATCGTAAAATTTCAAAACTGGTATACAAAATCGAAACCGAAACCGAAATTTCCTAATACCGGTATTGAAAAATTGAAACCTAAATCGAAAAAATTAAAAACCAGTATACAAAATCGAAACCGAAATTATTTCAATCGGTTTCAAGCCCTGCATAATTATATAGAATTACGGCTATCTACGTTATTATTGTGAAAGCCCATAGTCTTAAAAACATTGTTTAATCAAATGTTTACTCAAACATTGTACAAAATAGAAATACGTTTCAATGTCGGTAGTGAAAAAAAAAAAATATATAAATAATAATAACGATGTCGAGTCGGTCGATGCGTCGGCGGCATTGGACGGAATAATATACGCACGGCCGTTTGCGATGAGAACTGAAATCCGTCCATTTCGTGCGGAAGTAGAACAACGCGTTGTCTTTTAGCCGTCTCGTGAATATTGCACGGGCGACTGTAGGTCGTTTCGCGAAATGGTCCAGAAAAATAGCGTCTGTTTCACGAATTGGACGATTTTGCGTTGGGCCATGGTGACATAATGATACGCATATATATATATTTATATACAAATATAATACGCTAGACGAACACGCGTATACGGTCTCCGCGCAGCGTTATCACTCGCGTCGTTTTTCGGACCACTTCACAATGCCCCATCACAATACCTATGCGTTATTAAACCGTTGTTGTGTCCTCTGTATATATTGTTATACTGCAGCGGCACTGTGTGTGCCGACGCGAATAAAATATTATTACATTGTCGTCGTGTTGTGTTCGCAGTGAGGATGAACTGCACGGCGGCCGCCTCGACGCTGTACAACTACACGATCACCGTCAACGGAAAACTGCTGGCTCGGGGGGGTCAACCGGCCGCCAACGGTGGCTGCAGTCTACTGGAGTTCGACTGGTCGGCGACGGCGGCCGACCAACAGTCGCACAAATATTTGACGTTTAGGTGAGTACCCGAATAATATACCTATAATGTGTGTGTGTGTGTGTGTGTGTGTGTAAATTACGCGTTGGATATTTTAATAATTTACATAAAAATGATAGTAAATTTATCACAAATTCGGTCCGACAATTTGTTCATCCGCACCACGATTATCAGCCCATAAACGCGGTTATCTGTCTTGAATAACTACCACCCAGTAGTCAGATCCTTAGTTATCGTATTTTATATCGACATTATTAAAAGGCACATGGTTTATTGGAGATTGGTTCCCGGCAACACTCGATTTCACTTTTTACATATCGACAAGTCGATCCATGACGCCAACCTAGAATGGTGCGAATGTATACGCGATTCGTTTACTTCATGACAAATTCGTAGGTACCTATATAATCGTTACACTATAGTTCTTATATGTTTACTTAATACTTTTCTTTATTTACCTAACTATTTTGTTATTTTATTTTATCATGTGTCTATATTTGTAAAAGCCGACTTGGCGTTAATTTATAAAATAAAATAAATAAAATAATATTGTTTTGTGATATGCAAACCGACCAATAATATCCAAAAACAGGTACTGAAAATGGGACCACTTTAATCGAAAAATTACAATGTGTGTTTTTTCGATCACATGCGGGTACAGAACATAATATACATAGGTACTGTATGTCTGTAAGTTTGGGAAAGCAATTGCATAACTTTGAATCCCACAAACGACGTTACTGTACCGCGGTTGCAGTATACCTACGCATAATAATAATAGAAACACATTTCCTTAATTGAAAAGTATTTTTACTTTAAAATTTAAATAAACAACTGAAGTCTGAGAAAATGTACAAAGTATTTAGTAGTTCCTACTTATATTACTCTCTTTATATTATCTATCTATATATAATATGTATACATATAAATATAAATGAATGTTTGCCTGTTTCTTTGTCCTCTATTGACTCAGAAACCACTGGACCGTTTTCAATAAAAGTTATATCAATAGATTTCTAAAGTCTCGAGGAGTGTTTATTATTTATTATTTATTTTTTTCCACCCCTATTTGTTGCCATATGGCGAACTTACACATAGATTTTGTTTCAGCTTTCGAAAATCGAATATTTATTAGTTTCAATATTGAATATAGGATTTGTGGGTTACAGCGATACTAAAATAGTTATTATTATATGGTTGGATATAATTGTCAGCAGTATTGTATTATAATATATTTGTCATCTAGACTAATAAAGCTATTCTATATAAAATAAGTAATATTAAGTAATAGCTATTATATTATTTAAGAGGCAAAGTTTACGAATGAGGTTTATATTTTAATAAAAAAACAATCGAGAATATTATTTCAACTGAAACCAAACTGAAAACATATAAGGATCGATTATTATTATTCATAATAGAATAATACATAGGTAGTCGGATAACACAGTCCACAGATATTATTGGTCGAGTTATATCTAAACGACACAATATAATATGCAAATCCACAGTTTTTGACCAATTGGCACCAAATTGCACTTATTGTTTGGGATTCCGGATGGGTTGTAAGAGTATTAAAATAGAAGCCACCCACAAGTAACGTATATTATATAATATATATATTATAAAAGGTAGAGTTAATTTCTGAGGCTTAAATAGAATCACATAAAAAATACTAACCGACTTTGGTGATTCGGGGCAGGTTTGGATAATAAATTGAATCATTGATTTTAGTTTGGTTTACCAGCTATTAATAATATTAAAATCGTAACCACATATCATTCGCGATTATTTGTTTATTTATTTGTTATTTAAATATTATGGCTTTAACAGTGACGGTTATTATTAGTTTTTACGATTATTTCTGCTTGCAATTGGTTACCGTAAGAAAAAAAAAATTGTTACTATTACTATCCCGGATTAATTTATCATCAGGCAACGCTGGTTAATACGGCTATAGTATTAAAATGGTAATCGACCAGCTAAAATTGTGTTTTGTAATAGAAATATTTATTATTTTTTTCAAAGACTTTAAATAATATTGGATACGCTACCTATACCTACAATTTACTTTGAATATGATAATAACATTTGTTTTATTACCTCACCACGTTGAACCTGTGATCCACGGTAGACTGTAGTGTAGAAATCACATAATACTATAGGTACATAAATTATACTTAAAATATTATTATTTTAAAGTTAAAAAAAAAAAATAAATAACCTTCATTAACGACAGACATTTATATAGAATTTGTTTTACAAAAATGTTGTTGAAAAATGCAAAAGGTTTGTTTGTTTGTTCGTAAAGGATAACTTTTTTTTTTTTTACTACTTTTACTTCGAATAATATTTATAATAAAATTATTTGATGTATTTATATATATATTTATCATATAACTGTACTGTATTACTACAATAAAAATGGGAAGTATGCGAAATTCACAAATGAGTATACCAATGTAATACTACCTATATTATGTCTATATAATTTGTAGTTTAGTGCGTGTAGTGTCGTGATTTGTATATTATATTATGCGTATGGAATATATTATTTAACGTCGAGACTGATGCGAAAGTCTGCGTGCGTATAATTTACATGTTCGCTCGGCACTCGCATCAATCGGATTTTGATTGTCAAATGGGTGGGCTAAGCACGTTGCGAATCATTTCCCCATAAACGTTTTCCTACGATTTCAACATTTCGCGTTCGCCTGTCGGATTTCATTTTCGAAAACAGTATACTCGACACCTACCTACCTTGCGTGCTTACCTACACTAATAATAATAATATATAAAATAAAACAATTATTAATAAATATTTTTTCGCTCGTCTGTATCGTGTCGGGTTTGAACTTTGAATCGATTAATATTGTATTATACTGTCGATAATTGAAACGGATTGACAGGTTATTATCGATTTATGTACATGCAAATATCTGCTGACACGATCGTAGACGTATTATCTCGCCTCGTTAGGGTTAGCACTTATATAGGTATATATGCCTCCACTTGGATTTTTTTCAGCATCCGACGCAGATTTGATCAGCGGAATATAGTGTACGGCGTCCAATAATCACCTCGTTTATTTCAATAAACTGTGTACCTGTTTTATTTTTTTATTAAGTGTTTTCATTAGTAAAAATAATTCAACGATGGCGTCATGCCACGTGATACTCAAGTCCCCAAGTGCGTTTTTTCCTGTTGTAGGTTTTTATTTCATAACGTAGCCAATAATATACATCTATATATATATATAGATACGAGCTACTCATATCCAACAGTGTTTTTCGGCATACCTATAAACTGGGTAATATATTACAATGAAATCGTTGTGTTTCCAATACCTAGGGCATATAAAAATTGAACACAAACTGATTTATCATAATGATTCAGCGGCACTCTACATAATATGAAAAGTTTTTCGATGGTGATATGTGAACAATTCTAGTGACTATAGTCACTTTGCTAATTTTTGTTTTGCATAAACACATATTAAGTAATTACACTACTAATAATTCGATTATAAATAATATATAGGCGTATAGTTTTTACGATGATCCTATTATTATTACTGCAATCTGAAATTCACTTTTAAATAATATATAAACATATAATATACATTTCACAAGGCGATAGGTGATAGTATAGTTGAAAACAAGATATTTTTATATTGAGCTAGGGTGCTAGACATTAGTCGTGGTCGTTGAATTAGCTAGTCTATGACAAGACTGTAGTCGTGAGCTAGCAGTGGTCACGAGAAAAAATAGCCTGTAAAAGAATGGTAAATAATAAAAAAAAGTTGAAATGGAAAAAATATTTTCTAAATATTCCCACATGCCCAATACGATTAGGTTATAATATTATGATTGTGCTGATGATGAATTTATTTAAATAAATTGTCATCTGTAATACGTATATTTAAATGATAAAAATTGCAGTTTTTACTATTGCTTTCCTTAGTTTCTCAAGTCAAATATTAGTCTTCTACGGTTTATTAGGTATTACACAGACTATGAGTGCATCTAAACAAGGGTGGCAACTCTTTATGGATCATTCATATAAAATATTAAAGGTTAGACATATAGTAAATAAGAATACTTATCTATTTTCAGTTTTCACTCACATTGGTGTTTAAATGATTTTATTAGAAAAATGATTTCTAGTTGAACTTGGTTAAAATCAAATATTTTTTTAAAGGTCAGTTTTTTACTCTCCTAGGGCTAGGTATAAGGTATTGTGAAGAACTTACTATTACTGTGTTATTTATTATTGTAAAGCAAACTTATTTAAATTACCAAATAGATTGCGTTTCTAATCAATTAATTAAGTGAAACGAAAATAATAAAATGAAAAATAACATCGTGAAAACAATATATTCTTCGCTTTGCCCGGAATCTAAAATTGATACTCCACCAAAATAAAATGTTCTTTTTATTTAAAAATAATAATAATAATAATAATAACATAGATTGTATTCTTTGGTACGACAAAAAAAAAAATCAATTACATAAAGTTTAGAACTTTAAGAGTGTATAGTATGTAGTCGTGTTGATATAATAATTCATTGTTAAAATATTTATTGCTTGTGTTATTGTCAAATCGTAAAGATAAATCAAAAACTTAAGAATTTTAGCAAACAATAATATTAATTATAATACATAACACAGAACTGCGTTTCAAGTTTCTCGTTGTTTTTTTTTTCTTTTACGTCTCCCTTTCATGCATTTTTACATTCACAGAAAAGATGGTGTCCAAAATAGATACACACAGGACAATTAATATTTGTTGTGTATAAATATAATGAGGATCTTGTAAAAGAACAACAAAAAAAAACTTTAAAATATATACAACAATGGTAAAATTTAATATAGTATTATGCTCATATTATATTCAATTATGTTTATATTTCCGCTGACCTAGATATTTTATCGTTGCAAAAACAAAAATGATTGCAATGCAATAAAAATTTCATCACGTCAATACAATCTATTAGGAATATGCGTGTGTACCAGTTATTCTTAGGTAAATTAGTTAACAATTTCTTACAAACGCTTAAATTTATGTATTAACGACAAAATTAAAAACTTAAATTCAACGGGAAAAAAAGAACTCAAGGTTGCAGGAAATAGAAAAGATGTACCTATGCTTATGATAATTACTTTTTACGGTTTAAAGATCAAAGGTCTACTTGATATTGTAGCGAGGGACAGAAAGAGGAATGAAATAATTATGTCGGGACAATTGAAAAAGTCTAACCTGTAGCCGAGTTTATGTTCCGAGTACACAGGATGGTATCCCATATGATATTCATTATTAATTGTTCTCAGTATATCTCGTTTAATGAGGGTATTTTATTTTTATTTAAAATTCACGTTTTTTTGGTTTTACATAAACAAGTTTTGATGATAAGTAAAAATAACTACCAACCTCAAAATCGGTTGTCGCATTTTAATCCGTATTTGGTAACGGGGACTGGAACCGTATCGAAAAAGACCAGTTTTGTTCTGAAACCGGACGGCAACCATGATAATATATTTTATTACGAATCGAAACTGAACCGAAATCTATATTTTGATGAATTTGTTTTTTTTTTTTTGTCATAATTTCCAATAGACATTATGTTTTTATCTTGTTATAATGAAATATGATTATTCGAATAGCAGTAATAAGTAATAGCTAATAATTACAAAATCGTAGATGTATGTAAAAGTCTGTTATGAAATTAGAATATTATTATTCTCGTAGAACCTATTATGTGTCCTATACAAACTGGCAACAAAACAATATATAAATTCCAATTCCCATCGAATAGATAATAAACTCGCACCGTCGATAGGTAAATAATATTGTATCGAAATTGATATGGATTGCAGATAGGTAATGGGGATGCCAATAACATGTAAATATTATTTCTGGAAATAATTACAATGTTAGATTAGTATTCTATAGTAATGTAGTCAATGTTCCATAAATTTATCAAATAATTATTTACCGTTCTAGCGATGTAAGTGTTAATCACCTTTTTTTCAGGCAAATTGTATATGTTTATTATCTCCCTAAAGATGTAACATACTGGAAAAGACAGTTATTATTAGTTCGAACAAAATATATTATTTGAAAAAAATAATTATTAAAAATGGTTCCTCAAGAATAGATAACTTATATGTATTTTGTACATCAATTAAATTGATATCATAACATAAGTATATATATTAATAATTATTGTTATTAATTATTTATGTATTTTTAACTCTATATTACCTATCCTTAATAAATGTACACTATAAAAAGATAATATACTAGTAATGTTTTTCTATTAGTTGAACTACTGTTAAGTGATAAAATGGATATTTTTTAAGTATTATATTTACCATAACGAGTTTATCCTCATCCAGCTTGAATATATTCAATCAACCATTCTCCGGATCATAACAGAGAGTAAATTGTTTGTATCGACTATCGATCAAGGCCGTACATAACACGACTGAAGTACTTTCCATCAAATAAACCATCACAGTGGCAAATAAATACACACCGTCCCTTCCACACCGAAATAATAAATAGAATTCTAACTTAAGTCAAACGTCACAAAAAAAAAAAACGGCTAAGTATCAAGTATAGGTGAGGAAAAAAACATCCATCATGAAATACACTCATGAAATAAAATTACACACCCTTATATAGAAGAAGTAATCTAAAATACTTGAAACACACAGGTAAACAAATACAAAAAAAAATTGTGATCGAACTCGAATGGTTAACATGTTACCTGATCAGGTCACACCAGCTGATCGCACTACAGACCCCACTATCCCAAGTAATCATACGATTTTTAAGTACTGTATAAAAAATTAGTCATTGTATTATCAACCTTAATTTAGGTCAGCTATGTAATATCAATAATATTATAGCTAAAACTATGAAAAAAAGTTTATACTGTTATAATATTCATATGACTATTTATGGAAGTTTAACTGTGTCAATAGTGTCATGGAATTCTGAACATTGTAAAAATTCAAAAAATAGTATTAGTTTTTGAAAGTTATAAACTTATATGGGACGCATAGCGTCGGCTTAATTCGTAAATCTCGTAACTCCAAAATTACGATTTTGAGATTATTATTTTTTTTTTTAGAAAAAAAAGCGCATCGTTTAAAACCACTCTCACTCTGATAAGACAGTTTCTCTTCCATGAACTTGCTATTAAAGTTTCGGCGAAATTAACTTAACTCCATGGAATCTCCTACTAAGATAAATAGTCGTATCTCCATAACGACCATAACTGCATGTCTGCATAATTAGTGGTAAAATATTATTTTCAATAATAACGTTACAATTATAATATTATTTTTGTTTTTTTCGCTATTAAATTAATTAAATGTTTTTTGTTGTTCCTGAAAAGTAATCGTTTTTGGAGTTACGAGATTTACGAGTTAAGCCGACGATATTAGGTAATTTATTATATAATATTTAAAAAAAATACCCATTTTATTACTTAACGGTAGTTCAACTAATAGAAAAACATTACTAGGTTATTATCTTTTTATAGTATACATTTATTAAGGATAGGCAATATAGGTAGAGTTACAAAATACATAAATAATTAACAACAGTAATTATATAAATATTATTCGCTGACGTTGCGGTCGGTCTTGGTGGTCTCGCGGTCATCCGCAGCTGCTGCGGGCGGCCGCGCGGTGAACGCTTGCTGAACGATCGACGCGACCACGGTGAACGTCCTGGGCGTCTTGATCTGGACCACGAACGACTGAACTAACTGTTCCGAAGTGGCCATCACCAGCAACTGGTCCGGCGCGCACCTGACCGTGTTCACCGATTCGACGACCACCGCTGGGTAGTTGTGGCCCTTCTCCGTCGTGCTCTCGAGGAACCAGCGCACCTGCGGCAATCCCGTGGCCACGACCCGCAAGCCGTCCGCGTTCACGTGACAGTACTGAGCGCGCTCAGCGTAGAACCACCACAAGTGTTCCGGTGTATTGTACAGCACCGTGTAGTACTGCCGGACCAGTTCGTGTCCGACAATGGCGTCCGGTCTGCCACTGTTCGTAGCTTTCGCTACTCGCTCTTCCGCTCGACGTGCGTGCTGCTTGTTCTGCTGCTGAACGCATCGCCCAGACGGTCCGTTTTTGGAGGTCTTGGTCCTCCTTCGGCACTTGCCGATTCGATAATCGGTGCGACCACTATCGGGTCTGACGGTTGGCTTCATCTTCGCCATCGATTTTTGAATCATTGAATTTAAATATAATAAGGCAATATTAAAGGCACATATTATAATAAAAAAACATTTTTTATGCTATTAGAGTTGGGCGTGTGTTTATAGCCAGTCTTGACATCTTATTGATATATTGAAATGATTATATTATAGTTATTACAGCCAGCAATGTGTCTCAAGTCTGCGTTCAGAAAAAATAGCATATTGGTATTAAACTGTCTGTGAGCTGACGTGTAATTTACTATTTTCGATCGAACAGGCTAAAATAAATTTATTTTTTTTTTAAATTTTAAGTTTTAATTATAATAAACAAAAATATCTCATTGATTATTCAGACTCGTTTATGCATAATATTTCGCTGTGCTCTCCTGGTCATACGGTAATCACTGATATGGTATTGGTGGACTTAACATTAAATATTTAAACATGTTAATAGTGCCATAATGGTTCTAAGGTAGGTATAATGGTTCTATGTATATGAAAATTTATTCGGTTAAACTAACCGAAATTACAGTCATATATTCTATTAAAATAGGTCCCGATTTAAGGATTTAAGAGTTTTAATAGTAAACAATTAGATAAAATATATACAAAGCCATTTAGTTAACCGATCAGAGTTTTTGATGACTGACCGAAAAAAAATTGTAACATGAATATCGCACCATTGTCCTAGTCTTAATTTAAATAGCTATTATAACCGATAAAACTAAGAGAACTTATAATATAACATTCTAGCTTGTAATTTTTCGTCGTATTTAACAAAACATTGAAATGATAAAACATTATATCACAAAAACTGCTAAACTTTTAGTATGAAATTATTTTATAATAAATAAAATATAATATAATATTTATCTATTTATTTCTAAATTCAAAACGGGCATGATGCCCAATAGTGAAACATACAATTCAACAAAAAATACACATTACTTTATAGAAAAATTAAACTTATAGACTTGACAACCAAAAATAAAATATTAAATAATTACTTAAAACAAATACAAATTAATTAAATTAAATACAAATTATAATAATTTTATTATTTGTTACAAACTGATTAATGTATAGAGTGTCATTGGCCAGACGCATCATTCGGTCAATTGAATAATTCCAACCATAATTAGCGATATGAAAAGGAATAACAAAGGTAAAATATGATCTTGTGAAACGAGCAGGAATCTTAAGTTAATTCGAGAAAAAAGATAAGGGCATAAATATGTCCATATATGTGTTAATATAATGAATAAATAGAAACAATATTGTCCAATTTTGTTTCATTTTGAGTACTTACCCTTTAATTGATGAATTGTTAATCGTAGGTATCTAAATAAGTGTACAATACTATTGTCTATTTGATCAATATTTATTTCTGGCTAACTGAAATTTATAACTGCTTTATAGACATGAACATATTTTCAAAACAAATTACTTAAGTTACGTATGTATACTTTATAGTCAGTAGTGTATGATATACTCGATATTGTAAGACTAATTAGACTTAATCGCATACTTAATTTGTTTTTAAAATATTTATTTAAATATTAGATAGTTAATTCTATTACAAATGTAAGCGATGTTAGACAATATTGGACATCAAAAAAGTCTACATTTCATCTGAAAAATAACAGCCAATATTTGATGATATTGATTAGGTAATTTGAAAAACAAAATAACCAGGTAAGTATACAAAATAATAAATATATTTATTAAATTATAATATAAAATAATGATTTCAAAAAAATCAATTGAACTTTACCTGCCTAATAATTTCAGTACGAATTGTAATCAAAATGACCCAACATGTAAGTAAGTTAGTACCTACAAAAATATTTTAAAACTATTATAATAATAAAGATATATTATTTTGTAGGTTAAAATGTTTAAGAATAGTCTATTAAATATCTACAATGTCTTTTTTTCTATTCCTCGGTTTAGTATCGATCGACTCACACTTTGATGTTGTGTATAACTAATTATAATACAGGAAATATTTATATAAGCGCTTTATATATTGTGGAAGTATTAGAAGTGGTGACATCGATAGGGCCCCGGGGATGAGACTTGAATATGCAAGCCCGACGGGGGGGGGGGGGATCCGTGATCCATGAGTTTTAATCCTGAAAAGAGCTATTTTCTGTGGTCGGATTTGTTCCGAACCGAATCTTTGCTGATCATCCTTGGACTCCGATGCTGGATGGTATCGATGGTCAAGTTTAAGTTGTCTAAACAATTTAGGACAATTCAAACGACTACTATAAAATATAGCTTACATTTTTTGTAAATATTTTGAAAATTACATTGGGCGCATAAAATGATAATTTAAGTAACAGTGTAATATATCAAGTTTCTGCGATCAATTTTTTTTTGAATAATTACATAATAACGAAAATCTATTGAAGATAAATTGTTATTACACATTTGAATATTCTGATAACTCCATAAAAATATATTTGTTTATAAAATGTTGAATTTTCCAATATCTATTAATAGCACAAAAAATCCAAAACAATTTTAAGATTATATCTTGTACTAGCATGAAATAGTACCTAAATATATTATGGATATTTGGTGAAAATGTCAAGTTTATACAGCGTTATAATTTTTTAACTAGAAAAATAATCGATATTTAAAGAAACTAGTTTTGCAAACGAATTCTCGTATTTTTTTTTATAAATAATAAATAAAAAAAACCCACATCACTGCGTAAAACCAATACATCCATCGCTCTGATCTGAATCTAAAAATCGTGAGTGCAATGTAGGTATACATAAAATATTAATCCGAATTTTACACATATTATTACACAGTTCGATTTGTTTGATAGTTTTACCGACGTCAAAGGTGACCGCACTGTAGGTACCCCCATCCATGTTGTTTGGGTGTTATGTGTGTATCATCACACGGAGGCGGACGTATGAAAACCGAAAGTGATCGGTCAAATCACTATGCATAATATATTATTATTCGTACGATATCGCGCGACGAAACACGTTTGCGTAAATGTACCTATATGTCTATGTCGTCGTGGCGTATATTTTATGTGACGAGGGAGAGGCGCTGTCATCGTCGTGTCACGTCCCCGCGGGGTGGCGCACGGTCACGATGATGATGAATGTTTTTGGGCTTCACGCGGGGAGACCGAAAAACGCCTCGGAGTCGAGACGATATTATTATTATTATTATTACAATAAAACGATATATTATCATTATTATTAATTATCATTGCCGTGTGCGTGTCTCTCCTGCCAAGCTCTACTGCGAAATAAAATACGAAATCTACGTTATATCGTCCTTGCGAGTACGCACGAGTTTCGATTTTACCCGCTCTGTCAATCATCATCGCGAGGTGCTATACATTTTGTACGCATTATTATTATTATACCGCGAAGGGGGATAAATTATTATTATTATTTTATCGTGATCAGCCGCGACGGTATTTCTTTATTCTTTTGCCGAGCGGCGCCGTTACGAACACGTCGATACGATGACAACCGTGGGGAATGCCGCCTTAACAAATTAATAATAACAGGTATGAGGAGTTGCCTATAGGCGGCTACGCGCATCGGCGCAAAAAAAAAAAAAAAATAATAATGAAAATGTTGAACATATATAATAACATAAAACATTTAGTAGTGCGCGCTCATCATCCGGTGCAGAAAATTCCTAAAAAGAAATTCCAATCATGTAAAAAGCATTCGAGAGATCGTTCGTGTATATATATATATATATATATATGAGACTCGGCAGTGGCACTGGCGCTAACACATATGTACGTAGGCACTCACAAAACAACAAAGACCACACGTGAATTAACATTACTGTCGGATATTGTTGTTATTAACATAACTCATAAGTTAAACACCTATGTGATAATATTATACTGATACAGTGTCGACAAGTCTGCCGTCGGATATCCGATTATGGTACAATATAATATAATCGTGTGCCTAAGTATATTATAACATTAAAATCGTGTAGGCCCTAAACATGACGGACGGGCCCCAAATACCAAACGCTATAGGCGTCTATGCATAATATTATTATTACAAACGTTATAACATATTAATATATTATATTAAATTTTGATAATTCTTAGTTTTTAAAAATATGTTAATAATCCCCAAGTATAATGATACCTGTGTATAGAGATGTCAGAATACTAACACATATTAAAAAAAAAAAGTTCGACTAGGAAACCGGAGTGACAATTATATTATAGTGAGACGAGTGATTTTGTATGCATCTTGCATTTGTCATAATATTTATTATTTTTATCATGGTTATGAGATTGTCGATTCTGTATTAATTTGCCAGAGGTATCTGTGTAATATATCATAAAAAATATATTCACCACACCACTTCATATTATTCATCTACTATACAGACTGATTTATAAATTATAATGAATTCCAATGTAGATATTGTGGTATATTATTATTATATTTTGAAAAGATATGATCTAAATCCTCCCCCCCCCCCCAAATATGACCTAGTTTTTTTTCTGAACAAAACCTTTCTTTTAATTATTCTCTATTTACGTGTACTTGTATATATTATATAATAGGTGAACTATTTAACGCGGTAGGTCATTACACTCATTTTACCAGTGAATTGTTGTGATTTTTAAAAACATAACATTCATTGAAAATATTTCTGTTTTAGAATATGATTAAGAAAAATGATAAAACCTCACTATATGCCAAAAAAAAACGTCATTATAATATGTAATGTTTATAAGTGCGGCACAAACAATGAAAAACATTTTTTTCCTCACAGAAGTGAGTGTATAATGTTATACCTACCTCAAACTTGGATAACACTATAGACAAATGCGTTCTTGGTTGTAGCGCAATGGGAATATTTTTAATCACCGAGCACGTATAATATATTTTGCATGCATACCTATTATTATTTAATATCAATGTCTGCTGTCGTGGAAAGTTAATTAAACAGCGACGCACGCACACTCATCCACCACACTTAATATATCAAACCACATAATATAATACTTAGATCGTCGTTGTTAAATGAATTGGTATAGTTTTTTTTTTTTTTAACGAAAAAATTGATGCGAAGGAGTCGAACGTTTATCCCCCGTCAGCCGATTCAAAGATATTTCACCGAAATTTCTCATTTCCCTTAAATAACATGACGAGTCGTAGATCCGGATTTCACTAACGGTTCGGATGTCCGGATTGTTGAAGCCCACGAGGTGGTAGGGCACGATTTCCGGAAATCCGTCAAAATCTAATCCCCCCTCACGTAACCGTTTTTAAATCACCTTATTGATCGTATATCAATTTATTCTTTCCAGTGAGCACTTGGATTTTAATTGTGTTTTTTCCTAAATCCTGGTGCCGGTTGACAGCTAAAGGACACCATCACGAATTGACCATTTAAAATAAAATAAAAATACTGTTGAGAAACAAAATAATACACTTAGCATAATGTACTCTTACAAACATTCGAACTTGTCATATTATATTCCTCAACACGCAACTATATTGCTTATTTCTTAAGTTACCTGTAATCGTATGTTGGTGTATTTTAACAAACTAAATACTTCTAAGCCACCCGAAAAATGGTCCCACGATGAGTGATGTAAGTGTGTCAGGTTATCCACACCACTGATTAATCGTAATATTCTATTGTTGAAACTTGAAACATAATATTGTATTAAAAAAAATATTATAATGAAATATCGAAAGAATGTACAAAAGACGGTGGTGTAGCAAAATTGCCTATCCAAGACGCCGTGTAATCATTATAATAGTTGTTATCATAATAATATATTTTTTTAAATACGTAATAATAACTTACGTCTTATCAGACACTGAAAAAAAAAATTTGAATAGTGGTGATACAATACCGCCACGGTATTTATGTGTTTAAAGATAACGAACTCGAAAGAATAGGTTGAATTTACACATAAGTCAGTGGTTTTCGCATAATTAACCGTTTTGATTTTTATCAAGTATAATAAAATTAATATTATGCGTATGATTTGAGAGTCACTTCATTCTTTTATGTCGGTCTATTTAATTAATGTCTGTTTCTTTATTTGATTAATTTCCTCAGAAATATAGATTGCAATTATTCAAAATCACCCTTTATTATTATAAACATCAGTTAAACAATTATAAAAGTGTCAAGTATACATTATATTCATTAAAAGATAATTTTAACATTTAATAAGTATTATAGGTACGAGGATATTATTTGATGCCTATTAAATTTGTGCAGGGTAACGGAAAATGTCTTAACATATTATCATGTTCGAAATTGATTTGGTATTTAAATTCAGTATTAATTAAAATTGCGTGTTTTTTATATTCCTAGAAACTTTTGTGGTTATGCGAGAACTTCTTCCTCCGAGGTTTATCTATGTTATATAAAATAATTAATGCCTGGTTATAATTATTTTATTTATAATAATAACATAATCATAATACACTATAGTGTTATTTATATAAAATTATAGATATAATACCTTAGGTAAAAGTATGAAACTGTTATAGAAAATCTCAAAATATAATGCATTATTTATAAATACAACAATTAAATTAATTTTTAGTATGCATACATATTTCATGAATACAACTAAATTGTATTTTTAAAAGTGAAAAGTGCATTAAATGAGCAAATTAATGTATGAATAGCTATTGATATAATCATTGTTCCAACTATGTGGTGTAAATGTAGTAACTACCAAAAAAACAACAAACAAGATTTTGGAGACGAATGTGACATAGTTGAATAGAATGTATCTATTAATTTATTCTGGATGAAAACAATCGAGAAACATCACTGGTATAATAGTGGTATCAGAACACATAAAAATAAATTAACAATAAAACATTCCTAAAGAAAATGCATTTATTTGATAAAAAATAATATGAGAAAAAAATCCGCGAGGTTTCGAGCGTACCTCGGTATTTACTAAGTCACAGTAACGGATGTGTTAATTTAAATTTAATGATAAACTATTGTGTATGAAATTGATTTAGAGCAAAAACGGCGTGTCTTTTTCTGAGAATATTTTATAACATTATATTGATATATTACTATTAGATAACTGATAAGTATAACTATTTTCGGTCAAAAATAATATTGCATAATATAAATTATAAATAAATAATTACATAGTTTATTTGTATTATAATATAATATATTATTGTCATTAACTTGAAGGTCAATACCGAAAGAATGTTTTTGAAAACATCGTTGCGCAGAAAACTATAAAACACCCTCGAGTTGAATTTTGAAGTTTTTTTTGCTCTGAGAGTGATGACCGACAAAAAAGCACATCATCGTAGAACTAATACATTTATAGCTTTGTTTTGAATCTAAAAGTATAACTGAAAAGATCGCCATATGGCAACTAGATTTTGTAAACCAACTGGGATAAATTCACATTGAAATCGATTACACTTCAAATCAAAAAACTTTCGACTTATTTACATGAAATCTATATAACTAATCTTAAAATTCATTCCCATAGATTACAATTATTATAACACATAGCTTAATAAAACATCGTTTTATCAGTATTTACATTTTAATCTGTTAAATTTATTATTATAATTGTTCGATTTTGCTATGATTGTTACAGTATTTTGTTATTTTATTGTTCATACTAAAAAGTACATAATCGTTAAACTTTTGCGCCCAACATTATAAAAGCTTATTACTAAATCCATTACAAACGTTTTTGTGCTCTATGGATCATCGCTTTCAAGTTTATCTGTATACACAGCTGAATCAATGATTTACCACATCTCCGTTGACCTACTTGCCTTCCTTTAAATATTTAAACTATAACTTCAATATTAATGTGCACTGAAAATGCTGTTGATAGCACACAAATTGCTACCTATCAAAGTGAATACACCACATCTGTTTAAATTTAAAAAGAAAAGAAAAAACGCTATATGTGCAGGTACGTAGTAAAATTGCGGTACAAATTGTTTACGAAGTAGGTGGCCCTTGTGAATAATTGAAAATCGAACTTAGATTATACGGGATAGTATAAGACTATATGTCATGTTATATTGTAGATAGATAATAATATTTCAAATTTATTAAATTCATAACGCTTTTGAAAAAAAATCACGGAGACGAAAATGACGAGAGTTAAAGTCGGTTGTTAACACGCGGTTTAGAATTTTAGATAGTTTTCCGTGTGCCAAATAACGATCAGAATCATTAAATTATCATTTATCATTGAAGTTTAATGTTGAAAACATATTTTTAAATTAGAATATAAATGTGACTGGCGTCAAGGTGAGCTAGGCGCCAGTTGTCTGTATCTCATTCCACGTACCTACACTTTATATACGTATATTATTTATTTTTTTTATAAGAAACCAAACATTTATTTAACTAAATTACAATATACAATATTATTATGCTCGTATGTATATATATATATATATGGAATGCGTATTATTTCACCGTGTTCAGGTCACGTAATAACAAAAATTGTTGTACAGCACTTAAATAATCGATATTAGACCTTTCCGAACATAAAAACATAACTGGACTTGCTTAGTTTCTACCTTAAATTTGAATTATTAAAAAAGGGATTTATTCTACCAGGTATTAAATGATTTTTATATAATATATATATAAATATATTTGTGCATGTCTTTACCACGGTGCTATTATTTTATGGGGAATTACATTATTGTATTACAGTAGAAATGGTAACCACCGTAAATATTTTAACTTTTAAAATTTTAAACATTATTTTCTACTTCAATAACCGATGTCCACGAAGTTTGCATATTGTTGCCATCATTAGATTATTATTATTATTATTATTATTTTACAGAAACCGTTATAGTATTGTTCTGTTAACCATTACTTGTAGCTTATAAAAGGTTAGAGGTTTATTGTTGACCTATTAATTAGGATTACTTTAGAATACAGGTCGTGTGTTTCTTTAAAGTACCTAAGCGTACAATACGGCGGTTAGAATGCCTGAAGCATTTACTATGGAACATTGTGTTGTGTAGTTTGGTAATGAATTAACGTGGAAATTTATGGCTGAAGCTGACTGCGGTAAATATATAAAATTAAAGGTCGCATTGTAAAATTATGCATACCTAACCTGCGGGATCTCCTGTGAATTTCGCCAGTTTTGGTTACAATATATACCGGATATATATTCACACTAGGAATTGATCGGTCTATGCATTTTTAGATTCTGAGCGTAAATTTTTTTTTTTCTTCGCGGTAAAAAGAGTTCGGAAACAGTCGGAAGAGTGACATGACATATTAATCATTGAAAACGTGGGGCGAAAGTAATACCTTTTTATTTTCGGACGAACTAAACTCTGCGCAGAATCGAGATTTTCCGAACGAACTGTTTTAACGCATATTGCTTTCAAATGGAAACACGCCCGACCAGGTCGCGGCCTGCACCGGGCTTTTTTTTTTATCTCCGCGGGTTCTAAAATGAAAACCTTTAACTGATTAATTAATTAATTATTTAACGTAGGTACTATATATATATCTGTAATTATTATTAACACAGGACTTGTTGTTCGAATGACAAAATACTGTAGTGGAGCAATTAATAAATCTGCAGCAGTGTAGATTACAAGTGCTTTTCCTTTCTTAAAAACCTCACTATCTCTACAATTATAAAGCTGAAAACTTTTTCTCGTAGTACCTACGTAAATAAATGTAATGCCCTTTGATCATTATAATATTATTATATAATAGAGTAGACGGGACACTACAGATTTTCAAATCCGTTAAACATTATCTTCGTTAGTGAAATACAATCCAATATTTACGTTAATAACGTAGTGCTGGCGAATAACGATAGCTGCAAGTACGCATTACTTGGCTTTATCTGCTCCGTTGTTTTTACATTAGATTTATATTTTATTTCGTGAAATTAATACGACTTCTACGTAGGTATTAAAAAAAAAAAGACGACTTAGCCGTCGAGTCGAGCTCAGAAACTGTGTCCCATAATTATTATCGGTGAACGTTTTCGTAACAAAAAAAAAAAAAAAACATCCACCTGGACGTTAAAGGAGAAAAATACCATTGGTCCCGCACGCAAACTCGACACAAAAATGTTGTGAATGGAAAATTCCTCGGGCTTTTTGAATTCAATCGCAAATTATTTGTAGTATTGGAAACCATTTATCAATTCATCAAATAGAAGAAAAAAAAGAATGAGAAAAATGTTTTCGGTCCCGAATGGAGTAAATGCGAACGGGCCATTTAATTCCATTTAACTGTATACGTTTTTTTTTTTTTATAATGTACGGGGGCACAGGATAATAATTCATCAAGTATGTAGTCGAATTTTTCACGTATACTGCAGAATGTATCATCAATAGACGGTCAGATCTTTTTGTAACATTTTTCATACGATAAGATAGTATATATCATATTATTTCTGTCAGGATCTATTACGGATAAAATATTTTTTCCAATTCTGCCAGTCGATATATTATTGTATCGTATATAAAAAAAAAAAATTCCGTAGAGAATTTGAGAAATTAATTGTTTGACCGAGTGTATACTAACTCGGGTTAATTAATTTTAAATCACTATAATTGATTTTTGACGATATCAGCGAAACGTGTTTTTTTGGGTTCCGCCAATCACTATCGCATCACAGACGTATAGTAAAACACCCTAGTCACGTGCAGCGATTGTTCGAATTCGTCTACATAAATTTCCCTTTATACGAAACAGTATTTTAAATGTAATTATCTTGCATGAAAAAGGAGAAATAACAGCTTGTAGTAGTAGTATAAAGTATTGTTCTGTGTTTATATAGACGTTTCCTTTTTTTTTTTTTTTTTTTAATCTTTTTTTCCACTTCAGAATGTATTTTGAGTGAAGGTACCTGTATAGCTGGCACCAAAGTAAAATTCATCCGGACGAGTTACAGAGAGAGATAATGCGTATTTAATGATATTACAGTTGGTTAGTCATATAATATAATAAATTGTGATTCTTGCCATACACAACACTAAATATTACTATGGTAAAGGTAAAAACCGGTGTATAAATATTTAAAATTACAAAACTATATTATTATGACTTCGTCGTTATTATACTGCAGTTACAGTGTACAATATTATAACGACACATGTGTAATATCCTCCAATTAAAACTTTGTATTACGAGTATGGTGTATTTGTATGCTCGTATATAACTGAGCTTCTACCGCGGTTACATAATAAGACGCAACGACCATTTTTCTTTTGTTTTCCGTTGGTTTATTTAATATAGTAATATTAAATTTTTTGTGCGGGCTGCTTTTTTATATTTGTTTCTCTTCCCATTAAAAATCGCTTTTCAACTGTTTGAAATAATTATCGTGATTAGGAATATAATATAATATTATGCTTATTGTGTTTATAAAATGCTATGTTTTAAACTGTTTGTACAAACGTATTATGCAGTTGGGGATTTTATATTATCACACATTTTTCAGAAAATTGTATAACATTTAAAACTCATTAAACACTAACCAGTAAGTAAACACTTGACAGAAAATTGACAGAAAATCCTTTTTATAATATCGTATAAAGCCACGATTATATCATTACAATAAATCACATATTATAATAGTATATACGTAACTGAAAAGTAAATAGTAATATATTATTTTGAATAATATTTGGCAAAAAAAAAACTTAGTTTCATACAAATAATAAAACTGTCGTACGAGTGTCAGTCAAAAAATACGACACAGATTTCAATAAACTTATTTTTATTTGATTCGAGATACAAAAATCTATTACCGAATTGTTTTCATTTTTCAATAAGTGACACCAACTTTTCAATTCGTTGTTTGACGAACTCCGGTTCGGCCTTACCACGCCGTACTTGAGCAGCTGCGTTGACTTGTTATGCTGACTTATTATTCACTGAAGGGAAAATAAAATGGCCAAGTGCCAGTCAATCAAGTCGAAGAGAGTTATTGCGATGACATTAGCAAAATTACATGACGTTATGATTTTATGCGAAAAAAACCGATTGTATCTTACAACCATCTTGGACTTCAATCTTTCATCACTGTTCTCAGTTTCATCGGACCACATGAATAACATTTTTACCTGAAAATAATTGATGGTAAAATATCCTAACGGACCTTTTACCTGGCCAAAAAAATTTTGTAATCTCCCACACACACCTTTTTACATGGTTACTCAGATTTTTGGAATGTACAAAAAGCTCGGCCTTTTATGCGAAAAACCACTCTAATTACATATTTACTATGAAGAAATTCTAAAAAAGTTAAACATTTCAAACATTTTAAGTAACTTTTGCTTAAAATATTACATAATGATTTGAATGGCCGATTTTACAGATAATTTTTTTTTTTTGTCATATTTGTTTTATTTGTTCAATCTGTATGAAAAATAATTACAATAAGCACAATGGAGGGATAATACAATTATAGGTCATTGGTCATGGTTGGCTTGATGAAGAAGCTATTCACTAATAGCACTTCATGAACCGAATGGTGGACTAGTCGCACAGATAATTTAAAAATTAATAACTGCAGAGACTTGTCATTTTCACTAAATATATATATATTAATAAATTCTGGACATCTTATAACTACAAAATATTTTTGGTTTTTTAGCTTATATTATAGCTCTTATAGTCATTTGAAGTTTTAAAATTCTTCGGTTTGAGTTTATAGCTTTAAAATGTAGAACTAGTTTCCTCACTAATTGTTATTACAGAAATATAAATATATCAAAAATACGTAGTTATAATTTTATTTTTTTATTTATACAGAATGTTAATTGATAGGAATGTTAGTAGCCCCGCTTTAAAATTTAGTATGATTTGTATGAATATTTATTTAAATATTATCTACGACCAATGGCCTTTTTAACCATGGTTAACACTACTCGTCGATATTTTATAATATGGTAGGCACTCTATTTTATATTTTATTTTATAATTTTGTTCAAAATGGTAGTCGCCAATAATTATACTAAAGTTAATTTCAACTAGATACTAAATAAGCTGCCAAATCAAACCATGTCTTATCTGAGGAAAGTTAAAATATGTCATAATTTAATTAAAATTAGCCAAAAGATATTATTAAGTTCCTAAATAATGATACAAATAAAAATATTGATAATACTCCGACGAAGTTACTTTTAAGTGTCAATACTACTTAGTATTTAGTATTTATTTATTTCAACTTATAATATATGTACTATATACATGTTATAATATAATATTTACATATTTCTTTATTAAGGTGATACCTACTTCCTATAAGCAAAGCTTGTGGTGGGAGTCTTTTGCATACTTATTTATATTATTACACAGTTAATGAGTATAGCTTTAATTTAATTTTCATACATAAAAAATAATAATAACTTATTGATAATATCTATGACAAAACAAATCAAAATAAATATACAATAATAATGATAAGTCATCACTAGTCAAACAATAGCATGTACATATTTTTAATTGCTAATTTAAATTTATTTACATTTTATATTTGCTTAATTTCCGCAGGTAGTTGGTTAAACAATTTAATACCTTTATTTATATAGTAGTTTGACATTAATGTGGTATTTAGTTTAATTAGTCTTAAATTGCCATTGTTCTCTCCTCTAGTTTTATATATATTATGGTATTCATAGTCACTTTTATTCGTGAAAACTTTAATGATTGATCATTTTTCATACAATTCTTCAAATCTCCAACTGTAGTATTCATCTATAATTTTAAAATTCTATCAATTCATAGTGCAGGTGTAAAATGTGGTCAAATAACTTAATTTAGTTTTGATTGTGTACGTAAAAATGATATTAAAATATGTATTGACAGTATACAATATCAACGAGTTTGCATTAGCTACTGTATATATCTACTGAAAACGTTAAAATCTGTAAAGTTTTATGCTATATTATTACAATATCACATTTGCAATAATATACCATTAATATGATAATAACACATTGTGATCTAATTTAACTAAATGGGTTAAACATATACGAAATGTATAATAATAGAATAGTAATGTCCGCGGTGGCTGCACGTAATATATGGTATACAGGTAACTGCTATGGGTACCACTCCTACCAGTTGCGTCATAAAGATATAAATTACGATAAATGATATATACTTCAGAATTATAATATGGTAAATGTGTGTGTGGCTGTTGTATAATAGTATCGCGTTTATCCACCGTAGTGGGTCATTCGGATGACCGTCCGGTTGTGTACCTGCAGTTTACTAATTTGAAGAGGATTTCCTTTATTCGGGATAATTTCGGAGACCCTTTTCAGAGGCCAATTACCGTATTTCTGACTAAATATACGAACCATATTCTGTGGCGCAAAATTAGTATAGATTATAGTGTTCAACTGATTGCAGACGCACGTGTATAGTCCGTTACGCTAAGATACACAATGACATTAATGTTGGAGTTGGTGTTCAAATTCAGAAACTATAATATTATATTACCAAAGATAATAATTATCATAACATGTTATGCTGCAGCTGAAAAAAATGTATGATAATTATATGTTTAAAGTTACGTGTAGGACGTAGGTACATAGTTAAGAGGACGCTGCACCCGAATGTGTTGTCTCCGTTTTGCAATTTATGTTAAACATAGCAAAAACAGTTTTGGCGCGTGTAAGAACCGAGAAGGCTTCGCGCAGTCATAATTAAGAAACGACATTTTCACCACATAAAAAAAGAGAGCTTTGGCTGTGCAATATCGATTTTATTTTTTCGATATCGAAACTTCAAAAAAAAAAGTTGTCAAAGTTTAAAAAATATAAACAATAATGGATTATGAAACCATGAGAATGTTTTTCGTATATAAGTTATATCGATAGAAATCATAAAATAAATAAAAGGATATACTACGAAACAATATAATTTTTTTTCAAGCAGAATGCAGATGCCATAAAATTGTGTTATAATTAAATAAAGAAATTATGCTTACATATACATATCATGTATTTTCGGTACGTGAACACTACACCATACCTAAGACGACCTTCTCCTAGAATACGTTTACTAGTCGAGCACTGAGGTCCAAAATATTGGTGTGTTAAGTGTAATGTGCATATACCATCACCATACCTATCAATAGTGTATCGATATGATAATATATACTTATATCTCTCGGTCAACGTAATATCGACAGATTATTTCCGTGTGTTAGTCGTGATGTCCTCGTTTTCGGTTGTTTAGTTATTATTGTAATGTTCTAAAATAAAGTGCTGTATGATTACACATTTATAACACTACAAAAACTTTTGTCGAGACAAAAGAAATCAATAACATTTAATAGTCGAATTTGTAGTAATAGAACGTCTTTCTGACAGTAAAACGATCGATACAACATTAAAAATATCAAACATATAGGGTGACTCACCAAGCATGCTCCCCCCTTTTGTCTTCAATAATAGTTATAGTTTTACAAAACCTGATTTTTAAATTTAGATCATATTTTCAAATTCTTGAGATTTTTGGTACTTCTTCTTCTTAAGGAGTGTCTTGTCTGACTTATAATTTCAAATGAGAAACACTCTCTCCATTATTTTTCTACAATAAACTACAAAGCATTTTAATGGATATTTTTTCTAAAACTCAACATTTGTAAGAGTATAGTATTTGAGCTACTTAAGTTTGTGTACTATTGATAATAGCTGCATGGTAATTGGTTGGGAACATTGGGAGCTATGACGATTTGAAAATTGTACTAATTAATATTAATCAATCAACATTTATAATTGATAAAATGGTTCAATTATACAATGACGATAATGTTTTACAAAAATAGGTTAAGTAAATCTCACTGATTGGCAGTTACAAATAATAATATTATCTATTGAGAATGCTTCAGCTGGTACTGAGGCACCTACGCTGTGAAAGGGATTTTAACTTTTAAGTAGTTCACTTCTAGTGATTTCCTAGTACATACAACTTTGGCCATGTTCCAATTTAATTGTTTTGTTTTGGTGATGTATATAATTCAAAATATACAACTCGAACAATTAAAAACTGAACGTCTAGAATTCTAGATATTTATGTCTGTTGTACGCTAATATTTCGTATGATTTTCTGCTCTTTATATCATTATAATAATATAATCTAATTCATATTTAAAAAAAAAAATAGAAGAATATAGTACAATACCTATCTGAACAGAATATTATGTTATGTGTTGCGATTATAATGAAATGCGCACAAAAATACGTAAAATAATAAACTTACAATTGTCGAGAGAGAGAGTGATTACCATCTAACAAATGTTTAACATTGTATTATATTATAATAGATTGTCTAAGTGGGTACTCCCATAGTCGCAATTGTGAGGATGCTAAAGATCATTCAAATAATTTGAAAAATTATTGTTTAAGGTTATCAGCTGAACCAAAAAGTGAAACGTTTATAAGTTCGGCAGTTTCCTTTTAAACATAAAATATTTAAATTCTATCTAATACACTTATTTTGAATTAAATTATGAAACATACGTTTAGTGAGTTAAACTCAACACTAAAAAGTTATAATAAAATTGTATTAAGAATGTGACGTGCCTGATTATGCGCAATAAGTAAATAAATAATTACGAAAGACCAAATTACTGTATCAAACACGAAGTTTTAATAGGTAATGACCATAGAATTATACTCACGATATATTTTTATATTTTGATAATACTATAATTAGGTGCAGTTCACAATGATCAAATATAATGATAATATAATCTTTTAATAAACAAAAGTTTTTGTTTTTTCAATGCTTGACAATGATTGTTACTAATTGTATAATAAAAATGCGGTTACTTGGTTAAAAATGCGAATTAGATGGTATAATATATATATATATATTATATATATATAATATCCTATATATATATATATATATAGGATATTATCATTCAATGAATGGGCGGACGAGCAAGTGGAAAATATGGAAACTATATATTATATTATGTTTGTCCTTTGTTTTGAAACATGGTTTGCCACACCACTAATCCCGGGTTAATAATTGTATTTATAATTTTTCAGTTAATCCTATTATTCTTTCATACAATGTATACTGTACATAATAATACATTTTAGTGGAATAATTGACCTATTCACTTTTTTCTTTCGAACAGTTGGTAAACAATTCGTTTTTTACATCCACAGGGTAAAAACTGTTTCTGTATTGGGTACGCTTAATACGATAAACCTAATATTTTTACAAATATAATATGGTATTTTTTTAATGTTTCTGACGGATTATAGTATATAATACCTACCTCACGTAGTCAGGCGAGAAATGGGAAAATAATTTTTTTGTGTAATAGTGTTATATTATTCCAGTTCAGAATATGTTTTAATAATGCGTGTCAGAATCCAATTGACATTAAAAATAATAATATGAAAACCTTAGAAAATAGTGTTTTTCATCAAAAAAAGTTTCTTATTCGCTGAATATGACGGAATTTTTTTTGAACTTTCGAAGAAAATGTTTTTTTTAAGACGTAATCAAAAAACGAACTCGTGATTTTAAACTCGGATTATTTGACACATACACACTCGTTTGGTGTAGATATTACACTGAGCAAAAAAAATTAATAATCTCTCGAAAACCCGTGAAGTTTAGTTTACTTACCTCTTATTACATATGTACCAAATAGACGTTCCAGCGAGCGGCGACATCGATCGATTGTGCGCGTATGCATATAAAAATAATACAAAAATCAACCAAAATAGATGAAATTGGAGCGGCTTACGATTTGTTATTATTCCGGTAGTAGCTGTTCCGAGTTGAGACTAACATTAAATAATAATGCCAAAAGTACCTACTGCACAATTACCTCGAGACGTCGTGGAAACTACTAAATCTTGGCCTTTGCTACACGGCAGTCTATGCGCTTTTGTACAAAACCATGTCAAATCAAACAGACGTTCCAGCGAGCGGCGACATCGATCGATTGTGGAAACGCGCGTATGCATAATATTATAAAAGTTCAAAAATTTACCAAACTAGATGAAATTTGAGTGGCTCATGATTTGTTGTTATTCTGGTGGTAGCTGTTCCGAGCCGAGACTTAAACATTAAATAATAATGCCGAAAGCGCTGCGCAATTACGTCGTGAAAACTACTAAATCTACTAAATCTTGGCCACTGCTACGACGGCAGTCTATGATGCATTCTTGCACAAAACAATGTTAAATCAAATGACGGCGCGTAGGATCGTAAATACTTATAGCTCAGCCCTAAGCCAGTTTATATGTGTTCATACGTGGGCACGATTAAAGTGCTAAGCAGTGTGGCGGACGAAAATAAAAACCTAATAAGTATCGCAATAGTCCAATAAAAATACGTCGAACACTATGTGTACCTATGTTCTTCAGCTTATACTATGTATTGTATGTGGGTACCTATAAATTAATTGTATTAACACAAAAGGGTTAGTTTTTATTTATTCGCTGTACTCATTATGGATAATAACGATTTGATCACGACAGTATAACAAACAACAAGCTAGGTACATTTTTTTCCGCAACAAAAAGTAACATGACCGCATAAGTGGAAATTCCAATTGCCATCAGTGGCGCACACTGCAGAAACATCAATGGTAGCGAGCTGATGCAGTAAAATATAAATAAATGTGTTTCATTTTCCCGTTTTTATTTGGTGAAAAATAAACCAATCGGCGGGGGAAAGAGTAGAGCCCCCAGACACCATTCCTCTGTGTGTACGCCACTGTTGGCTATACAATGTAATAATATTATATAACATGTGATGGATTAAAAAAACGATATTATAGATTTGCTCAACCGTGGTTTGTGTTTTTTCGTGTACCCTATGGTAATGGCATTTTCAATTAAATCTTTTCATGCTCGTGAAGATAGAACGTTTAGTTTTCGGTCCCGTCGGATTCCACCTTAAACAAACATCTCGTCTGTAGCGTAAGTATACCTACAGCGCGTAATCAAATAATAATGTTCATACAATTTGCAGTAGGTAGAAGTCGTATTAGTCCAACTAGCATACAGTACCCATTGCGAATTCTCTCGGGAAATTCGATTAGATCGGTTGGTTTTACGAAATCACTTTTTGGTGTGCAGTCGTACTATTGTCGTTTATACTATAGCTATTTAATTTCATGTTGTACGATAGTAATAATATATAATAATGGCGGCGACCGGCTTTGTTTCAGGTTAGAATATAGTACGTTAGGAGCACCGGATACCAACCAGTTCAAAAAGAGAATACAAATACTAAAAGGTAAAATAATCGTACAACAATACGCTTACGGTGGTCTAATACACTAATGTATATTATTATGGTCTTACATAATATACCACGCGACAGTACCGTCGCCGATCGCAGGTATAATTTCTGGCTACATAACAGAATAATATGTAAATTGGTTACGAACACAACGGGGACGTTTATATTGATCTAAAATTAACCTAAAACAGAATCTACCCGATTCAAAGTCCCGGGGCTGCTTTTGGTCTCTCCGACGGAAAATTACTATAATATACTTAAGTCCTGATTTGTAATATTGAAATCGATCATTATTTATTGCGCGGATTTTTTTTCGAGAAAATGTTATTTCATCACAAACTTACGAGAACTAATATTTTGCATCCATCGCTAATTCGTTTGACCTTTGGCACGACGCGTAATTTAGCACTAATATCAATATAGTATTATAATATCGAGAAACGATTTTCGTACGATAATTGTTCGATTGACGACTTTACACTGATTTCCATCCGCGGGATCCTACTGCCGCTTCTTTATGCGTAGAATATTATAAACATTATCGTGACCCTCCTAGAGACGGACATGGTCGGCGTGACGATAAACGAAACGTTTCACCAAGTCTCTCCGACCACATCAGCCCTCCAACCGGTGGCGGAACCAGGGGGGCGTCCAAAGGGGGCATTTGCCCTCCCCTCCCAATCGCCGTAGTTTCCCTTTGTTTTACACCATGTTTAACCAATTTTGTAGTCAATTTTCCTACTTTTTGTACTTTTACCCCCCCCCCCCCCCCCCCCTATGCCTCCAAAAATTAAGTCCTGGATCCGCCACTGCCTCCGACACACCAACGATAAACACTGACCTGCCCGGACTCGGTTCGCAGACTGCGAGCTGTACCTGTTGGCCGCCGAGTCGGGTCGGCTGTCGTCCAGAGATCTGCCGCCGGCCCGCGGACAGCAGCAACTGCAGTGCGTGGTCAGGTTCGCGCAGCGACACCACGCCCGGTTGGTGATCGACGTGGTCAAGCTGAACGTGCCGTGCAAACGCGGCCGGCTCCAGGTGTCCGGCCACCAGCCGGTGTGCGGCAAGCTGGAGGACCTGCGCGAGCCCGACCGGCACTATGTGCTGGACGCGGGCCGTTCGCCGCCGCCGTCCGTCACGTCCACTGTGGGCCGGTACGCGTTCTCCATCGTCTACCGGTTGGCCGCCAGCTGTTTCGACAACGACGTGGCCCAGCAGAACGGCACCGTCGTGTTCACCCCAGGTTCCGAGTGCCGGTACAAGGTCACGCAGCCGTACGGTTACCGGTTGCGGCTGCTCATCAACTCTGTGCCGTTCGGTAATCAGGCCGCGGACGCAGACGCGGCCGCCACCGCTGACTATGACCACGTGGCCACCACCGCCAAACCAATGACGGTCAGTACTGACATATTATATAATGTTGTTATAATTTTTTTTCCTTTTAATATTGTATAGTAAATATATTTTTGCAAACAAACGATAAAATGTATTTAGCATAATAAGTTTGATCATCTCCTGTAAGAAGTTCTTGAATTAGCCAGATTAGAACAAAATAGTTATATATTAAATTATTGACAATAAAATAATAATTTAGGTGATTAACATCTTACAGTTTTAAAAATAGTAATATAAATATTTTAGTCCGCGATGAATACCGCCAGTATAGTGTGACATTTAACATCTTTATATTGGTAAATATTATATTAAATATTAGATACATTAACAGATGGCGATTAAATTATACTTAGGTAATACATAATGTTTAAACAGATTATTATTATTCTTACTATTATAGCCTAGTTTGTATTAATTTATTTGTTTCATAATTTATAATATTAAATATTTCAATAACATCCGTGACCGCATAATCGTACAACGTCCAAAAATCGAAATTTGTAATACCATCAGACCGCAACTTGTAGTGGTGGTCAAATAATTTAGTCATGAAGGGTAAGCTGTTTTTTTTTAATGCGCTTTATTGTTCATTAAAAACCCAATCTCATGTTATAATATCAATTAATTAATAAATCGATATAAACTTTTACCTGTGGCTTATAAAAATTAATATTATTTAAGCACATTATTTTTTTTATGAATATATAACATATATGTATAATATATTAAATAGGTATTATTGAAAATATTGAAACAAAATATGACATAATATAATCCATGAGGGAATGTATGAATATAACCCCAGGTATGACCCCCAGGTACTACCCCTAGATCACAAACGGAGTCAAGGACTAAAAGGCCTATACAAGGGTTTACTGATGTAGAATAATATTGTAAAATTATGTCATGTGCTAATTTTTTTTTTTTTAAAACATGAGGCGATTACAATCTAAAACCATTTTTAGTGGCATTTATACGGCATAAAATGCAAATTTAAATACATCGGGTGTAGGTCAAAGTCAATATGGAGCAAACCCCTATAATTATAGATACCTCACGAATTTATATTACGTGGTTTTACGACATCGCCAGCTGGGGATGTTCCAAGTGCGTCCCGTTTTTAATTTTTACTGTTTTTATAGCCCAACTGCTTCCTTCGGTCCACAGCCAAAACTTTAAAGAGACAAAACCAACGACCGCCTATAGTAGTACAAATTTACAATTAAATACATAATTTTAAAACGAACGTCGTCACAAAGGTAGGGAACCACGTTTTGTATTAACTCCAATAATAACAGAGCACGATAACGGCTCATTTAGGTCAATAAGTGTGAGTATTACTGATCAGTGAATTGACACACGTTTTAGTGGCATAATAGACATGTGTTTTTCAAAAAATATTAAAATGGTTTATAGGTATTAAAATAAAAAAATATTATAAAAATGAGTACACTCACCCAAATTTAAATTGTGTAAAAATGGACGTATCTAAGCCAAAATAAAAAAATAAATAATTGCAACCATCTCGTGGTGCATCCTGCAGGGTAACTTGCATAGACTGCGACGCATTCGGGCTACGATAAAAATATGTTATTTTTGTCTTGGAACGCACTTGGATGTGATAAGTGATAACTTATGCCGGAAGTGCTCGCGGGACATTAAATAAGAACGAATTCGGGACGCTTTTGGGAAACTCCGTACCAGCGAGTCATTAGTGTTTTCTATGTTCTTTTTTGCATTTCAGAGGGCTGTCGACGATCATTGAAAATTCTTTATCTTTTATTTTTATCTTTTCTGAACACGATTTTCGATCGATGCTCGAATGTTTTGTAGCAGGCCACAGAACAAAATTTGTTCGCCGAACTTTATCGTCCCGGGTCAATTTAAAACACTTCAAAAAATCGTTACATATAATTCACATTCTCGTGTGTTCAATATGAAATTCGGCGGTTGGTAGTACACCGTCAATAAGCGAGCATTTCGATAGTATTCGTTCGGGATTATTTATCGAATGCCACGCGTAATATTTGTAGCCATAAATTTGTGAACGAATACGTGTGCGGTGTGCCGAAAGAGACCGACGACCGAAACCATCACTATACCTACTAACAGTCTTGCACTCCTGTGTCATTTTTTTTTTTTATTATTATTTAAAAGTTTACATGCTTCAGCTGCTAAGGTTATTAGCAGATTTTTTTTTTTTTTTAGTACAGATTTGGTAATAATATTATATACAATTAAAATTACACATTTACAGTTGAATACGCGCAATACTCACGCGTCGTGTTTGTTGTTTTATTCCTTAATTTCCGTTCGCTTTATCCGATTCTGACCTGAGACGACGAAGATAATAAGACGCATAATATACGTTGTTATTGTTTGTCACCGGTTTTGGATTTGATTGTGTACACAATAATTGTCGACAAAAAACATGGTCGACTATAATATTAGCCGGACAAATGTCTAATACCAATGTTATATAACATACAAGTTATGAGTCTCTGTAATAGGAATGGCGGCCAACTGAGGCGAAAAATTATTACAACTACTATAAAGGTTATTTTTACCATATTCTCATGATAACTCTACTCTGCTTCTTACAATTCAATGAATGTAGCTGATCCATTCCTTTATTAGGTGTCTATTTAATCCGATATTGAATAGGTACACTATAAATTATCTAATATGAATTTAAATGTTTACTAATATTGCCAATTTAATTTTTCATGAATACAATTATACTATGATGTTCGAAAAGTGTACCAATCGATGAATCGCTCATAATACTTTTACAATAATAATTATGACGTTGATTTTTTTACTAAAAGTTCATATTCATATTCATCTTGATGATGTACAATCAGTTGATTAACTCAATCTCCATCAACCGCGTTTTTCTCTAAAATGTATCTATATAATAATAGTATAATACACATTTATATAAAAAAATATTACATTGTTAAAGACGTTTCCTATAATGTTTTACCAAAGAGAATGTTTTTACTCGTATTACACGTTTCAGAATAATATTAAGTTTCAAAATAGTACCTATTAGAATTATTAAATTAATCACTATAATTATATAATGACACACGTCGGTTGCCATTTAGGTACCTAATACCTATATTGGTATGATAACTAAAAACTAGATTTTTTTTTTTCATATTGTAATTAGGAAATTTGTTTTTTTTTTTTTAATACATTTTGAATAGGGTTCAAATATAAATAGTATCATACATAATATAATTTTTATTGAGAGTAGAAAAATAGTCTATTGCTTGGTACTCGGTACAGGTATTGAGGTAGGTACCTACCTATTCATACAACTTATTTCTAACTTTTTATTCTATGCTTAAAATAAATTTCAACAACATTTCTACTAACAAAAAATAAAACAAAACTATAAAAGTATATTTATATATTATTAAAACTGCAATATGACCTGACTAAATGTTCGTGTTATTATAAAATATGAAATGGGAGCTATAAAAAACCTGCTAATGGCCCAGTCGTCAATTAAAAAAAATAAAAAGAATATTAAAAATAAAAACCTTTTTTTACAATATTAAATAAACTTCCTAAATTAATTAATATTTAATGTCAATTACGATTTATTTATCGGATTAAATCTGTATTAAATTGTAATCGGGTACCTAAGCTCATTCCTACACTACGAGTAGGTGGCGCTACTGATGTCCCTTTTTCTATGTTGTGTCCCACTGACGTTTTTTCCTCAGAATCATAATAAACTTTTGTTCATTTATTATTCGTTAACTTTTTTTTTTTTTTTTTAGGTAATCCTTTTTATCTTATAGAAAAGCAGTGTTTAAATACAGTAAAAAATAATATTTTTGAATTAATAATTAATTATTTTATTACAATTAATTTAATTAAAAAAAAATCACGTTCATAATATCTCGATCAGTTACAATCTGCAAAGTAAGTGGACCGTAATCTATAATATATAAACACTAATTGTCCTTATGCATTGTAAATGTGTGTGTCACATAACACTACATAAGACATAGTTTGACATGTCTTATGTGACATATAAATTGACTATGCATACATAAGACATGTCACTTTTGTCTTTCACCACGCTCAATTCACATCCTGCCCAATTAGGCACGGTAATTTATTTAAGAACGCTACCTATATTTTATTTAGTTATAATATAAGCGATCAATACGACTACTCGACTTTGTATTTAATACGTATAATTAATGAATACAATTATATGAATAATACGAAACGACAATAATGTACAACAATTTTTCGTACGTTTATATGTCACGGGAAAATGTCTCCAAGGTCTTACTTGGGTTTTCTAACCTATATAATATAGGCGCACACATCATGACGTGTATGATTTTTAATTTATGATACGATTAATTATTCTCAGGCGTATGGCATTGTCGTTATTCCTACAAGGAACCTGTGGGTCAGGATATAATTTAGGCGACTCGCGTGCGTGTATCCTACCTTAAAGTGCCACTCGGTACATACACTTCTACAGAAACAGGCAGGGCCACTTGTTTTGTCGTGTTGAAGGTGAAATACTGAAACGGTGACTCGTTTATGACTATAGCTTCGCAGAATTGTTATCGCCCTGCACAGCACAATAACGCACTCTTGTTGGACACGAAAAACAAAACGCGGTAATAATAATGTTGTGGTTAGTTGTCCGTTGCGATAGGATGACAGTCGCCACAACTGAGCTTTTACCGTGGTTGCGGAGCACCATGGTTTTATAAGACCTCACCGTGCTATTCGTAAACGACGCGTGTAGAAAGTTGTCATCGAAACAATTACGAAATCCAGTGAAGTTCTAAGTCTTTGCGGTCTGACTGTGATAAGAACGACCGAGGCGACCGTCAACTATACATTATCTTATTAAATTATTTACGGTTTAACATGGAGTGGATGACCATCGTGGTCAACGTACGTGCCAACTGCGTGCCCCTCCTGCACATTTAAATTTGTAAATTTTCCGACGGTCCGTATTATAAAAACGGTCGCCGCGGCCGTTTTTTTTCCGCCTTTGTCTCAAACAGCCGTCGATTCTGTGCGACGAGTTTCGCGCCGTGAGGTTGATCGACAACCAACCATTTTCGTGTCACCGTTTGCGAGTAGTTATAATAATATATCATAGTGCGAGTTGGGTAGGTGAAACGAGTCACCTCCGGTCCGACGACACGCATGCAGGTTACCAGTGGTTTCCCGAAGTCACTTGTATAATATATTATTCACACTTTACAGGTACCCGGTAAAAACATACAGTTTTTGTACTATTATTGTATTCACATAAATAATTATGATGTATGATATTATAATAATATAATAACAGGTTCGGATCACTGGATTCACTACCGTAGTTCCGTAGGTAGATATTATATATACAATATTCTTATCGACTGCAGTATATCAATACTTCCTAAGTTCAGGGTCGCATTATAACCTATAATACGTGCAAATGGAGCGTTTGCTCCAGACGGCAAAATGTAAACTAGGTTACTAGGTACCTACCTTAAAAATAAAATTGGATGTCACACTAATTATTTATAAATAATTTGTTTTTCTCAATAGTTTAATTACTTTTACATTTAAAAAAAATAATATATAAATGCGAATCATATGACGTTAAATATAATTCTTGTAATAACCGTTTTATGCTCTCAAATAAGTCACTATATTTTTGGCAAGGGCAGGGCAATAATTGTTTGCTCCGCTGTGTCCGAATCTGACTAAGTTATTTAAACACGGAGTGATAGCACTTTATTATTGATGTATATTATATGTTTGTGTCACAGATTGACACACTTCCGATTCACCAGTCGACTACCACGTGCCCGGGAACTTTGTTCCGGCTCACCGACGGTGCGATCGGATGGTTCTACTGCGCGCCGGCTGACGGTCCCAGACGACAGATGTCCATGGTGTCGGAGACGAACGTGGTGCTGATGGAGTCGTCGTCCGCGTCAATGCACGTGCCAACGCTGGTGGTGACGTACCGGGCCGAACCGATACCGGAAGTGGTGTCCCAGTGTCCGTACGGATCGGTGTCACTCAGGGCTGGCCGGTGTCTGACCATCGTCAACGAATTGCTCAACTGGGAAGACGCCGAAGAATATTGCTCGCAGAACGGCGGTGGAGGTCACCTGGCCAGCATAGACAGTCATCGCACGCAAATGCTCATCGACACAATATTGATTAATAGGTAAGAGCAGACAATTTATGTGCGCGTAGTGTACTATTGTACAAATTTCCTATACGTGTTCTTGATCGGTGCCGTTTATGGCTTGTGAAACCTTAAGTTCGCCGAGAAACATCTTTTCCGATTTCGCGTTAATATAATAAAGTGGGTCACCAGTGAGTTCTGGCATTAGGTACCTAACGCGTACTAAATTATGAGTACCTACCTACCTTATTCATTTGATATTTGATAAAATAAAATATTTGTTGTTTGAAAAAAATATAGAACAACATATTAAAAACATTTAAAAAGGAAATAATATATAGAATATTAAACATTTTTTTATCGACAATATCAAAATGAACGAGTATTGTCATCATTGGAGATGGAGCGAACGATTTAATGTAAAATTATTATTTTTTACAATCCATCTAAATTTTCATCCATCTTTCAGCCATATAATGTAAGATAATTTGTTTTACGCAGCAGTGTTAGTGCGCCACTCAAAGTATACGTTCACCAATAGCGTTTGGGATTTGGGGGGAGGGCTTTAGCCTTACGTTGATAACATTGAATAAGCTTAAAACAAAACGTAGAAAATGTTTGGGGGGGTTTAGCCCCTAAAGCCCCTCCTATTTGCGCCTATTACGTTCACGTGTCGTCACTGGTTAGTCATCCGCGGTAGCCTGTAAACAAATAACAATAACCCATTGTGTATATATTTTGCACTTCAATTAATGGAATATCACACATAATAATTGAAATATTATGTATACTTACCTATATAATATTGGTACACTCGTACACGTGACAAATTCTAAAACGTACGTTTCCCTAGCCCCCACATTGTGTTTTCCCAATTTTTTTTGTCTTCATTTTTTACTGAATTTGTATGAATTTGTAAGATGAGAACATAAATTTGTACAAATTTATTCTTGAAGCTATACGAGAATTAGAGTGGGGAGGGGGGTATAGAAACGTATAGCTTCATGAATAAGTTCGTACAAATTCGTACAAATTCAGTACAAAATATTGGTCAAAAAAAAATTGCAAAAACACAATGGTGGGAGTAGGGCTGGGGAAACGTACGTAATTCTAAACGTTTACTATACAGTTGCAGTTGATGACATGTCCCAAAGACTCTGAATAACATTTCTTTTATAAGCCGACAACTTTATTTACTATACCTATCGTTATTAATTTGGGAGCGCAATATAATCGCGATCTACTTCGATAGCCGAACGGGGAAAAAATTGTTCGGAATTCGCGTAATAAAGTCGCGTGTCTGACAATTGCGACGAATCGCCCACGCCGCGATAGAGGCCAACCCCCGGCACCAGGTGTCGTCGAGATCATCGAGTATCGGCGTCAATGCGTGCGTGTGTTCTCACTTACTGACGACTGATGACATGACTAGACGAATAAGCGCCTCCGCACGGCAATGGCGACGCAATACATCGTTTTTAGCCTTTTGATGAATTTCCGTCGACGGCGGTGGTTCCTTTTATTACTGCACTGGAATGTGTTTGCAGTATTGCGCACGTTGTCGCCTTTTTTTATACATACACTCATATAAGGAATTGTCTTTGGTAGTTCGTACGTGTGTGTGGCTACGACCAGCTCGCTTGTTATATTCCAAATGTTAAAACGGCGCACACTTTCCGAGTGCGTTGCAGGCGCCACCTGATGATTTATTAACGCGAAGTCATGTGTCGGTGTAGTTATTATCGAATCAGATATGTTCGTGGTCACCACTCACCAATTTTCGTACCATTATAATTATAGCTTTTTTTTTATTATTAACAACACTGCAGTCTTAGCTTATAATCTAAAATACCTAACTGTAAATAATCTTAAAATCTTAAGTTTATCAGTTTGATGTTTTTATGTTTTATAATCCAATACTTCGACAGTGTTATTGAAAGTATGGATAAAATAGTTTTGTAATATTATGCAACAACGAAAAAAAATGTGACAGAATATTATGTAGATTATCGTAGATCTTAAAATACGTGGTTTAAGAAAACGAACTACTGTTTCATCTTTTAACGAAGGATATGACAATATGTATAGCGATTGATATAGTGATTGATATTTTGTCAGAGGTTTAGTACACATTTCATACTGTCGCAACACTATATATACTCATTTTATTAACCTACTAAGGCGTTAATTCGATATAGGTACCATGAGATTTACAACCAATCGTATTATTAACTTAATTATTTACTTGCTTATCACCAACACTAAATACGAAAAGGTTTGACTTAATGACTTATTTTGGAATGATCATTATTTATTTGAGCTAGTGTTTAAGTGAATTGTGTAAACGGAGATATTTTAGAACAACGATATTAAATAACACGAGGCGGTCTTTTATTAGGCAGGTAGTCTAAGTTAATGATCCAAAAACGAGAGAAAAAAATAATACCAACCAGTTTAATTTTAACGAGAGTAAAAAATATTAACAATCAGTTTGATTTTGACGGAATACACTAGAATCGATAATTCAGAAATACTCACCAAAATGGAAAAATGTATGGATGAGATGATGGATGTGATTTATAGGGTATTAACTATTAAGATAGTTGTGTCTTAAAAGACGAGTAATGCAAATTTGAATCATGTGAATACAATTAAATTCACAGGTTTTTGTCTTGTGGTAAGCGTGTACACAATATTTAAACATACACTATGGGTCTATATAATATATTGTAGATTTTCACGTTTATACATAATTACATAAACCGGAAATAGCTCTCAAATTGACTATTGTTGATGGATAAAATATGTTTATTTATTAACTTGTAATAATTATTGTATCTTGGCCATTCGCTCAAATGACGTGGATATAATCGACTAACACGTGTCTTATATTATATGAACGCTAAGCAATAAGCTCTATGATTTTTCTCTTTTTTTAAGCCCAAGCTACAGTGACAACGCTCCGTATTGGATCGGAGCTACTGACATGAACAACGAAGGATTTTTCAAATGGACAGACTCGTCGCCGTTCACTTATTCCAGTAAGTCGAGTGGTTAACGGTCCTGCATAGAATAAAATGTATACGAAGGTAATCCAACTAAGTATCGGTACGATCTGTTTTCTCGTTTATTTTTTAGACTGGTATCAAGGACACATACACCAACCGTACAGTGGTCCGAATTCAAAACAGCCTAACGACGACGGACTTAGTAGACAGGACTGTGTCGAACTCAGACAAGTTTACAGGCCCCAAAACCGGTTGCTCAAGTACTTTAATCGAAATTCGTCCTACACTTGGAACGACCGCGATTGCTCTGTGAAAAATCGATTTTTATGCCAAACGCAACAGCACACCTCTTTAAACGATAATGGTAACGTTTATTTTATTCTCTAGTCTATACTGTACGGTATATGATTTAATTTTTAATTTTTAATAAAATATGAGAAAAAATTGGCTTTGGAAAAAAGTTCTACAAATTTTATTTGTATATATTTTTTATCAGATCCGGACGAATCGAGTTGTAATGTAACGATGAAACTAACCAGCGAGATGAGATTCGCCTCAGTCTCGAGCCCAGGTTTCCCACAACCTTATCCTGACAACCAAGATTGCACTTTCAGCGTAGAAGTGCCCCGGGGTTATCAGATCGAAGTTGAATTCGAAGAACTCATGTTGGAAAATGAATCAACGTAAGTTTAAATTCATGTTTAATAACAGTTTGCAGGGCATTATAGGTAATATATCTATATTTATCGTGAAATGTATAAAAGACATAAAGACATTTCTACCCAAATCATCATGAACATTTTATCTCCGAGTTTTGAATATTTTTATGTACATTATAATTATTATAGTTATAAATGAATATTGGTATATAAGTATATAACTATCAAAGTTAAAAAGTATATTGTATTTGATTATAAGTTAATAATTTTAATTAATAAATTTAAAAGTAAAAATTAGGTATCATTGTTCAATTATTAATTAAGTATGGACACGCTGATTTTCATAACATTCATAATTGCAAATTCTGTTGGGAACGTATATCAATAAAATTTGTACACGTTTTGAAATAATTATTGAAAGAAAGTCAAAATAATAATCTTCACATCTACTTAGGTCGGCTATGTTCGATGAAATTTTAAATTAATTTTTTGTCATATTTTGCTGTCAAGCTTTGCCTTTACATGAAGATCTATTTTTAATACAAGCCCACCTTTCACAATTTACTATTTTTTTTGTCCGGTCATAATATTATGATTTAAACGAAAACACTTTTTACCAATATATTTTGTCTATTAAATATTAAAATCAAATATTAGTATTACACTACGATAAATTTCACACAATATTCAATAGATACTCAACAGTAACATATTAACACAACACGGCTCAACCCGATCTCAGCAGAAAATTTGATATTATTTTGTTTTACTTATAATGAGTGTTTTAAGTATGAAATATTTCAGAAAAACGTGAAACACTCAAATTTTTTTGATACAAATATTATGGTTATTTTAGTATATTTTATCAATTATTAATTATATAGTCCAAGAGTAGGTACTAGGTATAATCATTGATAGGAATATGATTGCTGCGGTTGACGTATTACTAAAGTATATGTTATATGTTTATAATATGTTTACAGTTGCAGTTACGATTACGTTGAATTAATACCCGGTGACGACGATGAGGGCCCTAAACACTGTGGTGACAAGAGCGAAATACTCAAACTAACTAGGTTCGTCACGAAGAGGCCCAAATTGAGGATACATTTTGTATCAGACTATTCGCACGCGTTCAGCGGCTTCAAGGCTCGCGTATCCGCCGAACACGGTAAGTGGTGCACTTCGTATAGCACAGGTATAAACGTTTGCTAAAATATTATTCGATAATCGCGTTTTATGTTGTGTGTGTGTGTGTGTGTTTGTGTGTGATAAACAGTCAACAACGAGTGTGACGACGCGAGACAGCAAATGTTCAATGGGTCGTGTTATTTGTTTGCCAGTTACCCGGAAGTGTCTTGGCACACCGCCAGGAGTATCTGCAACGGAATCAAAGTACCTACTATACAGTATTATTATCTATTATTGATATAGGCGCGTAAAGGCATGGCAAACATTTTTTTAAAATTCTTACGTGTCTGTGTGTTGTTCCGTTTGCAAAGGCGGAATTGACGAGCGTTCATAATGCCGAGGAAGAACAGTTCGTAGAATCTTTTATCCGGGAGTCGACGGACAGCAGATCCGCGATTTATTGGTTGGGTGGAGCGTGGAATGACAAATCCTGGTACTGGGTGGACAACTCGACAGAAACGTTTTCAGGTTCGTTGTTTACGTGTTAGGTATATCCTAAAAAGAAAAAATGTAAACCATACAATTAAATAAATTGTCATAACAACCGTATGTGCACAGCTTGGTTGGCGACCGACGCCGCCAATGCATTGCCGTACAAGAATATCTGTCTCGCAATTAGTTGGCTATCGTCACCACCCGTAAATCTACCCAGAGGCCTTTACTGGACCGCCAACGACTGCGACACGGTCGGAGGGTATATATGTAAAAAAAATCAAACAAGTAAGTACCAACAATTTCGTAATGATAATAACGATACAAATATTATGTGTACGACGCGTTGTCACTGTTATTCATAATATCGTAATGTAACGATAGAACTATACCTACATATATAAGAATGTGTAAGCTTTAGGGCCAGTATTAACCATCTCCCGTTAAATTTAACCGACTCCTAACCGGTCGAATTCGGCCGGTAATAAAATCTGTTATCAGTCGGTTAAGCGTAATCGAAGCATACCGATGATTGTAATACTGGCCCTTAGAGTGATGTTGACAGGACGGCTAATGAAAAAACCTTCTCGGTAAAAATAAAAAAATAAATTTGTTTGCATAACGACAAAATTCCCAACGAGGGTAAGAAGGTATTGATCAATATTTTAGATTGAAACCCGGGCGAGTGCATGAGCTGGACATTCGAATTGGTACAAGAAACAATTTTTTTTATTGTCATAACAAACTAAAAAAATTAAAATTGTCTATAAACTTTTATTAAACAATAACATATTGTTTGCCAAAAAATAATCAAAAATAGAATTAGTTGTATATAACAAATTAATAAATCACCTTAAATCCTCGAAAGACGTACGTTCCAAAATTAAACTTTAAACTTTGTTTAAAAAATATATGCTAAATAAGTTAAATATTTAACCCTCCGATCGATTTTCTTATAACAATTATAATTATAAGCGAATCTGATTTTCAATCATCAATACTATAGTAAATTCAAAATTGAATATATTAATCCAATTTACTATAAAAATTATTATTATTCCTTTTAAAGTAAAATGTAATGATTTATCTACCCGTGACTAGCTGATTATATGACATAATCCTGATAATGTCAGACATAATATCATACATTATTTTAACAAATTAAAATATCATACTAATAATGTCAATAGATGATTAATTTACTAATATTACTGTAAATTGTTCAAATGATTGAAACTAGAATTATCGGATCATTACAATTTAAACACCACTATGACCGGCGTAAAAGGGATAATAACGTCATTAAATTATCCGGCCAACTACTATCACAACTTGGACTATTGGATACACGTGGTCGGTCCGTACCAGTCGCGCATCGTTTTCCAATTTGATTCCATAAACATAGAACCTCAAGCCGATTGCCTTTACGATTTCGTCGCCGTGGTGGAACCGAAAGAACGTGAAAACCGAACAATGACGGTTTGCGGTTACCGCGGAAATCATCTGGAAGAGTGAGATTGTATTGTTATTATTACTACTACAATAGTCAATATTATAATTTATCTGTTAAACAAAAAAAAAAAAACCACACTAAACAAAAATCCGAGGCTGGGCATTAACGAGTAAAAAAGTTGAAGTTGAGTTAAAAAGTTTATTTTATTTTAACTTTTTAATTTAATTAGTTACTTTTGGCTTTTCATTAACTCAACTGGTAACTTACTAAATTTATTTTTTAACTAACACGAAATTAACGAATTAATTCTTCATTTTTATTTTTATTTAAGAAGTAAGTTAAGTTAGTTTATTTTGTTTTTAATTTTATTATATTTCACTATCTCAGTCTATTTCGTTTTCATGTCAAAAAATATTTACCGTGAATTGTTCAAAGTTAAAAAATGTATATCATTCAAATCTAACTTATATGAAAATACTGTATAAAGTATAAACATTATAGTCTTGTATAATTTAGTTTTGGGTTGGAAAAAAATTATGAACACTAGCGTTGTATAAACAAATTAACTTTTTTTTAACTTAATAAAAAGTTAACAAAAAGTGTGTATTAACTTTTAACTTAACTGAGTTAACCTATAATTAAATTAACTTTTAATTTTTAACTTTTTGTTATTGGTGCATAATATTTACTTAACTGAGCTTAAAAAAATCATTAATTTGCCCAGCCTTGCAAAAATTCACAACGGTTTTACAATGTCTAATTCTAATGACATATTAATATTTATTACAGTTACATCTTCGTTACCGATTTGAATGAGGCGTTCGTGCACTTCCATTCGGACTACTCCGTGTCCAGTTCAGGTTTTCATCTCCAGTGGAACACCGTCGACATGTCCGGCTGTCCGTCACAAACATTGTCCGCTCTCGAAGGCCAAGTCGTCAGTCCGAACTATCCTAACTTCATACTTCCAAATCTCAACTGCGTCACCATGATACTGGCACCGGGTGAGGGCTATAGGCCGACGGCTATAAAACCACCGTTTTAAAACACTATATTGTACCACCGTGACTCGCGAGTGCGGTATTAATATGCATTTTTTGATCTTGCAGTCGGCCACCGCATATGGGTCGATTTTGTCGACTACAACTTGGACGAATCCCAAACATTCAAGTTGTATCTGTCGAGAACTGCGGACAATATAACTCCGTTCAAATATCGGAACTCAATCAACGACGGTGCTTTTTTGTCGGAAGGCGAGAGCGTCAACATCGAATACTCAACGAACCGCTTTCCCAGGGGGAGGGGTTTTAAAATAGCGTACAAAATGGGTACGTATATACAATGCTGACAATGTTATAGGACCGCGACAACGGCTAAAATTGTACGACAGTGTAATACGTAATTATAATATGTTCGTAAAAATAACCTATTTTAGTGGTGGACTTTGACGAAGAACGAGCGATCGTACTGCAAAATGACACGTCCGGATTCATGTACAGGTTAAATTATCCGTTACCTATGCACTTTCCTAAATTGCGGTACAAACAGAGGCTGTTGGCTTCGGTCGGGCAGAATATCCAATTGCAGTTCCACCGCGTGGTGCCGGCGCAAAGTAAGCGTTTTCAAAATGTAGAAATAAATCGAAATTATGGCTGAGACACGATTGAGCATAAAACACCTTTTTTGCGACACGATTGAGCATAAATTGTCGGCGTATCAAAGGAAATTGAAATACAAAAGAAAACTAACACGATTGAGCATAAAAAACTCTGCAACGATGCCATTTTCAATTTTAAACTGTATTATACAAAAATAATTTTTTAAATAATTATAATGATTCAAAATATAACATGGCAAAAAAATATCATGTTTTCATAGTCAATATGTAATATACCTAGTCACATTATTCAAAATATTTATAAATCAATAATAGTCTCAATAGTGGTCACATTATAATACAGTATATAGATCTGTTTGCTGATAATAAAATAATAATAATAGTTGGGGGACGGAGTGGCCGAGCGGACTAAGGCGTCGGCTGCGACGCAGCCGACCCGAGTTCGATTCCTTGGCCACGGGCGGCATTTTTCTTCGGACAAGTCACGGTGTCCGGAGAACAAGACGTGTCGCCATCCCCCACCCGGGCATGGCAGATACCCACGGGTGCCCAATCAAAAATTCTGCCAAACTCATTACACACGTGTAAAAACCCCCTACCATTACAAAAACCTACTACATACAATCATAAAAAACCCCATAATCAGCTAATGACCACAGTCGCCGGGCTTTAAAAGATCAATAAAAAAAAAAAAAAAAAAAAAATAATAATAGTTATGACTTATGAAAATAATAAAATCAAAATATTTATAAGTCAATAATAGTCTCAATAGTAGTCCGGAATAGTACTCCGGAACTAATTTATTAATCGATAACATTGTCGATAAAGCTGAAGGGCTCGGGGCGCTCGGCTCACGGCTCGCGTCAGATATAATAATTGGTGAAAATAATAAATTACAAAATTTTGGCAAAGTGAATTTGGCAACATCACATAAAATATTCTATGCTCAATCGTGTTGCTAAAAAGGTCTATCGTTTTATGCTCAATCGTGCTTTATCGGAAATTATAACCGTCTCGGCGGGTTAATGACTATACACAACTCTATTATACCTGATACATATAATAATAATAAAATAGCAGTGGTCGTCATCGACATATCATTATATAATGTCACAACCCTCAACTTCGGGCAGTGACGTAGCCAAGGATTTTTCTTCGGGGGGGGGGGGGACTGATAATGTGTTTACACAGAGTTGTTTTAACTAGGATCTCCAATAAGTTTAGCATACTGATGCTGAGGTTTTATTTTAGGAATCGGTTCTTATAGGCACGGCTGTATACATTTTTATTGACTTTTATAGACAATAGAAATAAATTTTTAATTTTCTTAAAATTTTGGGGGAGATACTACAGTTCCAGCACATCCCTGGGCCCCGGCATCGCCACACACTTCGGATGTAACTCTTTTTAAACCGATTCTCTACGTATGAACATTGTTTTCAATTGATATTATTTGCAGTGGACACCGCTTTAGGCCGTACCGTATGCCCGGGCCAGCAGTCAACGACCGTCATCGAAATCCACGATCATTACGCCGCCGAGAACGGCACGTGGTGGCTTCTGTGTGAAAACGTCGAACAACCAAAATCCGTACCGATATCGATCACTTCGTTTCTCAACTCAATGTCCGTAGTCGTTGTGTACGGCCAGAAGCCGGCGATGGATATGGTATCCGCAAACATTTCAGTGAACGTAAAACCGGGTTCGTATCATATTGTTTCACATGTTATATTTTGTAGGCACTAGTCTATTTATATCCGCGAAGTAGCTTTGGTCTCCCGTGAAACGTTTATTTTTTTTTTTACTTCCTAAACAATTCAAAGAAACAATTATTGCGGTTACATCAATAATGTATTGTTTTTGCGAATTTTTCGTTTAACCATTTTTCGCTGAAATCGCCGCGGGTAATATGAAAGATCCGAAAGCTTAATACGGCACGTCCTCCTCCTATATATTTAGATTTGTGATTGAACACAAATATTGGTTTTGAAAATGTTATTTTTTTAAAAGTTTTTTCGTCACAAACTGATATTTATAAAAACAAAAAAAAAAATTACCACACCCTCGTTATCTGAAATTTATCACCAACTCTCAGATGACTTGCGGACCCCAAGCGCGGTTTATCATAAAATTTTATAACGTCTGATATTTGTTTAATTGTTGCATATTATCGCTATATACATGGTCGTCAATAAATCTATATACGTCATTATAAAATTTAATACGGTACCATTTATTTCGCACATACCATATACAGACGCTGAATCAAAAAAGAAACTTGTCGCCTTGGCAAAGATTCCGGAAACGGCCAACAACAGTAGAATCGAGTCTTGCAAGCCCAACCCTTGCGTCAACGGTGGCACGTGCGTCATCCGGAAAGCCACGCACACGTATCACTGCAAGTGTCACGGCAACTATACCGGTAAATATACGACGTTTAACTTCCAAAGTAGTTTATAACATATTATCATCGTACGGAACGTTTCCACGTGTGTTCATTGTTCATAATGTGCAGATAATATTTGAGGTAGGTAAAGTATATGTGAAATGTGTACAATGTCCAATTGTATAGTGGTCAAATAGTTGCAGGAAAACGTAAAATACTTCTACGAGTACGCACACAATATTACAAAATTTCAACGGGCAAAGTAAAAAAATTACCATAATATTATCAGTAAACGAAATATTAGCATATTATTTTTCGTACTTTATTGAATGTTGAAAATAATCTAGCTGCACAGCAAGCTAAAATGTGTATAATATGTTTAAATATCATTATATTTTGATCTTAGTAGAGTAATTGTAATTCCTATTTCAATATTATCTAATATATTTTTACAATTTCATCCGTTGTTTTTTAGTCTAGTTTTTGTCGTTTTTTTCCCGCAAAATGTTCTTCACTGTGGTGTACTCGGTATTCCAATAACAGATGATGATATAATGTCAATTAATACATAAAGACTAATTTTATATAAAATATATAAAATATATAAAATATATTTATTCGATATCTACCTATATCATTTATATTATAATATATTGTATTTAAAATTACACATAGGATTTAAGATTAAATATATTTTGAACAGCCATCTCCATGGAGAACCGTGCATACGCTTAGGAAATATTGAATTTATAAAATATTTCTAGTTGAGACTTAAGCCGTATTATATTTTGGCATTAATAGACTTTCAAAAATATTACAAAAAGGCAAACGTAACAAAAAAAAAAAAAAAAAAATATAACGAGAGCAGTATAGGTATTATTGATATAAAACGTTTTGTAATGGAAATCAATTTGATGAGTTTGTATCTATCATAGTACAATATACGACATACGTAATACTTCTTACGCTAACCGTGACACGGTAAATAAAATTATAGTGTCAAACGCGAAATAATTTATTTAATTATTTATATTATCATGTTTCTAAAGAAATTCTTTTATTATTTAAATAAACATTAATGATACATTTAATTCAATAATTATTGGTAGTTTAGTATTAACTATTATTAGTAGAATACTAAATAAATGCAAAAGTTAAACTAACGTGAAATTCTCAAAACTATTAACTAAGTCGAGCTGGAAATGCGATGACAAACTACAACTATAAATCCATTTAGGCGAACAACGAAAACTTAAAATTGAAAAAGTCGAACCGAAATGATTAACGACGACGATTTGTCGGTATTCGAACCCGTTTAAAAACGTAACTTATATATTATAACTTATATACAACGCTAACACCATTACTGGATAATATTATAACATACATACAGGAACGTTCTGTTCGCTTACCTACTGCGATCTGGGCTATTGTGTTTTTGGCGAATGCATTTTGGCTGGCAGCAATGGCTTCGAGTGCAAATGCCAGTACGGGTATATGGGACGGTTTTGCGACGAAAAGATCAAACCATGCGAGCTGAACCCGTGTAAGGACCGAGGCGATTGTGTGTCGTTGGGTGATTCCGATTACCAGTGCAGGTGTTACGCATACTGGACGGGTAAGTGGACCTTATACACACTTAACCATATAATATAACGACAAATGGGGGCACGAAAAAATGGATGTAGGTATAACACTTAGTATAGATACTGCCATAATATAAGGGACAAGTATAAAACATGGCAACATAAACGCGTATATATAGAGTTACCTTTACGGATTTGACTCACGTCGCGCATTATATGTATTATATATATATATTATGTACTGTATTGCAGGTGATCAGTGCGAGAGGAAAATGCTGCACATCACGTACAAGCCGTTAACGGAACGAATGCTTCAGGAACCATTTTGGCTGGGTCTACTCACCGTGTTCGTGGTCATGGGTATACTGGGAATAATATGGTGTGCTAAACGGCACGTGCCCGAAAAAATCGAGAAAATATTATCCGAAGAAGCCGAACGCAGTAGACACTGTGAGTATGCGAATGGAATTTAACCACCTCACCCACCCACCCACTGACTATATAATATATTCTCGTATATTATGTATGTATACCTACCTACATTTTTATACGCACACCCAATCTACAAGATAGGCGGTAGGTAGGTTACCTAAATAATATTGTCAGTTCAAATCGAAATAGTAAACATTTGTTTGTTTTGGCACGTATGCAGGCAGGTACAGTAGATCTTGGTCTGTTTGTACCTATATACAACTACTAGCTGGTGTTATAAAAAAACGCGTGAAAAACACATTTAAATGTATGATCAATGATAATGATAAAACTAATTGATATTATTATATGTACGTCACTTAAAAGTGAAGAACGAAACACATCATTATTATTTCGACCGAAATTGAGTGCTATTCAAATCGAGATATACATTTTTCGTCCACATATTAACTTGATAAATTTTATCAGCAAGTAGTGAAGTTTTAAATTTATTACAATACTATAATAATATGTCTTCCGAAACTATATAAAAATAAAACTTTTAATTAAAAAAAAAAAAATACTTTTCTAAGCAAAACTTTTGGACTGTCGCAGTATAGTTTATGAAAATAATAGTATATATATATATATATTATATATATTATGTTCACTAATATATTTCAATATATTCGCATTCCGTTAGTTATTTAAAACGATTAATTTCAATGAACAAGTTTGAACTGCCTGATGCTTTTTAGGCGTTGATATATTTAAAACGGAAAATACGCACAGCTGGTATACAAAAAAATATTCGTTGTACGTATATTATATGTTTAATATAATCAGATAGCAGATGAGCTAAATTCTCATTTTAGATCAATACAAATAACTCAACCCATTAATAAATAATATTTTTTTTTGTTCTCGAATATTTCGTGCGGTTAACTCTATTTCCGAAAACTGCGACTTTCCGTATATTATTATATGACCTAAACGAGCTAAACCGTATACAATGTGCGTACGCCACGTTAAAGGAAACATTTTTCCGAACAAACGGATCGTAAAACACGATTTTTCAAAAACGATTTGTTGTTAACGGTTTTTCGTGTTGCATTGAAAACCCTCTTATATAATAGTATAGTATTAACGAAATTCCTCCGAGGCCTTACATAGGCGCCTATTTGGGCGCGTAGCTTCCAATCACGTTCCAGTAATTCGGCTAAATCCCGTGTCGAAATATCGATCGTAAGTATAAATATAATAATATAGTCTAGTTCGCCATCTCCTCCTCTGTAATCCTTAACCACAATGTTTTCCATGAAATCGCATCGATGTACAATTTCATATTATATGCATATACCTATACATACTTACACCCGACCCTGCGACTCGTCACTGTGCCTCCGTCTTGGGCACGTTTAGATCTAAGCATTACACAGTAACATATTAATTAATAATTTAGTCGGTGGCCGGCGATACACGCGTTACCGATACAAATCGGGGACTGGAACCTATTCTGAATTTATCGGTATCGGTTCTCCAAAAATAAAATAACGGTTCCGGTTCGGTTCTGATTCTTTGATGAAAAAAAATAAAGGTTCCGGTTCCAGATAATTTCGGTAACAAATAGTATAATAATTTGAAATACCTATTCGAAATGCGGGTTTAATTAATAGTATGAGAAATATTAGAAAACTCAGAATATGATATCATACATTGATTATACACAAAACAGTAATACCTTTAAATTGTTGTAAATAAAACTATTTTATTTTTCAACATAAAAGCACCTTTTTAATTTAAAAATTCCTGTTCGGTTCTGGACTTAATTTAATCAAAATATAAAGGTTTCGGTTCTTAATATTTTAAAGGTTCCGGTTCCAGAACCAGTTGTTTTAGGTTAGGTCCAGTACTCCAGTCTCTGATACGAATGCGTTTTGTCTATAATGTATAATTATATAGTTACAGTGAATGCTTCCGGCCGGATGTCGAGCGTACGGGGCGAACTCCTGGTGCCGACTGTGAAGACAAACGGAGCGACGCCGTCAGAAGGTGGTAACTCGCCGCCGCCGCAGCCGAAAACGTTCCTCAGACGATTGGGTATACGAAAACCTTCATTAATGAGCCTCACCAGTCCGTTACAGACGGGCCGGACGGCTCGTACGTTCAGCCTGGACGATTTACTCAGGCCACAAGTTCCGAGTAAGGTGTCGACTATACACCCTCTCCCAAAACCCTTTTAACCACCTTTTCGCACCGTATTGCACTTTACAATATTATAACATCACTTCTTCTTCTATACTTCTATTTCTATAATAAAATACATATATATTATATATATATATACACTATATGTATATATACACACACAAACACATACACATATATATATTGGCACCTCACCTGGACTTGCTCTCTTACACTATCTAATATCTATTGTTATTATTATTATTATTATTATTATTATTACTATTATTATTACTAGTGTGTTGATATTAACGTTTTTCGTGTACATATAAGTAATATACCAAATCCTTTTATTTGTTTATTTAGTTTTGATACTTATAATTATTAAAGCCCCGGAGCCAATGTAATTTTGTCCACAAAAATATACTCAACGGGAATAATGATCATGCAGTTCTATAAAATCAAACAAATTTGATAAATTAATTTTTTAAAACTAATAGAGGTTAATATTCTACAGTCTATATTGAAATCCGTTTTTCAATATTTTAATCTCAAACTTAATAATACGTCTTCAAAAATAATAAAATTGTCAGCTTTTTTTCATATTATATTATACCATTATTAGAAATAATATAAGTAATAAAATCGGAATTCAATGTGGTCTGTAGGAAGTCTTCTTCTTTCAGATAAAAAAATAGTTATCAAAATCCGACAATTCTACTAGGCATGGGAATTATTCCTGTGAAGTCATTTTTTTTCGATTTAATACACCGTACCTATTACAAAGAAAGGTGTTATAATCAAGGTGTAAACTTAAATATAAAATATAATTTTCAAATATTTTAGAATTGTGGACAATTTGAAAAACCGGTACCGGGCCCCTTAATTAACAATTATAATATGATGTCGCGTAAATTTATTATTAATTTATATCATTATTATTATTACTATTACTATTTTTTTGATAATACATATACGTCACGATTCACGACACTATATACCTATTTTAGCTTGTATATATTTTTATTTAACCTATACATAGCACGTTGTTTATGTCATGTAAATATATAATACCTAATCATATGTTATGATGCATAATACATTTATTATTATAACAACTAATTAAAGTTGAGCTTTTGCGGATATATAGTAAATTAACAACAATCGTAAAATTTTAGGATTCAATCAATACCGCGCCAAGCAAAAAAGCGCATCACCGTCGAAATTTCGTACCACTATAGCCGATAAATCGGAAATACTTCAACAGCTCATATCACCTGGGCTCGAACGACAAGCCAGTTTCAACGACGAAATCAACCTGGTGGACAAGCTATCGACCAATAACATCGGACCCAACGACATTGTCTTACCACAGTCGAATATTTCGCAAGAAACGAGTTTTTCTAACGACTGTTCCATAGGTAATATACCTACACTCTGTATTTTCAGTGGTGAAGTTGAGACCGTAATTGATAATGGTAAGTGATAACTGGTTTCTTGTTATCACAATGAAACAATCACCTATCATATTTGTATTTGATAGTTATTTTCGTAACCAGTAACCGCATAATTGTAAACTATTTGACTTGAGTAGTATTGGATTCTACTTTTTGGTATTCTTCAATGTCTGCGTGGTATTTATTTATAAACATTGTTTTAGAGCTAATTATAGCTGAATCTGAATTGTTTTTTTTTCGGAAATCACGGTTCGCGGATCACGGAGCAGTGTATGAAGTCAACATTTTAGTGTATTACCGTAGTCGATGGGCAACCATACTACCTTAAATCGTAGTATAAGAGCCACTACCCACTGTCGATTTCGAGCGCACACATAATATATAACTATAGAATGTATATAGTATTATAGATGCATTGGATTGAGAGCGTTACGCGTTATATTTGTTAGAGTCGCTGATATTTTCACGCGTTTACTCCCATGATTCTAGTGGAGAGCAGAGCCTTTCAAGAGAAGTTTTCACTTCAAAAATTGACTAAATGTTATCATTTTTAATTCAGACGAAGCTGTTCAAAAAATTGAGAAGAAAGTCACGTTTGCCAGGTTGATGAATAAATTTCAATCGGAAATGAGCTCTACGAGTTCAGAGATAGATCCTAACTCTAAGCGCAATTTGAGAAGACCCTGTCCCAACCAAGGGAGTGATTCTACGTCCAGTCTGGAATGTGCATTAGGTATATTATATATTTACATAGATCCAACAAAAGCTAATAATGCAATTTTGGACAGAGATCTAGTTAAGTTAGTTGTTTAATCTATTTAGAATATTTTTGGTTTTTAAATGATGCGGTGTTAAAATTATAAATTGACTGGTCAAGATTCTGACCGGTACTGCCTTTATTTAAATGATTAAACTGAGAATGTTTCATTTTTGCTATAGAGAACCGAAACCCAAATACATTATCGTTAAACCAATACCAACAACAAACGGGCCAGAAAGCCATGAGCGCAGATTCAATTTTGGCCATGTTTCGAAATTTCAACACGGCAATGGCGATGACGGAAATGAGTAATTACTTATCGGCATCCACGACACCAAGTTGTTCCAGTTTGCAAGATGAAATTGTGGGCAGCGAAGACGAGTCGTTGATGTCAAATACTGCTCATTCGCCGAGTGGTGGCAAAGAATCCCCCACGCGATATCGCTACTCAAACGTGATTCAAGTGAGTAAAGTGATACCTAGTTACATATTATTGAATATATACTATATATATTATATATATTTAATAAAAATAATATCCGTTGTTAATTTATTAATAAATACAGTATGTATAGTATTAACTATTATACTAATTTCATTTATTTATGATCAGCTACCGGTAGTGGACATGTTAAGCTCTCAACGGAACAATTCAAACAATCCATTGAACAGCCTGCAACATCCTCCATCCATACTACTCGAAGTGCCCAACTATCGTATGGACTGTTTGTCGCCGATACATGAGCTACCGACACCGGCGCCATCACCATCTCCCACGCCCATCATATCGAGGAAGTCAGCGTTCAGTTGTCTGAAAGACATGGACAACTTTCAGCAGCAGAAGGTTTTTTTTTAAAAAAAATACTCAGCATTTGTATGCAATTTTTTTTTAATTTTTTTAATTTTTTTTTTTTTTATCTAGGAACCACCTTCTCTCAAAGTACCAACTGAACCACCAACGGTCCAAGCTGAACAACTGACCATACCCATGCTAGTCATTCAACAACCGACACCCATCAATTCACCAAGTATGGAATTCCCCGGGTCTCCACCGCCCCACAAAGAGAAACCACTCAACCGGAAGATGTTGAAAGACATGGAGAAGCCGATATCGCTGGATCTGCCTGCGCCACCGCCGGTCATCACCGTTACGTGTATGAGCGATTCAGATACGGAGTCTGTGACCACGAAAAACGGTACGGACTCTTCAAAAAACGGAGGAGGCATGTGTTACCTTAGTCCATTTTCTATGTGTTCCCGGGCCGACAGAATAGCCTCGGAGTCGAACCTCAGCTCGTCTGGGTACAGTTCGGGCCCATCCCGGTGCAACTCGAACACCCGGCTGTGCCCATTGGACTGCGGCGAAGAACCAAGGCGCATATCACCGCTGATCCACACGCCCGAGATCAGGGAAATGGACTCGGAGACGACGTTCTCCGAAAACGACGACGAGGGCTTCGACACAGAAACGGCAGACCCGAAGATGGACCACCGAACGAAACACCACTACCGGAACGCAGAACTTGAATCGGAAACCCTGAAGCCTGGTGTGGCCACCACTGGTCTCAAGGCTTACACTTCTGGCTCAGAGCCGGAAGCGCTTGGTCGTCACCAGCAGCAGCAGCAGCAGCAGCCGGTGCCGTCAATCACGGTTCAACAGTATCCATCGACACTGCACCTGTCCACGGACATGCTGTACGAGAAGAGCCCGGTGAGTTCGAGAAGTGAAAGCCCGCTTAGTGACAAGACAGTGTTCAGGTTCTCGCCCATGTTCTACGGCCGCATTACCGACTCGGACAGTATATACGACTTTACGAGTTCAGATTGCGCGATGAAGAAGCGGACGGGCAAGAAGAGAGAGCGAAAGAGGAGACACTTCGGCGGAAGCGGTGGGGTATTCGGGGGATCCACGTGCACAACTCCGTCGGAGCCGTTGCCATCCAACAATAGCGTACTGTTGTTGGACGTGCCCGGCAGGAACGACAGAAAAAAGTCCCGATCCAAACCGAATACTAGGAGACGATCTCGGTCTCAGCAGACGATAGTACCGAGCTCTTCGTCGTCTACCGACAGCCTAAACGACACCGCTAAGTAAGTACATATAGCGAACTATTGGATTGTCACAGTTTTTATGTTTAGTACAACATTAAGACATAAGTGCTAAGGAGTTATAACTCAAACAATTTAAATATTATTCAGGAGAGCGTTTATAAGTTCGACAAATCTATTAAATATTTAGTTACATTAATCGAAATATTGTTCATGATAAACTCATAAAACATTTTATCTTGCTATTAATATCGTTTTACTTTCCTAGAATATTTAGAGACATATAACCTTATTGCATTATACATTTTGTAAATGCTCAATATAATATAGGTACTTTCTACATTAATACATACATACGGCATTGTTCTTAAAATATTAGGTAGGTATTTACCAATATTTTTTAGCGGATGTATTTTATTGTACTATTTGTTTATTTAAATTTTCAACGCCTCAAGTGCTAGAATTACGGAGTAAATGGTGATATTGTTCTTAAATACTCTTCAGTAGTCTCAGTGCACCTAAGTTCAATAATTGACATCTCAATTTATTATAAGATAATTACTAGATAGTACTAGAAAACAAGAAAATGAGAAAAAAGAGAATTCCAGAGATACCAAATCATTAAATTTTAAAATTGCTCTTTAGTATTGACAGTTTGATATAATATATTGGTATATTTTATATTCGTGTAATATTTATGATTTTCTACGCAGGGTTAGTTACGGCAATAGGCACAGGCGTTCCAATGATTCGGTGAAGAGAAATCTTTCGTCGGAAAATTGGTCGGACCGCGGTAAGAGCGGCGAGGACAAGAAAACCGTTAAGAGAAAAACCAAGAGTAATCGTACTGAAAACCGGAGACTGAGGTAAGTGACGGTCGAACAGCCATACGATGTACTCTGAACTTCAGAGTGGCTCAACTAGGGCTAAAATAGGGCCCTCCCTGACATTACATAAAAAGTAACCCGTGGAGGCGATATAAGTTTAATGTTTATATATTACTCACAGCTACATGAAAATGATTTAAGGTCCCCACATACTGCGGCGGTAAACGGTACGGTACCGATACGGTAAACAATATTTTATTTGTGCGGTAATTTTTACCTTGCACACTGATCCGGTAACGATATCGGTTACCGGACGGTAAAATATCGTACCGGAACGTTTACAGTAAAAACTAGCACACACTGCTGCGGTAGTGCATACGTATCATCAGGCACGGCTTTTGGAGTTTTGTGGTGCATACCTTCTCAATAATTTTTTTTTCACACAGCTATGTAAGATTAATTTGAATATTTTTGTTAATAACTAATAAGCTCTTACCTACCCACCAGACATTTTTGCTGTAGGTATAATAAGTGCAGCCAATGATACATAATAAAAGTCTTGATCTTTGTACCTAATGTCCTAATTGTCTTATTATAAATTTTAAAGAAATTGTACATCACAATTATAATAAATAAATAATACGTGAATTTACGCATGAATTATGTTATCTTAAAAGGAAATTTAATTTCATTGAGCAAAAAATACAACGTAGCAAGATTCTTCTGCAAATGTATTAGTGTACGAGCTCTGATAACGACTGGCCCTTTTCGCCTCCCATCGACGCATTTATTTCGACATCAAATATACGATCTTTCTTCCTATGGTCTCTGTAGTCCGTGTTTTCTTGATTATACAAGATTTCACTATTTCACTTCGGAAATGAGTTTTTCTATGTTGATTGACGACATAATTCTTTTGAAATTTTAAAATAGTTACCTTCTTATGTTGGATGATGATGTTATGTTATTTTTCAAACGTCATCACTGGACAAAGAAAGGTTGACGATTAAGGTGGTTCTAGTCGGTCATTTTCTAAGGAGTAAGAATTAGGCAATTATGTGGCAAGTAAAACCGTGGCATGTCAATGTGTGCGTGTGTAAATGAACATCGGTGTGTGTGGGTACACACCGCAGTGTATGTCAACGCTACCCGCATACACATTCTAAGAACCAGCGTTTTCGCTCTCGCAGGCACATGTCAATATATTGAATTGGAAAAAACTATACAGTTAATTTTTGAGTAAAACATACCTCGGCTCTGACAAAATTGTGAAACTTACGTTGGTCCGATTTCGATTCTGTAACAATCCTAACAACTATTAACACGTCCTATAAAGAACGGTCGAAGAATTTTTTAGAAATGTTAATTTCTTCAATACATATGGGTTGAGCAAAAATGTAGTAAAAACTGAATATTGTATAATATTA